>NW_022103968.1:8174073-8210389 GCF_000313985.2 Echinops telfairi
TTTCTCTTAGTCTGCCCAGACTAACACAAGACTCTTAGAAGAAAGGTCATCCCAAAGTCCACTGGCCGGCAGACGCTGACTTCCACCCTCTGGCTTGGAGTGGCGTCCGTCACGTGGCCTGAGATGTGCCTGTGAGCTGCTTTGAGGTTGTGCCCACATCTCCCCCAGCTCGGTAATGGCGCCATCCATCAAAGCAAAGTCGATCTTACTTCCCGGAGCGGAGACGCTGCCTGCCTCAAGTTTCCTTCCCACCCGAGCAACCCTTTTAAAAATAGAACCCCCGGTTCCCAGGAGACGGGAGGGCGGAGGCTGGAGGGTGGCTTCCCGGCTTTTTGTCAATGGCACGCAGCTGGGGCTTCCCATCAGGAAGTCGGCCCGAACCAGGGGGCTCGGTGCCACCACCAGGCCCCGACGACGGCCCGGCCCTTCTCCGAGCATGGCCAAGGGGAGTGCGGCAGACACGCAAAAGCAAAAGGACAAGGAAACAGATGCAGCAGGAAGGAAAGACCAGGGGTAGGGTGGGGAGCAAACCAAACTGGGGCTTACAACAGGCAGGGAGTGGGGTGGGGTGGGGTGGTCAAATTAGGTGAAAAGCGGTCACTTACCAGGCTTGCCTGTTTGTTTTGCAAGCAAAGGGCAAGGAGCAACAGAAAATGGAAGCAAAACAGATCGTCAGGGCGGTCGTTAGGGAAGCAGGAAAAACCAAAACAAAACAATCGCAACAACCCGGAAGGCAGAGAGCGGGGTCCCTCTTTGTTCTCCATGCTGAGAGCTCCGCGCGGAGCGCCAGACACCTGGTCTCCTAAAGTGCCACTGCCTGAGCGGGCACCATGGTGTGGGGCGCCCGCGAAGCCGCATGGGCGCCACAGAGCTGGGCTGCAGCTGGCGTGGGGAGGAGGGGTGGGGACAGGGTGCTGGGGTGGACATTAAAATGGGGCTGTCTCTCTGGTCCGAGGGTCCAGCTCTCAGGTCCAAGTGTCCCTGCCCCACGGGGACACGGGTTAGGTGAGTGACAATGAAGAGAAGACGGGAGGGCCAGGAGAACCTTGAGTGTGTTCCCATGTGGCCCCAGCCACAAAGAAGGCCTGTCCTGCCCACAGCTGGGCACGAGGACCTGGGACCCGACTCTGCCCGGTGACCCCTGCAGACATGGCATCTTTCTGAAGAGGGCAGCTCTGGAGCAGTGGACGGGGAAGGGGGACGGCCACACAGCGAGACCCCCCTGAGGGAGGGACTCCCTTGCTTCAGCTAGGAGCGCCGGGGGCCTCAGGGAAGGACCCTGGGGAGCCCTGCACACCCAGAGCAGGAAATGCTCAGAAGGGGGGGCTGTTCTCAGCTCTCAGAGCCAGACTGTCAGACCAAACACACCAGTTCTCTTTGTGGGGGGTGTGAGGGGCACAGAGAAGAGTAAGGGAAGGGAATGAACGATTACGTGTGTGTGTGCGTGTGTGTGTTTCAGGGTGTGTGTAGCCACGATCCCTGAGTCAGGATGGGAGGGAAGAAAACAGAAAACCTTCTTTGGGGATGGGGGACGGGGGCACTCAGTTGAATTTCCATCCCATGCACCCTTCCTCCTGTCTGGGCTTGACAATGTCGTTGGATGCACCTCCGCACACATGCTCTGTGCAGAGAGCAGCCGTTGGCTAATCAGCCTCCGGAGAGACGTGCACTCTGCGTGGCAAGAGGGAGTGGCTGCTTGCACAGATCTGCCCTCTGAGCACGGACAGCAAGCAGCGGCTGCCTTCCCTCAGGAGCCAAATCCTCCGCTCCCCTTTCAGCGTCTGTGGGGATACCACCCCAGAGAGCAAAGTGAACCCCCGGGGACCCTGGGACATTGAGGAGGGTCTCACACCGCAGGGCTCCCCGGAGGCTGAAAGGGTTAGCTCCACCTGCCAACCACTGCCTATTTCGAGACATAAAGCTCCGTCCTGAGTGCTCTGATGGGCATGCTCAACTCCAGGCGGCTTCCCCTCCCTTTTAGAATCTCAGGCACACGCGCCCATCAGTCTTCAGACTGACGGAATAAAGACCGATGTCTCTTTTTGGAAGGGAGCAGGGGTCAGGGGACTGGCCCTCAGCCACATCCGAGAGGCTGCGGCCTCTGTGGAGCTCGGGGATGAGATGGCCGGTGTTACAGTAAATCCCAGTCAAAGCACCTTGAACCGCTGGGCAGCGGTCAGTTGCTGGCCTCTGTACGGTCCCTGGTGGTGCTTCTATTTCTCTTGGCTCAAGCAAGAGGTGTGTGAGTGACCCACAGGCCTGAAATCCTGAGTGTGTGTGTGTGTGTGTAAAAGAGTGGGGGGGGGCAGTCTCCTGTCCAGAATGGACACAGAACTGTGCTTGCCGTGAGGTGGGGTCCCTACTCCATAGCTTCTCAAGAAGGAAAAAAAAAAGGTCTAAAAATGAGTATTGAGGACCTAAACCCATCAGTAGCAGAGGACATCCCTACTATCCTTCCCCGTCCCGAGCCACGGCATCTTTTTCTGAATTGCAATCCCTCGGGTAGAAAAGCGTGGGCTTGCAACTGGCGTGAGATCTTCCTTCCTAACGTACGAGGGGGCCTTCCAACAGTGCATCATCTTCTAGTTCCATTTCCCCTCGAAGGCTCTGACGTCCCCGATGTATCTTAGAGAGGGAGCAAAGAGCAGGTGTGTGTACTCTGCACACTGAGGACTCCTGGGCTTGGCTCAGCATCGTCGGTGCTGGCCGCCAGGGCCATGTGGTAAGGTGGAATATGAGCCGCTGTCCAGTCTCAGGAGTAAGACTGTGGCAATCTGTTACCAGTCTCTGCTTCAGTGGTCACAGGAGGCAGGCGAGGGACAGCTGGCCTGCCTCGGGCTCTGCCGTTCGTGCCCTGGTCTCTTGTGGAAAGGCTGAACGGGGGCATTTTGTCACTTGATTCTCAAGCAAGATTAGGGTTTAGGGATTTGATTCCGGTTTGGTGAGCCCAGAAGCCCTCAGGTCTCTTTGCTGCTGAGCCCGCCCATCCCCAGCTGGGCTAGACGGGGGCCTGTATGTGACTGTGACGCCTCCCCCAGGCCCCAGGGACCGAAATGGGCATCAAGTGGGTGTCCTCAGGCCTTGGTGCCCAGGCTCTCTGTTCTGGGCAGAGTCACAGTCTGAGGTGCTTTGAGGAAGTCCTGAGAAAAACATGCTCAGGTCACTTCCTCCCAGCTGCCATCGCCCCCCGAACCTAGAAACCTAGGGGACATCACACCTACCTATCATCTGCGCAATCGTCTTCTCGTACTCGGCCACGATTTTCCTGCAAGAGAAGCGAACACACTGGGGCCAGGATGACAGGCTGGGCTTCATCTCCCACGTGGGTCCCAAGAAAAGGCCAGCCCTGGCACACAGACAGGGGTCTCCTTGTGCACACCAATAGGCTTCTTGTACACACCACGCCCTGGGCAGAACCTCCAGTGTCTCCCCACCGCCAAACCAGGCCAAACCGGCCCCTGCCCTCTGAGGCCGAGGGCCCTCATTAACCTCAGCTCCACCCACCACGCCGCCCACTACACAGGGAGAACAAGCCATGTCTGGTGGGCTCTGGACATCTCACCCCCAGGCCTTTGCTCAGTGCTATTAATTCACAGCCCCCTTTCCACCTGCCACTGTGTACTTGTTTCTCCAGGCTGAAGCCCGATGCCACCTCCTCCAGGAAGCCTTCCTGGTGCTTCCCCCAAGTCCCCGCATGTTCCCCGCACCTCCTTCTTTTAAAGCATCTCACACACCTGGCACCACAGGATGTGAGCCTTATTTCTTGGTGAGGTGCAGGCTCCTTGGGGCTCACAGGCCACTTCTTACTCGTGTGTGTGTGTGTGTGTGTGTGTGTGTAGGGACTGGCCTTGGGTAAAATCCACTGCCCGGGCTGGATTCCGATTCGTGGAGACCCTATAGGCCAGGGTAGAACTGCCCCTGTGGGTTGTCTGAAACCGTCATGCTTTACAGGAAGGGGAAGCCTCGTCTTTCTCCCATGGAGCAGCTGGTGGTTTTGAACTGCCGTCCTCGTGGCTGGTTAGCAGCCCACACTCAGATCATGTGCTTAAGGCTCCCCCGCCTCCCCTTGCTGAGGGAAGGACAGGACTGAGAGGTGTGAAGAAGTCCTCTCTCCAAAGTTAACCCTCTTGAAAAAGAAACAAAAGCAAGCTCAGGGCCATTGAGTCCATCCCGAAGGACAGGGCACAACTGCCCCCTGTGAGTCCCCGAGACCGCGGACGCTTTACGGGAGTGGAAGCCTCGTCTTTCACCCAAGGAGCTGCTGGTAGTTTCGAACAGCTGACCTTGCGGTTAGCAGCCCAGCACATAGCCGCGGCGCCACAAGGGATCCCAGCTTCTTCGTCAGAACCCCTCATGAAGGTCCAGGGGTGTCACCTAAGTTATCCAACAATTGCTCCCACAAGGGACCCCAGAGAGCACCACCAGCAAAGCCAGGGCCGGTCCCAGAGGATTACAAAGGACGCCTCACCTCATTTCCATCACTTCCCTCCGGCTTTCTTCATATTTATCTTTCCACTCTGTGGCCTCTCTCTCCTTGGTGAGGATCTGGGATCGGGGAGAAGGAAAGGTACATGCAGATCTGAGACCGTCCCAGATCAGAAGAGACCATGTGTGGCGTTAAGACTTGCTATGCCAATCTATAGTCCGAGTCAGACCTCCCTGAGGCCGAGGAGAAAACACGCCGGACATCAGAGTTCCACGACGCCAAAAAGTGTCTGCTTTCCGTTATAAATCGGACTCAGTGGCAAAGTCCCACGGAAGAGAGAGTGGTCTCTGAGAAGACAACCCCAGCTGCCACCCATCTCCGCCTGCAGCATGCTGGGGAGAAAGGCCATCCCCGGAGACGCTCGCTCTGCGGGCTGCGGTGCCCACAATCCTCGTGGACGGGGACAGGCCACAGCCCGCCCCAGCATGACCGGAGTCAGCCGTACCTCCGCTCTGGCGATCTGCAGCGCTGCGTCCACGTCCGGCGCCTGGTAGAGGAGGCCTGGGGCTTTCTCTGCCTCACAGGTCCCAATGCGTGAGTACAAGGTGGTCTTGGGGAGGGAGACGTCTGCTGGGTGGGCAGCTTCTCTCTGTGGAATGGTTTTTAATTTTTTAAAAAAAGAAGAAAGAAAAAAGTTCCTATTAACCCTGGGACAGAAGCAGCTTGGACCCATCCCAAGAAGCCTGCGTTCACTGGCTCCTCACGAGCGGTCAGTTGTCTGACTGGAGACAAAGCACAGCAGGAGCATGAGAGAATGTACAGGCTAATGGAGAGGCGGGGGCCGCCAGGACCATCGATGGACATCTATCGCTTCCCACCTGTGCTATGGGGAGGCCCCTGGAGTCAGGCTAGTCTGGGGCCTGCTTATCACATCATCTATCACACAGAGTCCCCCTGGGCTCACCATGCGGGAACCCCAGCCGGCTCCGCTTCCCAAGCGAAACCTGAATGCGTGGGCCAAGGCAGGATCTATGCCGCATCTGCCTAGTTTTGAATCCCCACAGAACGGGTCATTTTTCTGACGACTGTCCATGTTTCTGCTGGGGAGGGGGCGTGGAAAAGGGCGCGCATTTGTTTAGCTCCATTGGCTGGGCTCTGCCTCACACAAAGCCTCGAGGCCAACCGCCATCCCTTTCAATGAGCTAGTTTCTGGCTCCACACAGGTAATGTCACACGCAGCTGTGCGGCCATCAGGCCATTGCCATGCCAGTGGGGAGATGCGTGAGACCCTGGATCAGTGACAATATCCACACGCTCAGCAGACCCTCAGCAAGCGGGCGGGTGCCCCCACCCCGGCCCCTCGGCAGCCTTGTGTCGAGGACAGTCATGAGCCTCCTGGGAGCGGAGAAGCGGCCGGTCTCTGGTCGGCCCTCTCTCTCTGCACAGACGCTCAGCAGCTGGAAACTGCACAGTTGGATGCAGGGTTAGTGCGTCTTGTCTACCAGCCAAGCCAGGCGGTCAGTCTACTTCCACTGCAAACGCCGCCGCACACCAGCCACACTCGCAGTCCTGTCCATTAGCCTCCCGGAGCTGATGGGGGCGGTTGCCGGGGGCAAGCCTCCAGCATGTTTCCAGAGTCCAATGCCGAGGGAAGCCGAAGCCCCAGTGTCTCCCAGTTCTGAGACCAAGTGGCACAGTGAGCAGGCCACCAGCGCACGAGGGACAGAAGCTACAGCAGCTGGAGGTGCCGGAGCAGGTGTCTGCCCCACCTCACAGGAGCTCACTGTATGACCACATGGAGGCCGGACACGGTCCGGAGAGGGAGACAGCGGTGAACACGCAATGGGAGTTTAATACATAGGACTGGATTGTACTCAGTTAGGGCCAGTTAGTTGTACACATGCAAGGGGCGGGGGGTGATGGCCAAGTGGGAGCTCCTTTTACTTTGGTTTCACGGCCCCAGCCTGGCCTGGAATACCTGGGCTCATCCTGATGGGAGGCATGGATGGGGAACCACTGTTCCAACAGAGCCCAGAAAGACACTCACGTGGTGAATGGGGTGCCAGGGCCTTCTCGGGCCTGGCTCCTAGAGAAGGCTCAGTCTCCAGGACACACAGCACAGACAACCCCTTGCATCTCCCCGCAGAAGGAAGAGCCTCCCTAAGCAGGCACCGGCAGAGCCTCGCCCGGTGAGCCAGGTTTCGCCGCTGTGTGAAACGGCATTTCAAGGTTCTGCATGTAGGAGGAGAAACCCCTGCCATGCTCTCCACCGGTAGACCCAAACCTCACGTTTGCAGGTGTGAAAAAAAGCTCTGAGAAAGACCAGAAACCAACCCACTCTTCCGATCGCTCTCAACATTTCACCCGAAACAAAGCAGCGTACGATTTCAAAGGGAACAAAACACGGCATGCTCTCTAATAATCGGTCTCCTTCCTCTGCAGACGAAAAACTTGATGCACCAAGAGACTGAGCTAAAAGGCTTCTCAGAGTGAGGTGCAGTTCTGACCCCCAACCAACCACTCTGCCAGAGAAGAGGCGCTTAATTAAAGCGGACTTCATCACACGGGGCAGAAATTGAAAGGTGCAACGAGGGCCCTAGGAGTCTAAGTGACAGGTCTGCTGCGCGAGTAAGGAAATGGAAACAAACGGATAGGTTACACTGAGCCTTCCAAGAAATGCAGAAGGCCCCGCCCAGCTCCAGTGAGTCACTCCATCACCTTTCACCCCAGACACCTGGAGCCACAAACACAGCCCTGATGACGTCAGAGCCCCTGTGAGTGAGCGAGCGACTGCCCAGGGAGCCGGGAGTTAATGAGGCCCGCCGTGCACACCCCAATGCCCCCTACAGACAAGGCTATTTTTCACTGAAATGCATAGGCTTGTCTCTCTGTAGTATTTCGAGATTCTGTTCAAATTATGCCTCGGTTCTTACCTAACCCCCACTTGCCACTTCAGGAGGACCCAAAGGACCAAAGAAGCCGCTGGAATCATAAATTAAAATATGAGCCGGCCGAGACCCAAAGGAGCAGTCAGCCTCTAGAAGCAGCTCCCAACCTGTCGATCAGGTCCCTGCAGTCCTGGTTCCGGCATGAACCCACCTGCGGGGTTGACCTGTCTGGGACCCTTCCCTCCTAGGCTGGGGTTGCTATTGGAGGCAGACTCAGGCGGGGATGGGATGGGTGTGTGTGTGTGAACGGCAGCCTGGGAGTGCAGGCCGGGAGCCACACTGGGCTGACGTGGGGATTAGGAGCAGGTGACGATCCGCATAGTGCCATGTAGGGCAGGAGTGGCTGTAAGTTGGCGCCACCCGGTCCATACCTGACAAGGAGCAATTCTCCAGATTAGGCGTGGCCGGCCAGGAAGGCACTCAGTCCCACCCACTACTCCTCATCCCTGTTCTGGGATGGAGAGTGGAGAAGACACACAGCTTAGGCTGTGGGGTGGCCCAGACCACCTCTACCTCTGTTCACTAACAGCCACACACCTGTCTCTCTCGCCGGGGCTCCCGCAGGAATGGGGCGATGATAATCAAGGACACTTCTCAGCCTGGTGCCAGAGCTCACTGTCCACCCACCACGCGTCTCCAAGACGCACCTTGCACTCTTTACAACAGGGTCTTTGGGGCCAGACTGGCCAGCAGTGGAGGGGTCATCCTCACTGTTACAGACCCCCAACTGGATGTGCTTGGGCGCCACACCCCATGGAAACCAAGCAGAGGGGACACCATCCCTGTCTGCCTGTCCTGGTGGAGTTTCCCCGTCCAGTCTGGGGCTGCTGCTCCCCTGAGCCAGGGGCCCCGCTCACGTACAACCCAGGCGGACCCAATGGGGTGGGATGCAGCCCCATCAGAAAGATGCAGAGAGACACGCCACCCCCTCCGGGTTGCCCCTCTAGCCATGTTTCAAACGCAGGAAGGAGACAAAGACGGAGGAGGTTCCTCAGAGGCTCCCTGACTCCATCAGCCAGACAGCCACCCTGGACCGGAACATAATTCATGCAGATTCCCCGCCCCCACCGCCCACCCTGACTCGGAGTTCTCCTTCCAACCGATTGCGTTCTCGCACTAGCACGCTGCAGACCATGCTGCCAAGAAGTCTGGGCTGTGTCACCAGCCGCTGAAACAGAGGGGCTGGTGGGCAAAGAGCACTCTGGGGGGCCAGCGGCAGCTTTTCTGTTCTGCGCGCCGGCGTTCCCCAGCTGTGAGGTGTGAGCAAGTGTCTGTGTGCCAGAAGTCCACCTGGACCCACCACCCTCGGGCTGCTCAGCCAATGGAAGGTGAAAGTCTTCAGTCCACTCCCTCTACCGCATGGCACCATTCCCACGGGACAGCCGAGCCTGCCCTCTCACTGCGCGTGGCCCTGCAGCCCCACAGACATCTCTTCCAGCACACTCTGGGAACACATAGGGGGCAGCATGGGCTCCGTGGATCCGTGTGACCAGAGACAGACTGCCATCGAGTCAGTCCCTACGCCACAGAGGCTGGGACTCTACAGGAGCAGACAGCCTCTGGTTCCTCTCACGGAGCGGCCCGTGGGTCTGAACCACCGACCTTGCCGTTGTTACCTAACGCCTGATCTGTGAGGCCACCAGGGCTCCTTGATTTCTGTTGCTCCAAAGACGACGGGCCGGACTCACTGCCATTGACTCGGTCCCTCCTCAGCGTCAGCGCAGGGGACAGAGCAGGGCGGCCTCGCAGGAGCAAACAGCCTCATCTTTCTCTCTCAGGGTGGCCGGTGAGTTCGAATCACCGACCTCGTTGAGGGCAGCCCAGTGCTTTACCCCCGGCGCCACGAGGGCCCCCTGGTGTGTGCGGCGCTGTTTCCTAAATCAAAGTGTGGACACGCAGTTCCAGAACAGAGCGACAGCAGTGGCTGCACCGTCGCCACCCACCACCTCTGAGGAAGGAGTCGGGGACACCCAGCCACTCCACCCCCCGGAGCCTCTACGTCTCCATCTGTGAAGTCAGCGAGTGGCAGCACCTGCTCCCCAGGGCTGTGAGGACCAGGTGAGGGGAGCCCTTGAGGAAGCCAGGCTAATGCGCCTTAGAAAGCCCCCACCGCCCCCGGTTCTTAAGTGGGGGCCCAGAGGTGGCAATGGGTTTGGTCCGCTATTCTGGGGAGGTGGTCTCGGCCCTCCACTGGAAACACAGGGGGCCGATGCTGGTCTCAGTGTCCTCAGTCCAGATGGGGAAAGTGAGGCTCCATTATCATGGGAGGAGAAGGGGTCCGGGGGTCTTCAGACCAAAACACCCCTGACGTGTCTACCACCACACCTTCCAGCTCTCAGACAAGGGACAGGATGCCACTTCCCAGAAGTCACCTTCATGAGAGGAGGCTGCTGGGCAGCTGGTCTGTGCTGGGGGTGGGCTCAGCCTCAGAGAGCCCTCTATCCCTCACCCTCACACACCTCTCTACCTGTCTGCAGCCACACAGTCAACTTGTTCTGGACAATCACCCCATGCCTGGAAGCCCCGAGGGAAAGGTATCTCTGCCCACTCTCTCAGGCTCACACTGACTCCAAGCAGTGTTGGTGAACTATAGGCCGGGGTGACCGTCATCCCGGCCAGGGTACGCCCACCCGCGCGAGCACTTCCCCTCTGGCTGCTTTTGTAACATCGCTCGGCTAACAGGTGATCACCGGTCCCCAAGCTTCAACTAGCCTCTAGCTGGCCCTTCACAGAGACAAGTGCACTGGCTTCTGGGCTGGGCACTGACCACCATGCTCGCCTCTGGCCGCCAGACCTCTAGGGCCCTGTTTCCCAAAGTGGGCGACATGGCCCCCTGGGGCCACGGAAACCATCCCGGAGTGCTGCAGAAGCAGATGCCCATACTCGACCCTGGAATGTGGGCTGGGTGGGAAGGGGTTCGGGGGGGACACATGAAACAGGGAGGCGCGAGTCACTTTCTTTTCCTCACAAGGGGACGGCAGGCCAACTCCGTTTGGAAACCTGGGGACCAGATGCACCTTGGCTTCTCCCATCCCCCCCCAAGCGGCCGTGTGCCCACTCACAGGTTAAAGAGCCCTCCGCGCGCGCGCTCTCGAGTTATGCATTCGCCTGTTGAAAAGTCCCACTCTGTTAGCAAAGCAGGCTGTGGGGGCTCGCACTGCACGCTGAAGCGCGGGTGCGGGAAGCACACCGATACCTTGAGGTCCTGGCGGCTGCGGGAGGCCAGGGCAATCTGCCTGGCCAGCTTCAGGGCTTCTATCCTCATGATGGCAAATTCTAACTCCTCCTGCCCGAGAGTCAGGGTGATGGAACCATGGGGGGGGGTGCAACAAGACAGGGCGTAAGTGTTCCCCACGCATCGTCATGGCAAGGACTGGAGGTGACACACACGCCCGGGCTGTCACAGCCAGACCCTCAGCCGCCACGAGAGCAGGTTGACCCCCCTCCCCAAACCCTCCCATCACCCTTGCCAACGGCTGTCAAATGGGAGGAGGGTCTGAGCCTGGGCCACCCCACCCCCCACTGCACCAACGGCTCTGTAGTCTTGGCTTCTGTCCTTTGCTTTATTCACAATACAGCCGGTCGGCCACCAGTCGGCAGCGACTGAGCAGCCTCTCCAGGCCGGAGCTGAACACGCTTGCCCGGGGGTCTCAGGTGAAGTGGTGACATTTGCAGCGTGGCCCAGAGAACGGGCTGGGGGCCACATGGACGGCCAGGCCCCAGCACTGCCTCACTGGGAGTCTGGGATGGCCCTGGCTTGCTGGAGAAATCTGATGCCTGGACCCGGAAGATACACTTCAGGCACCGATGCAGGGGCCTATCAAGACCTTGGAAAAATGACTGCGTGGGCCCAATTTCAGATTGAGGGTGAGCTGGCCTGTGGAGACAGGGTGACCCAGTCTGCGCACGCCACGCAATGTCTTGGAGAAAGAACGCGGCGCGTCTGGGCCTCTGAGGGTACGTGTTTGACTCGGACCCTGACCCGCTCTCTGAGCCCCGCTTCCTATCCCCTGGGCCCCAGGGGCTCTTTCTCTACGGAGGTTTTGACAAACTCCCGACAGGTCACGGGTGGGCTACCAACCTGGAGTTTCTGAGCAAATACGGGGGGGTTCTTTTCTGCTAAGTCGGGCTCCAGGTAGCCAAGGGTACCACAAAGAGACGTGGGGTGAGCCAGCGTGCTGAGGAGCGCATCCGCGGAGACAAAGGCGTCCCCCGGAGCTGTCTGAAGGCCAAAGAGAGAGACAGAGGAGAGAGGAGAGGAGAGGAGAGAGGCAGTAGATCTGGGCGAAGACTGGCACCCACCTGCTGGACATTGCTGCCTTAAGGGTCCAGAGCAGTGGTTCTCAACCTGTGGGTCGTGACCCCTTTGGGAGTCAAACGACCCTTTCCCAGGGGTCGCCCCAAAAATGACAGTGATGAAGTAGCCACAAAAGTAACTTTATGGTTGGGGGTCCCCACAGCACGAGGAGCCGAATGAAAGGGTCGCGGCGTCAGGAAGGTGGAGAACCACTGTGCCAGAGAGACTCCATCAGCGACAATGCTCGGCTCTTCACCTGGACTAATTGTCACAGGCCGAACATGGGGTCAGGGAGAATGGCAGGCCCAACCTCCGCCCCCCAACAGCCAGAGAGGACCTTCCAGACCCACACCACCCACCTTCTCGAGCCATAACCAACCAGCCAACCTGTGGGAAGAGGTGCACCACGTGCTAATGTATCTGGAAACCTCAGGGGGAAGAAGCTAGGCAAGCTTGCCAATGGATTTTCCTAACATAAGGCATCAAGAAAACCCCTCCAAGGATCAATACCCAAGTAAGGGAGGTTTGGTCTCGGTATCGCCATTCAAAATAAATATATATATCTGTACATAATGGAACTTAACTCAGTGCTACCGAGTCAGCCCCCAAGGCTGGGTAGAACTGCCCCTATCAGTTTCCAAGGCGATAAATCTTCATGGGAGCAGAAAGCCACCTCTTTCTCCCAAGGGGTGGCTGGCGGGTTCGGATTACTGACCTTGTGGTCAACAACTTGTAGGATACTGCACCCCCAGCCCCCCAAACCAGGGCTCCTTATATAATGGAGAGAGCCCATGCAAGAGTGTCTCTGGGAGGCTCAGAAAGACGTGAGAATCATCAGGTGGCTGAGCAGTGGTCGGACCCTGTACTCGGTGCTATTGGAAATCCATCTGCTTCATGTGCAGGTCTGGTTGGTTGGTTGGTTGGTTTTTCCAGCATCAGACCCATTGCCAGACACACAGTAGGTGCTCAATAAATATCTGATAGGGGGTAATCGAATGGCCTAATCAGGAGGAACAAAGGCAATTCACCAAATCGATCGCTTCCAGGGAATTGCTGCAGGGAGAGAAAGGATTACCAATAAAGAGCCAGGGGGAAGCTGGCCCCTCTTCACTGTGTGGAAGGGCTCCGCGGGAGCCTCACCTACGACGGGAGCACACAGGCCGGCCACCCTCAGACCCGAGTGGTGGTGTGTGAAGGTGAGCGGGCCGGGCCAGCGGCTGTGTCTGTGTGCTGTGCAGGACGTCACCGGCTTGGGAAGGCGGCCGTGTCCGACCTACTCTATGTGCGTAAGAGCCAACGAGGGCTCTTGCAACAGCCACAAGGGAGGACAGGGACCGGAGGCAACGTTTCGTCCTGCTTTACATAAAGGTTGCCGTCAGTAGATGATGACGTAGCAGCAGCTTTCTACCTACCATCCTTCCCTGCAAACAGCATGCACACAGGCATAACACGCCATGTGCGCACGGGGAATTAATGCCCAAGGAGGCTGCATGGTTTGTACAGATCCACACGTACGCAGAGCACGTGCCTTATTTGTGTAAGGCACGTTTTAACGATCTGTCTACAGAAGGGATTCCGTATCACCGAGGCCCAAGAAAATCAACTGTTTCCCAACAGGGGGTGCTCCCTGCCAGTCTTTCTCTGCCAAGTGCCAGCCTGCTGTCACCTCAGAGATGGAGGCCAGGGACAGGGAGGTCACCGAGAGGATGAAAAGGGCACACTGGGGTCAGGAGAACTCGCCCTTGTACTGTGGACTCGGGGTTCTTGACTGCCTTCTGCTGTGTTGGGGGCAGGCGGGGTCTGCAGGACACTGCTCTGAAGGTTGGACCCCCTTCGTGACGGGCAACCGCTGGCCTGCCTCACCCCCTGTGATCACAGCCCCCCCGCCCCTGGCCCCCACTTACAATTTCAATGGGGTCTGCAGTGGTCTCCAGGGCCATGGCCTCCAGCTCCTTCGGGGTGGACTTCTCTGGTAGCTGCAAGGTTGGTTCTTGGCTGGAGCCCAGCCCCCGGGGGATGGCAGGGTGGGTTTTGGCCCCGGCATTCACAAGGGCTTCAGTCTCTTCAAAGCTTGACCTGGTGAACAAAGGGCATCGTCTAAGAGTCTTGGCATCGGAATCCCACTGAAATGAGCCAGGACACCCCAGGGGATCCTGGTCCAGGGCCACACTCCCAGAGGGCCATGGCATCAGTGGTGGTGCCCGTGGGGTCAGGAGATTCCACAGTGTGAGAGAAAGGTGGTCCAGTGCCGCCCCAGGGGTTGCTGGCGAGGGAGGGTGGGAAGCACAGAAGCTGCAGGCGAGGGGGCACAGGTGCCATGGGCAACAGGGCACACACACCACAGGCTAAGGGGCGCAGGTGCCAGGGGCTAGGAGGCATGGGGGCCACGGGTTCAGAAACACAGGCATCATGTTCTGGGGGAGTTCGGCAGTCAGTTACTGGCTGTGCACCCTGGGCAGTGACCGGGCACTGCGCCTCCGTGTCCTTTCCTGTAAGAGGAGGACGCGCCCCTCTGGGAAGATGAACGAGGGGCTGCAGGACGCCTGGTGCAATGCTAACGGCCACATGACCGGAGCTGCAGCAGCATCATCGTGGGCCGGTGCCGGTCTCACGGTCCCCAGTCACTCTGGGATGAAAGCCCGAGATTACATCCCCGCACGTGGAGGGGGGACAGGGAGACAAGGCGGAGAAAGTCCTATGCTCCCCAAGCAGGTGCCCCATAGCTTGGAGCCCGAACTCTGACAAACACTACCACTGACATCCACGTTAATACCAGTGCCCCACGGGCACTGTGTGCGTGCTAGGCAGGGCCTCGGGCCCTGCTCCCATGTCCCCATCCCACAGCTGAGGGGTACCACCTGTATCAAGGCCCTGCGTGGCCAGGCTTACTGGTCGTCCAGCCCCCTCCTCCCCCAACAGGTGAGGAAGCTGAGGCACAGGGTGGTGGCGTTACCTGTGTGCGATCACACCATGGGGTCAGGGGTGAAGGTGAGACGCTGACAATTTTGTCCCACTGTCCCCCAGGGGTAACGTCACAAGATCAAGGCCAGGGGCAGCCCCTGCGGCACACACTTGGTGCGCGTGGACATTCAGAGAGAAATGACCAGAGAGTGTCGTTGGGCAACAGTGAGGAGGAGACCAGAGGCCGTGCCGTACCCTGAACACGGCGTGGGCGACTCTGACATCCGGGTGGGAGGAGACTTGACCGGGCTCTCCTGCGGCGTGTCAAACACCAGGTACAGAGCCTGCTTCTTCGGGGCGTCTTCGTCCTCGGCATCATCACGCTGTGAGAACCAAAACGCAGGTTACAGGGGGCCGCGACCTCCCAACCCCTGCGCCTGCCGCCCTGCCTGCGAGAGAGTTCTTCTGTGACCCGGATGGACGCCCAGCTCAGGGGCGAGTGAGACTGTCCTTTAGGCACGTGAAGGGGGACAAGGTGTGCTGTGGGGCACTTTGCTGCCCCACCTTTGGGTTTAGTTTACAGCATGATGGAGCGGAGACGCAGCAGCCCGTCATCCACCAATGACACACAGGACCAGGTCACTACATGTCCTCAAGTGCCCGGGTCCCTCCGGACTCTGAGGGCAGCCCTGCACGGCAGCAGATAGGATGCCTGAGCCGAGACACCACCAAAACCACTTCAAACAGAAAAGAGCAGGGGCGAGGGTGGGAGAGACTCACTGCCCTGCCACGTGAACGTTATTAAGCAGAAAACACAACGGCCAGGCAACACTAATAGGACCTTAGTAACCAGAAGGCCCGGGACTGAGTGAGAGAAGAACACAGGGACAAAACAAAAGAAGAGCAGGCATCCTGGTCTGATAGCAGCTGCTGGGACTCCCCGGGACTGTGGCCCTAACCCACCCTTCAAACTGGAGCCGTGCACCTCTGGGAGTGGGGTGTGTGTGTGTACGTGTGTCTATGTATGTGTGTATGTGTATGTGTACAGGTGTGTATGCGTATGTATGTCCATGTGTCTGTGTGTGTGTCTGCGGATGTCTGTGTGCATGTGTACCTCTATGTGTGTGTCATCACCGTTCAGCCAGACAACGGGCAGGCCTGCATGTCTGGTGAGCAATGGTACCAGGAAGATGAGTTCTCCAGAACCACAGGGTGGCTCCACCCCAAAGCCAAGCCCAGAGGCAGGACCGGGCAAAAAAGATGGGTGAATGGAAATGAGGCCCTCAGAGAGGAAGTGGGCGGGGCGCTGTTCACTGCAGGGGGTGGGAGGGCACAACCAAGGTCAGGAAACAGAACAGGCACAGGTGGCCGGAGGGCACAGGAACTTGCTGTGTCCACCTGCACCCAAGCCGCGGGCAGAACGGAACAGAATGAAACACTGGCCCTGGAGAAGTCAGCACACACAGCAGCCGGAGCGGGTCGACTGGCGCTGCTCTCTCTGTACATGGAGGCCGCACTGCCAGGAGCCTCACCAAGCAGACTGCGTGCAAGCCACCCCCAGCCGTGCTCCCCAGGGCGCGGGCTCGAGCTGGATCTGAGCTCCCCAGGAGTGGCCACTGCTACCTCACCACAAAGGAGGAGTGGAACTTACCGGTAAGGAGGAGCCCAGTTTTTCCATATATTCGATTTCATAGGCGTTTCTGTAATCCAACTCTACAAAGAACAAGATGGGAGGGGAGTGAGCGTCAGAGGCGTGGGGGAGGCTGGACGGGTGGGGGCGGGAATTAGGCTTGAGGCTTCCTGAGAAGGCACAAGGTTGATGTGGCCCAGAGAGGCAGCTGGGCCCAGCGACCTTCAGATCAGGCAGCCTCGGGCTGTAAGGGACTTTGACCTTTGGCAGGGGAACCAGGGAAACGAAAGGGCGTGGAGCAGGCACCGTGTGTGTGGTCAAGGTGTCCGGCACCTAGTGTCCAGAGAGGAGTGTGTGTACACTGTAGGTGGGGGGGTTCTTAGTGACTCCCATGAGCACCAGGTAGAATCCACCCAGAGGGAACCAGATCGGCGGTGGTCCCTCACTGAGAACCCCGTCCACACCCTGAAGCAAGGACAGACAGACGTTGTCCCTTCAGGGTGGCTGTCGGAAGCTTCAGGAGTCACACGGGGCATTTCCCAGGCCCAACCCGGCCCACAAAAGAAGTCCTGGTGGCATAGTGGTTACGAGTTAGTCTGCCATCCCCAAAGTCCGTAGTTCGAAACTAGCAGCTGCTCCAAGGGGGGAAATACAGGGCTGTCTACTCTTGTGAAGAGTTAGTCTCGGGAACTCGGAGGGGCAGTTCTTTCCTGTCCGACAGGGTCACTCTGAGTCGGCATCGCCTTGACGGTAGGGTTTTGGTCTGCTTTGGACTACGGCCCACGGGACAGACGCGATCGGGTCTCTAGATGCAGAGACCATTAAAAGGCCTATTGGTGGAGAAACGGCCCGTTGCAAATCCACTGGAGACTCCAGGCTGCCAAGAAAATCCCAGAAGCTCTCTCTGGAGACAGAAATGCACAGCCCGCCTCAGTCACCACAGTCCCAGGTGGCAACCCGGGTCTGCCACACAACTGAACGATCTCGGGCAGTCGGTCCTGGTTTCTGCGCGCCCCCTCTGCGTTGGGCGAGGCATGGGCACAGAACAAGCCCTGCTCACAGGCCAGCTGTCCCAGGATGTCCGTGGCCATCCAAGGAGCCTGAAGTAAACACCAGCACAGACAGTGGAGCTGCCTAAGACCCCCTCTTCCTGCACACCGCAGAGGGAAGGCACCGCTTCAAGCAGGAAGTCTTAGAACGAACTTGGAAAAGAGATCTCTTCTGGAAGACATCCTCAAAACCCGCTAGGCGCCTGTGCCTGTGGCCAAATAAATAAGCTCACGCCCTGAAACGTGTGGACACGGTCCCAGGGCTGCCCGCCTCGATTCCAGGAGGCTCACGTCTGCTTCTGGCAGGCCCAGCGGCTCGAGGGACTAAGGATGGATTTGTGCACTAACGGGCTGAGAAGACGTCTCGGTTAACTGAAAGCCAACCACACAGTCCCTCTGAGATGGGGCCGCCCTTTGTCAAGAGGCTCCCTAGCTGCCACTCACAACTGTGCCCGCATCTGCCCGACTTAAGACTCAGGGTCGAGGGATCTGAGCAGCCTTGGCACCCGATGGAGCGCTGTGGAGTGGGTTCTGGCAGGTGTGTTTGGGTTAAAATGCCATTCCTGAACATTTGGTTTTCCCTGTGGCCCATTTTCAAGTTGTTTCAGTTTTTTAAAAAAACAAGTGAAGGGGACATACAGGCCAATTTAGCCCCTGGTGAAGGCCCTCTGACCACAGAGCTGGGCCGTGGACAGCGGAAGGCACTGGAAAGTGGATTGTTGCCGATGCCCTTCGGTGATAATCGCACCCTTCTCATTGGACCTCCCTTACAATCCCTTGCAAACTTGTCTTTGTCTTCCACATTTTCTGCTTTCTTTTCGATGGAGGTTTTTCTGTTTTCCTTTATCGTTGCTCTTTCCTGTGTGTGAGATCCAGACCAGAGCCTGTGGAGACAGTCGCTGGAGGAACCTGGGGGATGTGGCAGGGGAGGGGCAGAAATGGGGAGCCAATCATGATGAGGGCGAAAGTGCAGAAAATGTTCTGAAACTGCACGTACAACTCTTCTTGTGTGCTTGCAGTGCTGAATGGTGTGACAGCTGAGTCACTGCCAACATGACGGTTTTGAAGAAAAGACGGCTGCGTTACTTCAGGGAGACGTTCCACCCTCCTCCTCTTCCCCCTCCCCCTCCGGAGGGGACAGTGCCTGGCCAAGGGACCTCCAGCATCACCTCCAGCTCTGTCCCTTCCAGTCACCGGGCCCGGACACTGGTCTTACTGCTCCATCCTAGAATAGAAGTCCCCAAGGCGGTGTGCCGATGGCCACCACACATGCTTCTGTGTGGGGTGATGGTACCACAGCACCGGGAGGGTGACGCAGGTCACTGAATTGCAGGCTTAAAAGTGGTGGAAACGACGCATTTTATGTTATGCTATTTTACCACGCATCCAAATAAAACCTCTCTCGTGAAATAAGGCACCACAGAAGCCATGCAGTGTGGCCTAAAAAAAGTGCGCGTCTGGGATGCCGTGGTCTATCGCTGCACACTGCTAAGACTTCTGGGGCTTCCGTCACAGGGGTGAGGGAGAAGGTGGGGTGCGCAGTCCAGGACTGGGAGATGGGGCTGCTCCCAACGGCCCCACCACATCCCTTCCAGACAGTTGTGAGGGGGCACCAAAGACACCACCGTCAGTGGGAGACCGCCGTCCCTCCGACTGCTGCAGGGAGATGGGGTTGGGGTAACTGTGAGACAGGAAGAGCCCAAGGGCCCCCAAGGAACCATCCAGACGCAGGAAGCGCAAACGGCCCTGCCCTCCACGTGGACAGGTCTTGAAAAGAAGGTGGTGCTCCAGGCGGACAGGTGTGACCACAAAGCTACAGATGGGTCGGTTTTAAGAAGACCCCAGGGGATGCTTTTGGTTGAAGGTTTACAGATGCTTGTAGGGCAATCGTTTCCGTCTGGAGCAAAGGAGAACTGAGATTCTGGTTTGGCCCCTGCCCCCCCTACACATACACTTTGATCAGTATGATGCTCAGTAATGAGGCGTGGGTACCACCCAGTTCCTCTGGCCTCATCGCCAAGGAGACCACTGTCATGGAGGCAACACCATCCGTGTCCCCCCTCCCCTTCCTCCCTCCCTCCTCCTCTGTGGCTCCCAGGGAACAGAGAGCTTTTCAGATCCGGGGACTGTAACCAGGCAGTGTAACCTACGCACCAAAGCCAGGAAACTAGATGTCCCACAAAACCACGGCCCCAAACCTCCAAACCAGCAACCAAGCCCTGTGAGGCGTTCACAGCAGCCAGTCCTCTTGGGGCCACTGTGATCAAACTGTCTGTCATACAAGTTGGCTGGGTCACCTGTTTACAAGGGCCTGGCTCCTCAGCACTTACAGTGCTTGAGTGAACAGTAACCTCCCTTTACCACTACTGCCCCCAACCCTTCAGCAACGTGGTTTTTCCATCGCCATTAACAGATACTCGGTGTTCCATAAGCAATAAAGCCCCCCTCAACCCCTGGTGACCCCCAGTGATAAACGTGGGGTAAATCATGTTTGGCTTGGTCGGGCTGGCCCCCACGTCCAATTGTTCTCTGAGGCCCGTCAACCCTGGGCCCACCAACAGATGCCGAAGAGGCCCGACCGACCCTGAAAGTCCAATTTGGAGGACTTGCCCTTGGAGCACCAGGGGCGAAGCCATTCAGACCAAGCCAAGCAGAGCTCGAGTGTGCGTGCCAGGCTGGTCGACCCCGGGCTGCTCGAAAAGGCAGCCTTGAGTGGGGACCCAACGCCCATCTGTGGTCAACTGGACATCCCCTTACAGAAGGGTCACAGGGAGGAGAAGAGCCAGTCAGGGTGCAGTGTAGCAACGATGAAACATACAACTTTCCTCTAGTTCTTTAATGCCCCTCTCATCCCCCACTATCATGATCCCAATTCTACTTTACAAGTCTGGCTAGACCAGAGGACGTACACTGGTACAGATAAGAACTGGAAACACAGGGAATCCAGGACAGATGATCCCTTCAGGACCAGTGGAGAGAGTGGTGATACCAGGAGGGTGGAGGGAAGGTAGGGGAGAAAAGGGTAGCAGATCACAATGATCGACATATAACCCCCTCCCAGGGGGATGGACAACAAAAAAGTGTGTGAAGGGAGACCTCAGTCAGTGTATGACATGAAAACAAGAATTATAAATTATCAAGGGTTCGTGAGGGAGGGAGGGTGGGAGGGGGAAAAATGAGGAACTGATACCAAGGGATCAAACAGAGAGCAAATGTTTTGAGAATGATGATGGCAATGTATGTACAAATGTGCTTGACTCAATGGATGGATGGATGGCTTGTGATAAGAGCTATATAAGCCCCCAATAAAATGTTTGTTTTTTTTAAAGGCAGCAGGAGGAGGCACGGTTCCCTAGTTGGGGGAGTCTCTCTCCTGCCCCTCACTCCCCAGGGGCAGTGCCAGCCAGGGCAGGCCGGCCACTGAGTTTCTTACCCTCCGTGGGGGAGCTGAACTTGGTCTCGTTGACGAAGGTGGACAGGTCCGAGGGCTGGGGGTAGTCCTGCTTGTCGGCCTCCAGGTCCACGGTCATGCACGCCCACTTCTGGCTGGTGACAGCCAGCTTCTCCTCGTCGGTCGCGTGGACCACTGCTGAGCTCACCGGGGGGCTCTCAGGTGTCACCGCGGGAGTGGGGTCCTGCAAGAAAGAGCGAGGTCTCTCCTCCGTCTCCTGGGGAACCCTGCCCACCCCAGGGCCTCGAGAGGGAGCCCCCGGCCAACACTGGTTGGTCTTCTCCATAGATCCCTCAAGGAAACCGGATCTGCCCTCTGTGAAGCCAAGGGCAAACAGGGAGCTGTGTCCTCATTCACGGAGGCATTCCGACCAGCTCACTTCGAGAGCAGGGAGGAAACACTCCACCCATCTCCCCCCCTATTTTCACCACCACCGCACCTGTGCTCCGTGTATTCCAGGGCCCTGGCTAAGTGTGCCCCCATCAGGGACCTCCCCCAGGCCCTCCGCCTGCTCTGAAAGGTAAGGCGGAGTAGGGGTGGAGGTGGGGGGGGGGTGTCTCAAATCCCTCTGCAGGCAGGCAGGGATGGAGCTGATGAAGGCAGGAGCAGGGTGGGAGCCCAGAATTGAGAAGGTAGAATTCAGTGTCAGTGGAGCCCAAGCCCCCTCCTCCCAGCACAAGGCTCCTCTCTCTGCAGCCCCGCCCCCCTTGCACCGGCCACCCTGGCTGGGCTTCCTTGGCAGGGGGGAAGGGTCTGTTGTTGTAGTAGGGTCCACGCACAGTCAAGCCGTATAAATAAACGGGGGATACATGGCGTTCCATGGTAGGAACAGGATGGGGACCTCTATCCAGAAAAGGGGGCTCCTGATGGGTTTGGGCTGCGATGCTCAGCCCAACTCTGCTCCCCCACTCTGCCTTCCTTTCATTCCTCAGGGCACTTTATCGGCGTGATGGTCACATCTATGCAGGGCAGATTAATCAGCCGGGGTGGACCCTGTGCCACCCAGCCAGCACCGCCCCTGCCTGGCCTGATGCCCCCAAGCCCGGGGCCAGTGAGGCAACTTGCCCAGGAGGCTGGGAGAGGGTCTGGGATTCAGAGAGGACAGCTGGGCTTGCTAGCAGAGACCCAGGTCAAAGCAGCGGTGACCCCCGACCTCTCCCCCCACCCCGCCCCCCTGGGGGGACGCCGCCAAGTCCTGCAGCTCAGTGGGAAACGATACCTGCGAAGGCGGTTCTGAGAGAGGAGACCGTTTTGGCGACTTTCTCACCCTAAACGTGTCGCTGGGAAGAAGAAAATTGGCAAGGTCAACCTGAGGACCAGAGCAGAAGGGGGACCAGTGCCGTCCAGAGGCAGTGCCCGCCCACCCACCCTGCCTCCAGGCCACCCCCCACCCCCAGTGCCCACAGCGTGGGTGACATCTAGGCCCATAGGGAAGTCTGACTTGCCAGCAACCCTGACTTTTGCCCCCCAGGGTTAGCGGAGCCCAGCTGGAAGGCTTTCAAGGGGTGCTGGTTGGAGCCGTGGCCCAGGAATGAAGCTAGATTGAAGCAGATGTGCTTGCTTTGAAGAGCCAAGTTTGGGTGGGTGGATTCATTTATCTGGACTCGTCAGGGGATGTCTGCACCAACTCAAGTTAAATGGGTGGGGTGGGGGACTCGATCTCGGGGCAGGGGGACCTGCGTTCACGAAACCAACTTACAACATCCCATTTACAGATGGGCAAACAGACTCTGTAGTGAGTGGCCTGCGCCGAGGAAGCGGGAACAGAAACGGAGAGTTGGACGTCCCTGGAGGAACCTGCAGAAGGCTTCTGCCTGGTAAGGCGCCCTGGTGGCGCAGTGGGTTCCCCGCTGGGCTGCTAGCCGCAAGGTCAGCAGTTTGAAACCGCCAGCCACATCCCGAGCAAAAGATGAGGCTTTCTACTCCCGTAAAGAGTTAGACTTCTACCCTGCCCAGTGGGGTGGCCATGACTCAGGATTGGCTCGATGGCAGTAGGTTTGGCTCTTCGGGATTTCTCACTGGTAGGAAGGCCCCAGGCCTCTGAACTTCCAGGTGGGAGACTCTGAGCCAAGGCAGGCAGGCAACAAGATGAGGCATAATGTCTTTTGGTTCAAGCCTCCTCTCGTTCTTTCACCTGGGGTGGACAGGCCAAGAGGACATGGGTTCTGAATCCAGGGGGGCGGGGGGTGTATGTGTGTCAGAGGACACAGCGGGAGAATCAGCAGGACGGGGTGTCACCTGGCCTAGTGGACAGGGGGGCCTGGGAGTTGGTGGGAGCAAATCCGTCACCTTTTAATTCCGCTTCTCCACGACCTTTATGAGCCCCCCCGCCCCCCCATAGTTTTAGGTTAAGTCCACCTGGGAATCGTGTCCACAGTGAGAATGGAGGCCTGTCTACCAGGGAGACTGGCCACTGCCCCTAGACTGTGTCCCAGCCCCAGCAAACGAAGGCTTTGGGGACACAGGGGGATCCCTCTTGGGGATATGTGAGTCCCCTCAGCTTGACACATTAACTAGAGGGCAGAGCAAGGTGGGTCTTGGGTCCTTCCTTGTGGTCTCACCAATAAGATGCTCCAACAATGGCTCTGGGTCACACCAACATCACAGCTCAGATCATGTATTAAGAGTGCACGCATAAACACGTAACCGTTCACCTGCACCACTCAATGTCTCCAGAACACAATTAAAGAAAAATTCCCTGGGGCAGAAGCAAGCCAGAGACATAGCCCTACCCTGGGCTTGCTGGACACTCCCTAGAAGCAGGCCAGTGTCCCTGGCGGGGACCAGGCAGCAGAGACATAACCCTACCCTGGGCTTGCTGGACGCTCCTTGGGACCACGCCAGCGTCCCTGGCGGGGACCAGGCAGCAGAGATGGTGCCAGTTTGGGGCCCCTGGATGCTCCTGGTCAGACCCCTCTAGGCCAGGGGGAGACAAAGAGCCACAAACACCCGCAGAGCGACACACAGATAGCAGGTGAGGCATGCCGACAGGTAGCCCAGCCCCAGGGACCAGGACAGGCTCAGAGCAGCCTGACGGTGGCCCCAGGAGTCAGTGGCTGCACCCACTGCACCCCTCGGAGGAAGTCTGCATTCCGGGCAGCTTGGGGAGCTTGGACACCAGAGGGCCTGAATGATTCTCTTACTGTGCGGCCACCGTCCTCCTGAAGCCCGTCACCAGCTGGTCCACTGCGCACAGGTACATAGGCGCACACACACACACACAGATTCGGGTGGGTTTCAGGTGAAGACAGCCAATACGCTAGGGGCAAAGAAAGCTCCATCCCTCACCAGCACACAGGTGTTGGGAACCGTGTGGTTTCACTGGGGCAGGCACCTCAGCTACCATGAAGCCAGCCCATGGCCCAACAGCCCCAGCCCAGAAACCCGGAAGGAGCAACCAGGGAGATGAAGGGCAACACTTGGGAGGGGACGTACAAGCGGGGGGGTGGTGTGAAGGAGGACACATTTGGCATAAAAGGCAGATTCGGTAAAATTTACTTACAACAGAGAACACACAGACATGACATCTTCAACCATCCTAAGACAAGAAGACAAAGAAAAAGAGAGACAGACAAAAGGAACTGACAAAAAAGGTTACGTCTGCAGACAGGTGGCCATTCACCGGTAGGGACCCATAGGCATCCCTGGGGAGTCCGGGGGGTGGGGGTGGGGGTGAGCCAGTGGCCCCCGGAAAGCATTGGCCCCCAAGGCTCTGTCTCACCCAGCCACCAAGACCCCCGCCCGTACTTTGGATGGGGCCAAGGCAAGGGTCCATCTCCCTAATGACCTCTGTTAGCTCGACAGAAAACCGTGACCGGAGCTGGCGGGAAGCACAACCCTGCTGTCTGTGGGCAGGACAAGGGGGCTGTCGCCTAAAAATATATATATCATTGTGGCTTGGTGCCCTCCAGTCAATTCACAGAGACCCCATGGGACAGAGGAGAAATGGCCTGCAGGTTTGCTCAGCCGCCCGTCCTTTGGACCTGCTGTCAGGAGAGACCGGTCCCTGGCAAAGGACCTCACGCTTGATAAAGTGGAGGGGCAGCAGGAAAGAGGAAGGCCCCGCAGGAGATGGACGGACACAGTGGCTCTAACATAACACCTGTGAGGACGGTGCAGGAGCTGGCAGTATTTGTCTGTTGAGCGCAAGGTCGCTGCAAGTGGGGCCGGTTTGGAGGGGCCGGACAACAGCAGATCGCCATGTCCGAGCTGCCCGCCTTGTAGTCCGCAGATGAATGCTTAGTCACCGTGCCAGCAGAAGCTTTTAAAAGGAGAGTCGATGGCTTTGTGGACCTGCACCTCTGAAGTCTCCCCTTTGAGACTTCAGGGAAGCTCCCAACAAGGGCGCCGTGGCTCCTTTAAGCAGCCCTCTCTGGGGAGTTGGTCTAAAAGAAAGCCACATTTTTACTGCTAGGACTGCCTCCCTCTCTGACGGAGGCCACCCACAGCCTGCCGTCCTTCTGAGGAAGCACCTGCCCTTCTCGAAGGTGAGCTGCTGGGGGACACCCATTCTGGGAGGTAAGCAGCCCCCCTCCTCATGCAGGACAGACTCAGAGCTGGCAGCTGGGGCCTGCTCTGCCAGCCCACTCCCCCAGGGCACCGCTGAGCTCCGTGATGGCATTCTGCAGAGAACAGGGAGGGGGTCTCCAGGCTTGCCCCAGAGTCCCGCATGCGGACCTGCAGCCCTATGGGGTTGAATGGGGCCTCGGGATGGTTCTGGAAGCATGGGCCCACGTGTGGCTTAAGGACAATCCACCTGGCAAGTTGGTGTGTGTGTGTGGGCATCCGGTGCGTTCACACTACCAGCCCTGCTCCCTCTGTTTGGAGACCAGTGATTTCTTCTAAGCCTCCGGGGCTTTGGACTCTAGTCTGCAGAAGGTGACTAGAATCAGGGTAGAGACAAAGAGGGGTGCTCCTTATGGGCTGGGTGTGTGTGTGTGTGTGTGTGTGTAAGGAGAGGCTGGGCTGGGCAAGGCACGTCTCTCAGGGCCTCCTGGGGCCTGACATCTTTGTCTCTGAGCTAACAACTCATTCATAGGCAGAAGCCAATACCATCGAGTTTAGCAGCGTTTTAAAAGGCCCACGGGTTCTAGGCCACTCTAACAACCAGCTCTTTGGTCAAATGGAAAAGGGTTCGTCCATAAGGAGGATGGTTGGGTCCTCTGTCTACAGGATCCCCCGGACTCCCCTGGAGTTGAAATTCGGGTCTTTGGCCAAGAGTAAAGCTTGGGATCATGCACTAGACGAGGGGGACCAGACCCCAAAGGGTCCTGTTGTGGAAGATGCTAACGCTGTGACAGAGACGACAACTGGGCAGCTACCCTGTCTGCCTACAAACATCGGGAGGAGGGTGGCGCGTGACAGCGAGCAGGGACAGAGGTGAGGGCAGCCATAGCGTACCCGGGCACGTGACCAAGACTCACAGCCAGTGCCTACCCGCCTGGGATCCTCACCAACTCCACCCCTGAACTTACGTCTTGAGGGGCGTCTTCTTCTTCCTGGCGGGCTTGTTCAGCCCGTCCCCGTCCATTCCATTGGCGTCCATGGCACTGGCCGGGGTCTCAAAGGAGGCTGGGGACTTAGAAGGTGAGCTAGGGGTCTTAGAGGACGTCTTAAAGGGGTCAATGGACTCGTCACAGGTGTCGGGGTCAAAGCTGTAGGACTGTTGGGGCAGTTTGGGAGACTCCTGCATTTTTGAGGTGGAAGAAAAGGGGTTAAAGTTGGGGTCATCCCACTTGTCAATATCAAAGGTGTAGGTACCTCTCGCCGCGGGGATGTCATTGGGCTCGGCGGCGGGGGCCCTGGGAGGTGAGGCAGGGGTGTTGTCCGGTTTCTCGGGCGCCTTTTTCAGTGCCGGCCTCCTCAGGGGCATTTTGGCGACCGGCTTTTTGCCTGTCTTTTTGGTAGGAGGAGGGGTTCCCTGCTGACTGTCCCAGCCCCCCTTGTCCTCTGAATAGTCAAACTCCAGCCTCACTGGAGTCCCTGTGGCTGGGGGGTCCTCCTGACCCCCACTGTCTGATGGGGCCACCTCCACCACCTCTGGGGCTGTGGAAGGAGGCAGCTGTCTCCTTCCCACAGGGGGTGAGTTCTGCACTCTTCCGCCTGCCGACAGGTGGGGTACAACCCCCGCAGCACTTTCTGAATCCAAGGGGCAGGCAGGTGGAGGCACAGCGGCAGGTTCTAGGGGCGTCTCCTCCAATAAGGCTGGTCCAGAATCTTCCACCTTGGCCGGCTCTGCGTTGGTCTCAGCGGCCGGATTCTCCTCCGGAGGAGTTGGGCTCTCCCCAGCTGGCTCCGGCTGCGTCTCCTTCCCCAGGGGGCCCTCGGTGGGTTTCTTGGTGGTCTGCTTCTTTTTTAAGGAAGGCGGCCTCGGTTTTTTAGTTCGTTTAAGGGTGCTGGAGGCACTGCTGGAGCCCGCGCCCTGCGTCTCTGGGGCAAGGCCCGCCGCCTCGGGGCTGCCGGTGCCAGAAGCACCCTCAAACTCGCCCGCGTGCAGGCTGAGCGAGCGGGACAGGGTGGACTTGCAGGCGGGGACGGCGTCTGTGGACTTCCTCCGCGCTGTCCCTAGGCATTCCTGGTCCTTCGCGTCTGGGCAGCAGGGCTCCGGCGCCTGGGAATTGTGCACCAGCTCGAGGCTGTCAAAGTCTAGGTTGTAGGTGCCGCTGCTGGCGATGGGCTTGTCTTCATCGAAGACGGTGGAGAAGGAGTGTGACGGGGGTCGGAAAGGGTGTCCTTCCACAGGGTCACCTTGGGGGCCCTCGGGGATGGGGGCGGCTTCAGGGACACATCCTGAGGGATGCAAGACAAGGCCGTCAACCCGAAGACCTCGGGAGTGTTTCATCCCCTCTGCCCGGGACATCTAGCCCACCACTGGATGCGTGGCCCTGGTACCAGGCCTGGTCCCACTCATGACACCCTGGCCCTCCCTCACCCTCGTCTGCAAATTGGAGTGAGAAACACCATCAGGAAAAGCCCAGCGCATGCACTCACTCCACCCATATTTGCCAGGAAAGGCTTGCCCGGAACCAAAGGAGCCCTGGTGGAGTAGTGGTTAGGCCTTGGGCTGCTGACTCAATTGGTCAGCAGTTCGAAACCATCAGCCTCTGGGGGGAGAAAGATGAGGGGCTTTATTTTGTTGTTGTTGTTAACTCCCATAAAAAGTTACAGTCTCTTTACAGATAGGAGCTCTCGACACACGGAATTCAGGACAGATACCCCCTCAGGAACAGTCGTGGGAGTAGCGGTATAATGAGGGGAGGGGTGGTTGAGGAGGGGGAAGGGAGAGAAAAGGAGAACCCATCACAAGGGGATGAATAACAGAAATGTGGGTGAAGGGAGACAAGAGACAGTGTAAGGTACAAAATAATAACAACAATGTGTAATTGATCAAGGATTCATGAGGGTGGGTGGGGGGGAAGAGGGGCTTCTACCTAGGGCTCAAGTAGAAAATGTTTTGTAATGATGATGGCAACATATGTACAAATATGCTTGATACAATTAATGTATGGAATGTTGTAAGAGCCCCCAATAGAATGATTAAAAAAGAAAAAGTTACAATCTCTTGGGGGAGAGAGGGGGAAAAAAGAAGAGCTGAGGGAACCGATTACAAGGATCTACATGTAACCCCCTCCCTGGGGGACGGACGGACAACAGAGAAGTGGGTGAAGGGAGAAATCGGACAGTGTAAGATGTGACAAAATAATAACAATAAAATAGCAACAAATGTACAAATGGGCTTGACACAATCGATGTAGGTATGGATTGTGATAAGAGTTGTATGAGCCCCCAATAAAATGATTAAAATAATAATAATAAAATAAAAAAGAAGAGTTGATACCAAGGCCTCAAGCAGAAAGAACGTGTTTTGGAAATGTTGAAGGCAACATATGTACAAGTGTGCTTAATACCATTGAATGATGGATTGCTCAAGATTTGTAAGAGCCCCCCCCCCCAATAAAATGATTAATTTTAAAAAAAGGTAGTCTCAGAAACCCGCAGGGGCAATTCAACCCTGCCCAGTAGGGTGGACCCGAGGGCAAGGAGTTTGGGTTAGGTGTGGTTGTCAGGACCAAGCACTGTCTGAGGTGCTGGGGATCCTGCACTCGGAAGCTCATCCTTTCCCAGGAAGGCAGCCTCACAGCAGGGAGTAAAGCACAGGGCTATCAGACAGTGAAGGGTGCTGGGGTGGTGGAACAGGGGGCAGGGCCAGGAGGACTGTGATTCTACAACTGCCCAGCTGTTTCTGTGGCTGCAAATCTCTCCGGAGGTAGACAGCCTCTTCATTCTCCCCCAGAGCGGAGGGTAGGTTGGAACCGCCAACCTGCTGAGCAGTGGCGGAGCCCTTAAACACCGTGGCACCAGGGCTCCTGATGGGACATATACAGACTATTCACTGATCTGAAATTCAAGTCCAACTGTCCTCCCTCCCTCCCCACCATGTTGGTAGGGTGGAGGCCTCATACACAGGGGCCAAACCCAAAAACCAAACTTGCTGCCATCGAAGTGGACGCTGAAACACACCCTGTGGGACAGGGTAGAACTGCCCCTATGGGTTTCCGAGACTATAACTCTTTTATGAGAGTAGAAAGCACTGTCTTTCTCCAGCAGAGCAACTGGTGGTTTAGAACTTCTGACCTTGCAGTTAGCAGCTCAAACACATAACGCTTCCCTCCCTCTCCCCATGTCTTGCAGACCTTCCAGCTTTCGGGCACAGGACCGTTTGCAGCTGCCCCCCTCCTTTGTTTCCAGTTTCTGGCAGATGATGCCTCGGGCATCCTTGCCTGCCCAGAGCAGCTGGGAGTCCAGAAATGCAGGCCAGCGGCCACCTGGTGTGCACAGAGCCTACAGCGGCCAGCCTAGAGCTGGGTGGGGTGGGGAGGTCCCCGGGGAGCAGTGGGTCGTGAGGCCAGGGAGCATCCTTTGACCAACATCTGGGGAGCGAGCATATTGGGAATGGGGCTCGGCTTCGAGGCTGCTGGTGGCTGAAGAGGCAGGGGGGTGGGATGGCTGGGAGGAAGAGGCAGCGAGGGGCATTTTCATGTGGCAATTATCCATTGTTGATCTGAAATCCCCGTCTGTGTGGGTGCCCGAGCTTTTTGTTTTAATGGTAGCAAAACGCATTTAGAAAGTGACGGGCACTGGTCACGTCGACCTGTTTTGTACCCACAGCTCAGTGGCATGCACTGTGTCCGGCCGGTTCCCAGCACCAGCACCAGAATGGGCACCCATCTTCTCATTTGCTCAAGCTGGCACTCTTGTGCCCGTTCCAACAAATGAAATGGGCCTGGGAAGCAGGCCATGAAACCCAAGCTGCTTTCTTACTGCAGAATTTCTCAGAGTGGGTCACACTGCCGACTGCCAGGTCAGTGGTTCAAACCCACAGGCTGCTCTGTGAGAGAAAGATGAGGCTGTCTGCTCCCAGCCTGGGGCAGCCTGTAGAGCTGTGGTGTCAACTTCCTCATGCCGCGTGGTGACCCCCCAACCATACAATGATTCTCGTTGCTATTTCATCACTATAATTTTGCTACTGTGATGAATCGGGCGGCCCCTATGAAAGGGTCATTCGATCTCCAAGGGGGTCGCGCCCCACAGGTTGAGAACCGCTGCTCTTGATGGTGTCAATGAGGTGGGATTGATTCAACGGCAGGGGTGGGTAGTGTGAAGCTGGGGGCTCCGGAGGCTCGGTGGGTGGTTTGCACTCCCAGCTTCTCCAGGAAAGGAAGATGAGGCCATCTGCTTCGGTAAAGGTGAGGGCTTTGGGGTCCCCCACCCCGGGGCAGTTCTACCCTGCCCTCTGGGGTCACTATGCTTCAGAGGGTTCTGCATCCCAGGCGAGTCCATCTCTGGGCACATTCTGCGTGAGCCCAGCTGCAGGACTGCTGGCCAGGGAGACTGCCCCAGGAGTCCCCATGGCTTTTGCTGAGACACCTGTCCTGTTTCTCTTTCTCCGCACCCCCCCCCCCCCCCTCCCCAGCCTGTCAACCGGGGCTGTGCAGCTTTGACGTGTTCTCCATGCCTCTGGGGTTAGAAAGCATGCTCCAGACCTGGTCCCATTAGCCAGACCCAGTTTCAGACCTTGGCCTCTGTCTCCGCCCCAGCCCCGCTGCCCAGTAGGACTCGAGCAGATATCTTACAAGACAAAGCAGCTCTCTGAAGCGGCCTCCCTCCCTCAAGGCTGTCTCCACTCCCACACTCCGCATACACCCTCAGGCACTCCATGCTCCTGGTAGTAAGGCCCTCGGCTTCCTGCCCTCTCCTTACCCCAGGACACAGCGAAACCCAGGGCACAGGAGCGTGGGCCCCACAGAGGATTAGGGGTTTCCACAAGGCCCAGCCTGGCAGGAGGAAGAGAGAGCCTGCAGCCCACTCACTCCTTAGTGTGAGAAGCACAGTCCCCACCTAACTGCCAGCCCCCAGCCCCTCTGGGCGGGAGCCTTGGGACGCCCCTCAAATGTCAGTGGTTCTCACAAATCCCAGCTCTCCGGCGTACCCATCTGTTCCCCGCATTCCCTGCCTGCTTAATTCGGCTTTCCTGTTTAGAGCTGATATGCCCTCATTAAAACATCACGGGCCAGGAGCCCCATCTTTCCACAGGGCTTCTTAAGCCAGCCCTGATGACCCTTGTGGGTGGGTGGTTCTGGGTTGAGGGGAGGAGGCTGGCCTCCTGTCTGTTGTAGCTGTTTAGGAGTTAGCCCTAAACCGAACCAAACCCACTGCCACCCAGTCGGTCAGGACTCACGCAGCCCAGAGGGACCGGGAGAGCTGCCCCACAGCAAGCTAGGGCTGACGCGGTCACAGCAGCAGACCGCCTCGCCTGTCTCTCCTCCCGCGGCCGCCGAGTCCAAACGCTGACCGTATGGCTAGCAGGCCAAGGCCCAGCCCTCTGTTCCTCCCAGGCTCCTTCTGCACGTGCGCAGACCAGAGGGGCGTATGCCCACAGGCTGTGGTGGGTGGGATGCTCGCAGAGCGCCCAGCCTGCTGTCAACCCTCCGGCCCCCAGCCTGCTGTCAACCCTCCGGCCCCCAGCCTGCTGTCAACCCTCCGGCCGGCGATGGCGACCATTCTCTCTGAGCCTCCGTGGCTCACCTGTAAAGTGGACACTCTTGCAGGGCTGAAGTCAGGTGTGACCTGCAAGAACCTCTCCCACAGCTTGGAAACAAAAGCCCCTCCCTCCGCTAAGTGGGTGCCGACGCACAGGGACCCTCCGGGACAGGGCAGGGCTGCCCCTGTGAATGTCAGTCAGGAACTCTTGGCGGGAGTAGAAAGCCCCCTCTTTCTTGATGGTGGTTCCCAACTGATGACCTGGTGGGTAGCTGCCCAATGCACAAACACTATGCCGGTTCCCCCAAATCCTGCACGTGCCCCGGGACCCTGTGCTACCTCTACCCCCTGCCGGGGATGTGCAGGGGCCCTCGCCTCCTGGGTGTGGGGGTTCTGGCCCACACCAAGGCCTGCTAACAGGGTCACAGCAAGGGCAGACAAACCTGCCACGTGCGGGGCCCTGGGAGGGTTGCAGAGAGCCAAAGACCAGCCTCTTCATTCTATGGGTAGAAGAGTCAGGCTCGGCTAAGGGGCCCCCACACCCCTGCCCAGACATGGGGGCCAAATCAGAGTGAAGGCCTGGCTTCTGGCTGCCCTCCGTCCCCTACCCCACCATCACACAGCTTTCCAGGGGAAACCCTGCCTGTGTTCAAAGCCAAGGGTCTGGCTGATTCTCCGGGTCTTCCAGAACTTTCAGCAATGACACTGGGCAGTTTGTAAAGAGCCCTGGCTCTCTGGCCACTCCCACCCACAGTCCTTTCCCTGGCCTCGAACCATCGACCATGCAAGCAGTCTCCCGCCCCAGCTGCTGCCGTCCGGTGCCCACACTGGGCAGTAGACCGGGTCGGGGACAGGGGCGTGGGGGTGGGGAACATGAGGCAAACCCCTAGATCTTTGTTCAGCCCAGGTCTGCGCTGTCCACAGGCACAGTCCCCGCCTTCCTGGGGCAAAGGCACATGCCCCTGGCTTTCAAAGCAGAAGTGCCTGCTCACAGACTGACCCGTCTTCGTCCCCAGGGACCGTGACTCGGTGGCACAAACACTTCCAGATCCTTCGGGGAGCGGATGGGGGGGGGGGGTTGTGGTTAGAAACGTCCCCAGAAAGAGGGGTCTGCCGTGTGTATGCACACGTGTGTGCGTGTCTGCGTGTGCTCGATGGAAGAGGAGCTGCGTTTGGCTTTGCGGTCGCCGAGGAAGGAGGGGAAGGGCCCCAGCCAGGGGCAGACGTGCCGAGAGCGTGGCGAGAACAGGCCTGCCTGCCCCTTCTAGACGCCGGGAGGACCCCCTGCCTGCCCCCCACCCCTGGGAGCTCCCCACCTGCTTACCTGGCTCTTCCAGGGGTGGCTGGGCGCTGACCTCGGGCTCAGGGACCACTTCCGGGGGAGGTGGGGGTGGGGCCGGGGGGGCTTTGACAGGGGTGGTCGACTCCGGGGTCTCAAATGCTTCTTCAGAGTCAGAACTCCTGCGGGGAGAGAGAGGGAGACTGGGCTAGAAACGGGCCGGGACTGTCTACCGAGAGGGGCCACGGGCCAGCCTGTTGGACGTCACATGGCCTTTGACCGCACACAGGGAGCCTGGCCCAAGAGCCGATCCAATGGCTCCAGGACCGAACCAGAAACCAAACTCACTGCCCTGGAGTCCAGCCCTGGTGGCGCAGTGGCTATGCACCGGGCTGCTACCGGCAAGGCCAGCGGTTCGGAACCAGCAGCCGCTCCTTGGGAGAAAGAACCACAGGGTGGTTCTGCCTTTCCTGCAGGGTTGCTAGGAGGTCCAGGAGTGACCTGGAAAGTCACGGTGCTGCCTGCGTCCGTCCCTGGGGCCCTGCATGAGTCTTGGTAGTCACCAGCTTTGATGACAGCAGGGCCCTCCTTGGAGCACACACACCTTGCCCTAGTCTGGTGGTTCTCAACCTGTGGGTTGCGACCCCTCTGGGGGGGTCGAACGACCCTTTCACAGGGGTCACCAGATTCAAAACAGTCGCAAAATGACAGTGATGAAGTAGCAACGAAAATAATTTTATGACTGGGGGGGGGTCACCACAACACGAGGAACTGTATTAAAGGGTGACAGCATTTGGAAGACTGAGACCACTGCCCTAGTGCCTGATACAACCCAGTGCAGGCATCAGGTGAGTGCTGGCTCATGGGACACTCCACCCCGACACACCACTAGGACTGTCCCCTCCCGGTCCCCGACGCTGACTCTCCCTTGGGCCTGCCCTTCCCCTCCACAGGCTGCACCTTTCACCGTTTAGTTACCCCTCTCCTCAGCTGAACCCACAGTGCCAGGAGGCTGGCCGGCTGGCCATACTCCCTGTGGCCCCCAGAGCCTGCTGGACGAACAAACAGCAAAGGCAACCAGGCTGCCAGCCCCAGAAGGTGCCAGGTCACAGGTGTACACCTGCCAAGCCCAGCCACGTGGAGGCGGCGTGTCAGCCTCAGGAGAGCCTGCTTCCTGTGCAGTGGACTGAAAGCTCATGGAGACAGCCCCAGCCAGCCCCAAGGGGAGGCCACGTGGCCGGAGCCGAAGACCAGCCAGGACTGACCGAGAGCACCCTTCCCCGCCACCCGCTTCTACTGGTGACTCAAGGGTTCAGCCGGAAGGACGGAGGCTGTGGTGCAAGCAGGCCACCACCACAGTCCTCACCCCGCAGCCCCTGCATATTTGCCCCTGTTCTCGGGGTCCCGGGCCTGACCCACAGCCAGAGGGGACACAGCAGCCTGGGCGGGTTCCCATCTCAAAGTGGCTGTTGTTGGCTCAGACTCAGCGACCAGGTGTGCAGCAGAAGGAGCGCCAGCAACGTCCTCACAAATGCGCCCATGTTTCGATCCACCTCGCTCCTTTTCACTGCCCCCCACGTCACCAAGGATGCTGTCCTTTGCCAGGGATGGGTCTCTCCAGGCGACACGCCCTTAGCATGTGAGATGAGCAGCGGGCTCAAACAAAATAAAACCGGAAACCAAACGCACGGCCATCAAGGCGTTTCTGCTCCTAGCGACCCTATAGGACAGGGTTGAACTGCCTTTGTGGGTGTCTGAGACTTGCTCGTTATGGGAGTAGAAAGCCTCGTCTTTCTCCGTCCCATAGCTCAACGGAGTAAGTTAATGACCAAGAGGATCACAAGGACGTTCGAGTACTGACCATCACAAAGGGAAATGGGGTGGGGGGCGGAAGCAGAGAGAGTTATAGCGTCACTGAGACCCACGGTGTGCAAAGCTCAGAGGAGCAAGGACCTCAGACAGTGACCTCAGATCACCAGCACCTGAAAGCCACCAGCAGGTCACCCCGAACTCAGAAACAGCTATCCAATGGGTTCCCCCGTCCAGAAAACCCACAACCTGGGCCAGCCTGGCTGCATCAATGCCAAAGACCCTGTTCTCCCAGGACCAGGGACCCTCCAACAGACACAGCGGGGAGCCCCTCCCCACCCCCACCTACGCAGCAAGGAACAGAGCGGTCCGGGCGGCTTCGAATGCCTGCGTAGTATTAAATGTCAGAAGCAAACCCCTAATTCATGCAAAAGCCACAGGGGCGAGGCTGGCTCTTCGCAAACACACCGGCGATGAAAGGGCTCAGCTCCTGTCTGCGGGGCAATTTCAGATCCACACTTGGACAACAACAGATGGAGGGACCTGGAGTTTCGGGGGATCTGCTTTCCCTGCATGTGACCCAAGGGAACAGCACAGAGGGAGGAGGGTTTCCAACACTGGCTGAGCCCTGCTGAGCCCTGGGCGCAGCCCTGGCTGAGGCTTGTCCTGAGAACCCAGTCCCCTCTCCCAGCCCCCAGCCCTACATGCACCGGCACCCACGAGCTGAAGGGTTGCATAGAGCCAACTTGCCTCTTTCCAGCACTTCCTTGAAGGACGAGGTCACTGGACTCGCCACTGCGGGTCACAGCTGACCACACCCACCGGGCCCACTCCACCGGGGACCACACAGGCCAGGAGCCAAAGGCCATCTCTGCCAAGGTGCAGCCTCTGTCCATCACAGGGCCCGGCTGGGGCCTCTAGGAGTCACGGCAAAGTGAGCTGGTCATCGGGCCCCAGTGCTGAGAGCTTCTGAAGCGGCCCCTTGGCAGCAGAGAGGGGGTGGACCAAGGGGCTGTGGGGCCCCAGCCGCCCTCCTCCTGCGTCCCAGGCACTGGCGATGCATGGATTGGGAGCACAAAGGGCCTCTCCTTTGTCCCAACGGCACAAGCAGGCGACAGGGAGGGCCGGATGCACTCGAACCCTCATTGCTGAATTCCAATGAGGTCGGCCCTCTGTGGCTGCAGCTGCCCAGTTGGACACCTGCTCCGAGAGGTCTGTCCCTCCCTGATGCCTGTGTGTGGGGAGGAAGTGTGCAGGGTGACTGAGGTGTGGGGGGGAGGTGGGGGCACAGCAAACCTCTTTGTGGTCTCTGCCCTGTTTATTATAAACGATTCCTGGGCCCAAACAACCTGGGTCCACCTCGGGTCAGGAGCTCAGCTTCTGCTCCCAGGTCTGCCCACCCTAGTCACTATTCTCGCACCCTGGGCCGGGAGCAAGTTAATTAGAGGAGGCGGATGGCAGCTTTTTTAATTAGCTCCCCCCCCCC
>NW_022103968.1:8210489-8218767 GCF_000313985.2 Echinops telfairi
CCCGCCCGTTCACTTTCCCAGGGGGTTCAAAAGCATTTCCAAAAGCCGGGATTTCTGCAATCCGCCCACAAAGAGTCTGTACATAAGATACAGCAGCCCTGGGGGGGGGCGGGGGGACATAAAAACCACTCCCATTGGCTGCCCCATGCGCTGGCTCCCATGGAAACACATCTAAACTACAGGAGCCACAAGCCCTGGCCGAGAGAGGAAGCAATGTGAATTCAGTCCGATCCCTACCAGGGGGCTTCAAAAGGTGTGTGGACAGTTTGAATTCAAAGATCATGGAATTTTCCCACGAACTTTCAGAAGGCCCCTCAAATGCTAGCATCCCAGAGAGACTGCTCTGCCTCCGCAGTGTGCAGAAAACATCCCAAAATGATAGAAAATATAGCACCAGAATGCACATATGCTGTATTCACCACAGAAGTAAATACACAAATATAACTGTCGCATAGAAAGGGAGCGTCCCCAAAGTGCACTAGGGCTCGCTGCCAACAAGCCGAGTCCGACGGAAGCGGCCCCTACAGCAGCGTGGACCTGCCCCAGCAGGTTTCCGAGACTGTGCAACTGTACGGGGAGAAACTCCTTCTTGGTCCCAGGAGCGGCCAGTGGTTTCGAACCGCTGGCTTTGTAATTAGCAACCCAACAAGTAGCCCACGGCGCCACCGGGACTCCTGGGAATTCTGCACCAGCAGGCGTGGAATGGGGCGGCTTGAACCCCAACATGAGCAGCCATGCGAGACACCATGCTGTTTTGTCCCGTCAGCTGCCCCCGACTCCGCTCTGACCCATGGCCACCCTGTGCACAAGGGCATGACACCCTGCCTGGTCCCGTGCATGCTTCATGACCGTTGGTACGGTCAGAGTCCACTGCTGCGGGCTCAGCTTTCCAGACTACAGTGTAGCCCCGATGGTGTCCTTAGTTACCGACTGGATTGCTCACCGAAAGCTGAGACCATCAGCTGCTTCTCGGGAGAGAGACGGAGCTTTCTACTCCTGTGAAGAGTGACAGTTCAGAAACCCACAGGGGCAGGTCTACCCTGTCCTGTAGGGCCGCAGTGAGACTCCGTGGCAGCGAGACTGACTTAGACCCGCATGAACCTGATGTGATGATCTACAGGGGTCTCTTTGGCTGGAGCCCTTCTTCCTCGTCCGTCTGAGAGTCTGGAATCCCCACTGAAACGTGTCCGCCTTGGGAGACCCTGCTGGTGTTTGAAGTTCTGGTGGCATTGAATCCAGACCCCCAGCAGCACACCAGCCCCCACAAACGATCACCCTGACAGATACCTAATCACCCGCGAGATAACAGCTGCCGTTGGCTGGGCACCTAGTGAGGCCGGGCACCGTAGGAGTCCCACACTCTCAAATACAGCCTGCCGTGGAGAGCACGCCCATTTTACAGATGAGAAAACCACAGCTTAGAGGGGCACATAGTTAGTAAGCGGCAGAAGCCTGGGCTCAAGTCTAGTGACTTCCAAACATTCTGAGCCACAGAGCTTTCCCCACACGAAGTGTTGGGGAATCCCTGTGCAAAGAAAGAGCGAGGTCGTGTTTCGAAAGCATCGCCGACTCAGGCACTTCGAAAGCGTGTGAGAAATATCTGAGCTCTTTCCAGTCCATTCCCCACCCCCACCCCACCCCACCCCGCAGTTTCTGAAGCCGTCTCTGATGTACCGCAGGCACACAAAATACGGGTCATCTTCCTATGAAATGCTGCGGCCCAGGATGTCGCTCGCCCACAGCCACTTCCGGCTCCAGGGTCAGCCCGACAATTCAAGGCCTCGAGGATGATCGGTTACTGCCACTGAATTCCCATCTGAAATTCAGAGACCAGTCTTCCAACTCAAGAGGCTGGGAGGAAATTGGGAGCTCATCTCACATGGCAACACATTTACCTCTGCTTCGAATCCGGAGAGGAAACTGAGGCAGAAGTGACTGCCCAGGGTCACCAGCCCTGTGTAGACGGAGCCCCGGGTAGAACTCTATTCCCCTGACCTCCACGCCGGGCTCCACAGAACAGGGCCGCCTTCCCCAGAGCAACCCCTCCCCAATCCAGAAACAGCCCCACCCTGAAACGTTCCCGACAACCTACAGATCCCTGGACTGAAGCACCTGCTTACGGAGACAACGCTCATGTAACACTGTCACAGGGAAGGGACACATCATTAAGTGATGTGTTTCCTCAGAGAGCCAGTTTGAACTGCTGTTAGGATCCAGGGGTGGGCGTGGGGGCTGGGGGCAAGTTTCTGGACCACCCACAGCATTCCCAGACACTGTGCAGGTCCTCTTGGGTGGAAGCCACGCCCAAGGCTTAAGTGACCCTTCAGGGTCCCTGTGGAAGGGGAAGGTAGCCCCTCTTTCCCACTGCCCACGGCCGTGAAGGCTAAGCCCAGGCAAAAACGGCATCTGGTCAAGGCCTGCAGTCCAGATCAGCTGGCACCATCCAGGCCAAAGGCCATCTGCCCTGAAGAGAGAGGCCTTCCCCAAGTGAAACAGCTCTCACCGTGGACCAGGCTGCCTCATTCACCTCCGAACCCCAATGCTATACTGGTCGGAGGCTGACCAATCTGTGGATGTGTTTGGAACTGCTCGGTGCCAGACTGTGCTCATCAGCACACTCAGCTGACAACCAGGCCTGGTGGCACTTTCAGGTAAGCCTGGGACTGCTCACCCCGAGGTCAGTGGTTCAGATCCATCAGTCACTTAGCGGATGTGGCTATCTGCTCATGTAAAGTTCACAGCCTCAGAGACCCGCGCAGGGTTGCCCGGCGTGGGAACCCACAGAACAGCAGAGCGGTTCGTTTTATCTGGTTGTCAACAAAAGTGGCCCCCGCCAGCCCAGCACACACCAACACACGACACAGACACACAGAGACATGCCACACACACTCCACATCACACACCAGACATGTGCATCATACACATATCACACATACACCTCACATCACACACACCTATACACACCACAGATACACACCCCACCCCACACGTATGCACACACAGCAAGCACAAACACCTCATACCGCCATACCATACCACACAACACACCACACACAAAGCCTACATCACAGACATACACGCCGCACATGCACACACATAGATATATCATACCGTACACCACACACAGCCTGCATCACAGGTCACTCACCTACTCCACACCACACACTGCGTGTCACACACACACACACACACACACACACACACACACACGCACAGGCTTCTGTACTACACACACAGCAAACCCACGGACACACGCACATTCTTCCCTAAATCAGCTTGACCGGCCTCTAGGGCCTGGCAGAAAACCCTTCACGTTCACTGTGCACGCGGGCACAGAAATGGGATTTGCTCGTCACCTGAGGGAGGGGGAGCACGTGCTATCAGGACCACGAGACTGTGAACACGGAGGCAGTCAGGTGGCTGTGCGCGGTGGTCAGGTGCTGCCTGCCGTGAACGGAGGCCAACTCGGGCAGGCCACCGGCCAGGCTTTCCCAGGCGGACAGCCAGCGTGTTGGAGGGAGGCCGCCCAGGAGAATCAGAGCAGGGGCAGCCAGGTGCCCAGGGCCTCGAGCAATGGTTCTCCACCTTCCTAACGCTGCGACCCTTTCATACAGTTCCTCATGCTGTGGTGACCTCCCCAGCCGTAAAAGTATGTTCGTTGCTACTTTATCACTGTCATTTTGCTACTGTTATGAATCGGGCGACCCCTGTGAAAGGGCCATGCAACCCCCAAAGGGGTCGCCACCCATGGGTTGAGAACCGCTGGCCTAGAGGAAGTCAGACGGAGGGCAGCTCTCCTTGGTCACTCGAGGCTGCCCCGAGCCGTGAGCCGGGCTCCAGGGGCCACCCGTCTGCCTCCTCTGCGACTGGCTGCAGACCTGCCACAGGGCCTGGCAGACTCCCCTCGGCCAGGTGCACACTGAACACGGGGTAAGCAACACGAACCACCTCTGTAAAACGGAAGCCAAACAGCAACTCCGGGAAGGCTGCCCGGAGGAGCGAGGTCTGAGAAGCCAGGAACGCGGCGCCGAGCTCCAACGAGTTAGGGGCTCTCAGCTCTCAGTTTCTAATGGGCCCACCCTTGGGTCCTCTGCCCATTTCTCGACCACAGCAGGCCTGGTGTTGGCTGTTAGTGCATCCTCTGACTCTCAGTGACCTCAGGTTCATCAGAAGGAAACAGGGCCCGTCCAGCGCCGTCTGAAACGTGTCCACCGTGGTCTTGGAAATATCCCTGACACAGCTTCCAGCATCACCAAAACGCAAACCCCTGCCGCCGAGTCGAAGCTGGCTCATAGCCACCCGAGAGGGCAGGCTAGAACTGCCCCTGTGGGAAATTCTCAGGAGTAGAAAGCTCCTCATGTTCCACGGAGCGGCTGATGGTTTTGAACTGCTGAAGCTCCTCATGCACGCTCGGCCAAGGAAAGCTCGTCTGATCTTCTCCGAACCCCGACTCATCCTTCTTGGGCACACTGCCCTAGAAGACACCGGCACCCGGCTTCCCAGCACGCACAGGGGTGGGGCCGAGTGCAGCACCAGGAAGACCCTGTGCTGGACAGGACCGAGACCATCAACAAGAAGACAAGGACTCCCAGGCTCGGTAACTTGGTCAACCACCAGTGGGAGGACAGTAGGGAGCGGGAGCAGAAGGCGCGGGGCCGTCACATGCACACGGGCTCCACGGTAAGACAGACATACGAAGAACGCGTATCGAGCGTGAACTTGCTTTGGTTAAAATAATTACATGTGTACACAAACACACAGGCACATTTGTATACATACATATGTTTACCATGGACAGAAATCTACGTGCTTACAGGCAAACAAAATATGTGTTGCTCAGAACACGATCGTTTTCCATGAGTACCAGGAAAAACCGCGGCTGCCCTGACACCGGAGGATGAGGCCCAATAACGCACCTGGGAACTCAGCATCTTCTCCCAAATCCCACCAGGCACTGGCAGGACTGGCACCTGCTGGCCTAGGATTTACTGGATTCAGTCCAGGGTAGGATAATGAGAGAATCAGCCAGGAGTCTTGGCAAAGCAACGGGGGTGGCCAGAGTGGAGCTCCCCCTCTGCACAGCCCAGCAGCAGACCCCCGGGGCCACCACCCTTCCAGGCATCCTGCGCAGGGTGCAGCAGGGCGACCCCTAGGAAGTGCCCCGGTCCCGCTGCGCTTTCTTCCTGTGTTAGTCTGGCAAGACTAGAGAAACAAAAACCACAGAAACTCACATGTATGTAAGAGAGAGTTTCATGTAAAAGGTAAGTGTACATTGAGAAAGCATCCCAACCTCGTCCAGTCCAAGCCCATAAGTCCGACTTAGCCCATAAGTCCGACACTGATCTACAAAGTCCTCCTCAAACTCGCAAAACACACAAAATGATGCCGACTGCAGGAGGAAAGCCGAATCAGTGAACGTGTCAGCATCTCAGCGCTGTCAGGGGTCTCCACGCGACTTCTCCAGCGCCCAGGGCTGCATCGGGTAGGTCCATGTGGCTTCTCCTCTGGGATGTCTCGCAGGAAGTGAGCCTTGCCAGCTGAGGCAGAGAACCAGCTAAGGCAGCTGCACCCTGGTCTGACCATCAGAGAGCAAGAGACCAGAGACCAAGAGAAGGCAAGGCTCGCCCAGCCATTTATCTCTCCGTCCTTCAATGAATCCCACATGGGTTTATTGGCCAGGTTGGCACAATAAACTTTAACTATCAGACTTCTGATGTCAAGTGTGGTTTCCCGGGTGGGAATCAGCACCTGGGTGAGAGCACCCGGGCCAGGAACACGACAGAAATGGGAGCAACCTCTCACGGCGACTGGCACATTCCAGTTCATGCCTCCTCTCGTCTGGTGAGAGAGGCCTGGGGCTCTCACTGCACAGTCATGTCACAGGTCCTGGGCAGCTATCACGGGCTGGCACCTGAGCAGATGAAACTGGTACCTGGGCAGACGGGCCAGACAGGGAAGGGTCCCACTGTCAGGAGGTCTGCGTCCTTTGGGTTCTAAGGATGAGTGGCCCAAGATGAGCCCATCAGGGACCTGCTCAGAGCCACCCCAGGGCAGAGCCATGCCAAGGACACATGTCTGCTGCCCTCATCCTGCCCCGGGCGATCTCGGTGTGAGAGAGGGTCTCGCCTCCAGAAGCGTGGACCCTGGGTGGCCCAGCTCTGGTCTCCTCCCTTCTCTCTCCTCTTCCGGTGAGACCTTGGCCCGTTCCCTCCCTCAGCTCATGAGGGATGCAAAGGCTGAGCGTACTAGAAAACTGCAGGGGGCCGTGTGGGAGGTGGCAGGCCAAGGGACCTCTGCAGGGGCCAAGCCCCTGAACGGCTGCCCTTCACTGGTGCCCATCCTGGGCGGAGGGCACCCCCATGGCCTCGCAGGATCAAGAGGAGCCCAGGGCCCCCTGGCCTCAGGGTGGCCTCTGGAGAAGAGCAAGGGCAGGGTTTCTCTGAGTGATGCCTTCACCAACCCGAGGGATCGCCAAGCTCGCAGCAGCAGCACACACCAGTGAGCACACTCCCAAAGCTGGCGGTGTTCCTGCCGAAGGGTCCTTCCAAGCGTCCATGTCCATCTCTGTGTCTCTGACGAGGCCCGCTTCTCTCCTCTCTTCTCCCCGCCCTTCGCCCCCCCTCCCCCCACCTCTGTTCCTCCAGCCCTCGCTGGAGAAGAACAGAGTCTCGCGTTGGAAACGGGGTGCTGGCGAAGGGTACGGGAAGTACCGCATCTTCCTCAGAGCAGGTACAGCCAGGATGCTCCTTAGAAGCAAGGAAGGCTTTTAGACTCTGCTCAGCATCACGGCGGTCGGCGAGGACAAGATCTTTACAAAAGGTGGACAAGATGGAGCCAAGGAGAAGGTGCCAGTGGGCTGATCCATTTTCTAAGGAAGAGTGGCACGAGTCACGTTCAATATAAGAAATGTTGGAAAAACACCAGTCACTAAGGCTCGGGGAACCAAAATCGAATCTGATGGCCTCAAGGATAGTTAATGAAGTGAGCCTGGCTGAGCTGCAGAATGATGAAGTCAGATTTAGAAAATTCAAGCTAATGACCGAGGACGTTCAGGGCAAAAACTACCTGACCAACCTCCACAACAGGATCTTACATGGAACAAGGTATGCCCCACGGTCAAAGGATGGCAGACCGTGATGGACGCTTGTGTCCAGATGCAGACTACCGATGGCTATCCGCTTCGTCTGTTCTGTGTTGGTTTTCCTAAAAACCACAATCATCCGATTCGGAAGCCCTCTTCCGCTCAGCACCAGCAGGTCCGCCAAATCCAGAAAGAAAATGATGGAAATCATGCCCCAAGAGGTGCAGACAAATGACGTGAAAGAAGTGGTCAATAAACTGAGTCCGGATACCACTAGGAAAGACATCGGAATGGCTCCTCCATGGGCGGAGGAGCCAGTCTACTTTTCCTCCGTGATGCGTTCCTCGGGAAAATGAGAAAGCGGAAGAAGCTCAAGTGTGAGTTGGGAACACTCATGGAGCTTCATGGTGAAGGTGGAAGTTCTGGAAAAACTACTGGAGATGAGACAGGTGCTCAAACAGAAGGAGCCGATGACTGTGAACCTCCAGTTTAAGATTCTGTTTACAATTCAGACTTAATGTTGACAAACAGAAGGTCTTATTTGTAAAAAAGCAGCAGCGGCATCTCATGTGTGTTGAACATGCTACCGAGAGGCCAGCCCCTAGAGGACACCAGGTGTGGCAGCTACACAATCTCCTGTGGACTTGCGAGGGGGTGGAGTCTAGCCTGTCGATCCGGTCACAGCTTGATGACCTCACTGGGAGGCGCAATGGAGATAAATAATAGCTCACTGGAAGCCAGATGCACTCACTCTCTCTGCTACACATCCCTGTTGACAAGCCACATGCAGCTGATGGGGCCAGAACCCTGGAGCTGGAGGAGCCACGTGGAGACTTACGCCAGTGCTGAGATGCTTCCACTGCCGCTCGATCCACGAGACTTTCCACTCACTGGCCTGTGATCTTCCTGCATTTGGCGTCATTGCATGTGTTGTGTGAGTCTGAAGAGGAAGTTATAGACCAGTATCGGGCATATGGGCTAATCTTGGACTGCTGGATTGGATCTTGGGGGTTTTCTTAATATGTAATTCCTCTTGGATGTAAAGCTCTTTCCTATACACATGCGAGTCTCCCTGGATTTGTTTCTCTAGTCCACCCAGACTCACACACCAGGCTCAGCACAGTAGAAGGGCAGCAACAGAGAAAGCATCTCTAGGACATGTGACACCGAGGCTGCCACAACAGGGTCACACCCAAC
>NW_022103968.1:8219670-8227029 GCF_000313985.2 Echinops telfairi
GGAGTTCCTTACGTGTACGGCTGCCTTGTCCCAGGTCAACCCAAACCCACTGCCGTCGATGCTGACTCACGAGGACCCTACAGGGCAGGGTGGAACTGCCCCTGGGGGTTTCTGAGACCGGAACTCTGTCTCCCTGCATGAGGCCGGGGGCATGGAAATAACTGACCATCGCCTGTCCTTCACATGTTAAAACTCAACAAGCTCAATGCCCGGGTCCGTCACACAGAGCAGCGCCAGGCTCCCACTGTCTTACCATCCCCACAGTCAGAAGGGCGACTCTGCTGGACGATTCCTGCATTTACAGGGTGATTTTGCTTGCTCTTCCCACACTCTCCCTACACACACACACTGCCGACACGGCTGTGGGTGAGGAATTGTAAAATCAAGCAATACTTTCCACTGGAATTTCTACTGAATTGAATTAATTCACAGCCACGCAGAGAACCGTCACCACTAGCAAACAGAAGCGGGGGTTCCAGGCTCCGGGCCGCCCATGGGAGGGAAGGCTTCCCTCTCAGCGGCCAAGCTTCGGGGAGACACAGAGGATGAAGAAGGGGCCCCCAACAGCTCGGAGCTGAGGAAGAAGGTTCCAGCTCATGAGATTGGCAAGACGGATGGTCCTGCGGTGGGAGAAAGCTTCGCCGTGTGAGGGGCAGGCTGAGGTCACTCGGGAGAGCTGAGCGCAGGGGGAGAGGAGGTCCACAGCGAAGCTGGAATCTCGAGGGCCTCGGGTGGACCCTGTAGAACTTGAACGCTGCTGGAAGCTTCCCCAGCAGGAAGGTCATGGCCCGGTCTGTGATTAACAGAGGTCAGAGGACTGGGAGCAGGGCAGCGGGGGCAGGGGTGGCATCGGGGAGCTCGGTCAATGATCCTGTAGGCTGGTGATTCTCTCCAGAAGAAAAGGCCGGAGCCTGGGGCCGGAGACACAGTGACTGAGAAGGTGTCCGGTAACCAGACTCCAGGATGACTGCCTGTCTATCAGTCTGTCATGGTAGACCTCTTGTCTGTCCCTTTGCTATCATGTGGTGGCATCCTTGTCGGAAGCTATGTCTCCAGTATTTCAGATAACACCAGTGGGCAGGTTCCAGTAGGCCAAGAAGAAAGGCCTGCTGATCTACTTCCAAGAGTCCACCAACGATCTACTTCCAAGAGTCCACCAATGTTAAACCCAAGGGAACACAACAGATACCATCCCATCTCGTGCCGGGAGGTGAGCCCCAAGGTGGACTCAAGGGAACGGACGACCGTGAGGAGGGGACCGGACTGGGCCACGTGTCCTTCTACTGGTCTACGCACACCTTTACAGGACGTGGTCACTGTTGCTGCCGGCCTGTCCCCAACTCGCAGCTACCACCATAGTGATGACAGGCTATAAAAAGCACCCCCACCCCCAAAACACATTACCTTCGAGTCTCAGCAACCCCTGGGGGACAGAGTAGAACCAACCCCTAGAATGCATGCCCCCCCCAACCACGGAACAAGCTCGCCAAGCCACTGTTCCATGCCCGCTTCTGCTGAGAGCCTTCTCCCTGCAGGCGGATGGTGATCTCACTAAGACTGAAGCACAGACAACAGCACAGGGACCCCCACCCAGGTGATGCACACCTAACTTGCAGGAAGGCACGCCTCGGCCCCTGCGTGTCTTGGAGTGCTGGGCAGCACCAGCACGAGATGCGGGGTCGTGTGGAAAAGGGATACCACCAGCAATCATTGCAAACCCACGAGCAACAGGGCGCTCCACAGAGCGCCAACGGGACGCCGTGGGCAGCCTTCGCGGCTCTCTGCACCTGGTCTGCCGAGGACTAGGCACGTGCTCCTGGGACTGATTCTTGGATTACACACCACCTGAGTAGGTGGGCTCACAAGCACGCTCTTACAGAGAGTGGGGATTGACGGGCCAGGCCACGTGGTGCCTCTGGAAAGTTCCATCGAAGTCTCTGGGTCTATTCCCATGTGTACTGCAATTGATGAAGGACGCGCCCGGGTGTCGTAATCCCAAGGGCCCGAATCCCTGGTCTATGGGAACCTCCGATGCCCGTCGGAGGAACAAAGCTCTGGTGTCTAACGCAGCTTCTCACCTCCAACAACGAAGCAAGCACCAGGGTCGACGCGAGGTGATACGTTTGGTGACGACAATGCAGTCGAGCTACAGGAGACTTTCAGAGGTGGCCTTCTTGCCAGCAAGCCCTCAATTTTATGATGAAAGAAACAGAAGAGATGGGTGTAGCGGAAGCTCGTCCTCCTATGATTTCAACGCTAGGTGCGCTGAAGCTCTCTGACTGGCACGCACACTCCCGCGGCCTGCTCTCTCTCGTCTTTGAGGACGAGGTGAAAGGCCGCCTTCCTGCTGCGTGTTCTCAAGCCTCCCGCAGGCCGGGCACAACGCCGGCTATTCTTTCCAGGCTCCTGTTAACGTATAACGCCCGCGCTTCTGGCTTCGGCCTGGATGCTCCTGTCAGCTGAGTTACACGCTTGTGGCGTCAGCACAGCTAACATGCTCTCGCCAGAAGGTTGGGCGTTCCGGTCTACCCAGAAGCTCTGAAGAAGAGCCTGGTGCTCCTTCTCCCAGGACACACAGTCCACCCCGACCGGCACGAGCCGGAATCGATGCCGGCAACTGGCTTGATGATGCGACGGTTGTTTTTATTCCCCATCGCAGAGCCTGCTCGTACGGAACACAAAAGGAAAGGCCCCGGATGCCAGGTACGTCTTGGTTTAAGCACCTGGATGCAGAGGACTGGCGGGCACAGGTGCCCCCGCACCGCGTGCCCAGCAAACCACGCCCTGAAGACGATGCAAAAGCGCTGAGCCTTGCCATTCCTCCGTTCCCAATCCTGCTGGACGGAGCTTCCATCGCTGCTTGCCGAGGCCACCATCCTGGGACCGGTGGGAGCCACCTGAGGGTCAGAATCCTGGACAGCAAACGGACGGGACGCAGCCTCGGAGCCCCAGCAAACGGACACCTCCTAGCAGAGAAATCACATGCCGCCACCGGACTCCACTGCTTCCGCAGACTTCAGCCAAGAAAACCCTGTGGGCCGCCCTGCCCCAACGCGCGGGTGGCCGGGCGGCAGCACCAACGACCAGGCACCTGGCGACGGTGGGCTGTGGCCGGTGGGCTGTGGCCGCTTGTAAGGAATCACCGAAACCGGATGGAAACAGGTGAGCAGAAGTTGACTGAGCACCATTTCACCGTGGAAGCCCGCGGACGCCCCTCTGCCCATCTTGGGAACTCCCGGACTCGGAAGTCAAGAAATAGGAGGGGAGGGTGGGGGGAGGGCGTGTACTTGAGGTCATGGGGAGGGGAGGTGTCACTCAGAGGGGACAGACTCTGGACTCTTCACCCCGAAGGATGCTCTCTGTGCACATGCACTGTGCACACCCCTCTGTGTACACCGCTCGGTGCACACTCGCTCTGTGTGCACACCTGTGTGCAGGGCTGCCTTCTTTTCAACCTCTCCCCCGGGAGAGCAGGCAGACTCCTTGGAGATGCGGTGGCCTGAGGAGCCCCTCAGCAGCCCAAGCCTCCAGGAAAGTTTCTGAGGAGCCACTCCTGCTCCCCAAAGAACAGCCAGGAAGCAGCCAACAGGATTGGCTTCTGGGAGAGGCGCTGGCTGCAGCCCCGCGCCTGGCCTGCATTACACGTGCGCAGATGTTTGCCTGACGGGAGCTGCCTCTCCGCCTTCTTCCTGGAGGGAAACGCTTCCAGACCTTGGGATGCCTGCCTGCTCCTTCGGTGCAGAACGCTGCGCAGTCAGCAGCTTCGGTGGGGCCCTGGTGAGTGACAGCCAGGAGTAATTCCCGGTGGCTGGGGCCTCTGCCCCGAAGTTCCTGGAGACACAGATCTGGGCTGCACAGAACACGGTGCTGGGACCAGAGGCGGTGCCTGCTTCAAAGGTGGAGTTTGCACTAAAGACAGTGTGTCCCCTGCAGTGGCTCGGGCACTGTGGTGACGTGGGAACGTAAGGCAGTGCTGGCACGCACCGTGGTGCCTGCACAGGAGAGCTGCAGAAACAACAGCTCCTCCCAGACGGCTCCGGCAAACAGGGCAGCACCTCTCAGGGCCACCCTCCTCGCCCCCAGGAGCTCCCCCTCCCCCACAGCTGTGGTGAAAGGGCAGGCAGAGGGCTTTCAGGATGTCGGGCTTCCAGAAGAGCAGACAAGCAGTCGAACAGCACGCTGCGTCACCACGGAGCCATCATGGGCCTCGCCTGCATCAGCCTTCACCCCCAGCCTCTGTCTGTGAGCCTGCCGTGGCCCCGGGCAAGTCTCAAAAGGCGGAAAGCCCAGAGAATGTCTAGGCTGAGCTGAGAGCCAATTCTGCCCACCCACGGTCGGCAAAAGTGAACCGATAACGGAGCCAAGTTCACAAGCCGTGGTCGAACCACAACAGCGACCAGACTGTGGAGAACTGCAAGGTCCACGCCCTGCCAGCACCGCCATCTCCCTCGTGGAACACGAGGGCAAAGTGCAGGCTGCATCAGAACCAAATCTCTTCACCAACAGAGCTGGAGACAACAGTGCCCAGCTCCAAGATGGCAGCAGCCTGAGAGTGTTGCCCTCCCCAACCCTGCCAGCGCATCAGGCTCCTGAACAGGAGCGCCAGCCTCTGCCACGTCCCCCCACTCCGGGACTTCGACATGCAGTTTCTCCTGCTCTGGGGATTCCTGTGCCTCCTCACCGAAATCTTAAAAATCTGGGTCATCCCAATTCCCTGTCATTAGTCACGACTTTGAACCAGTTCCAGCGGGTAGAAACCCCCGTGGCTCACCGCCTTCCTGTTTGTCAGGCTCAGGAGAAGGGGACTGGCTGTAGCCAATGGGGATGGACAAAGCCAACACTCGGGAGCTGAGCCCTAGAACATCTCAAAGGAGTGGGAGACGCCAAGGAAGAAAAAGACCCGTTAGGGCTAAAACCCACACTGCGACTCAAGGGTGGGCCTGGCCCATTTTCACCCCACGCGAGCTGCCCAGCAGGTTTTCCCTGGGGGTACAGCTTTAATCTAGGCTGTTCCACGGCCCCAGGAGGACGCCCCTGGATCCAACTTCACACGTGACGCTGTCGCTCGGAAAATGCACATTTTCCCCAGCAAACTAGAGTTGACGAGGGAAGAGGAAAATGACTGCTTCGAACTCGCAGCAAGAGCCGGGTGAGGCTCCACCGAGGCGGTGCTGGTGGGCTTTCACCCGGCCTTCTATTCAGGGAAAAGTCCTCGGGGATCGCTAGAATCCTGACATTCCCAGCTCTACGGTTCCCAGACTCCGGAACTCCACCCCCACCTTGAGATGGCAGAGACGGATGTGGAGGGCTAAGGGGCCCGAGCTGGCCTCCCTTTTCCGCCTCATCTGGACACAGAGCTGTGGGCTGGAGCAAGCCCTGGGCTGAGGGGCTGCGCCCAAGCCCTGTGTCCACCCCTCCCAAGGCCGGCAGCTCCCCATCTGCAGGCAAAGAAAGCTGGCTGCATTCCCACTGAAGGAGAGAGCAGAGGAAACCTCGAAATTGCAGTAGAGTCCATGCCAACACCGCAACCTGGAGGAGGGAGCAGGGCTGCCCCCTGGATGCTCCCAGGCTGCAAATCTTAGGGAACCATGTTGCCACCTCTTGCTCCCTGGGAGTAGCGGGCCAGTCCATCAGGCCGAGCTCTCTAACCACCAGGCTCCAGGGGCAGACGAGGGCTTCGGTACTGGCTGCCCTGCCAGAGGCCACACTGCGCAGGAGAGCAGCCTCCCTCTGCAGGTCCCGCAGCCACAGCCAGTCCATGTCCCCACAGCATGGGCTGGGGTATCAATCCGTGAAGGCGAGGAAGAGATGTGAGCCAAGAGCTGGAAGATGCCCACGGAGGGGTGCTGGGCACCGGGGCTAGAAGGCGGATACCGAGTGGGAACAAATGGTCCAGGAAGGGGGAGTAGGGAGTAGGGCTGTGAGTGGAAGAGGACAGGCCCCGACGGTCAGCACCACGACCTGCTGACGAGCTGCAGGCCACCTGCCTTCTCCCCAGGATGCGCCCGGCGAGAACAGTGGGACACATGTCTTCCACTAACCAGGAACGGCTCAGATGCTGTGGCCCGCGTGGCGGTGACAGGAGGCAGGTTCAGGAACCTGCCATCATTGGCCGATGAGGGGTCAGGCCCATGGGTCAGACCCACAGAACCTCAGCATCCTACCCCCGACATCCAGCCAGGCCCATCGCTGGGGCCCATTGCTCCCCCTCCCAGTCCCAGCCTGCAGGGTCAGAGGAGGTGATGAAAGCCCATGTGAGAAGACGCTCATTCACTGGTCCTTGCATTCTTCCACCAATCACGCTGGGCCCAGTGCTGGGTGCCCGGGACACAGGCACAGGTAAAAGGGGGCCCGTCCCGTGGCCCTCACTCTGGAGACAGTTGTGACAACCTGTGCCCAAGGAGAGACCAAGAGGACTCCAACCTGTGCCCAAGGAGAGACCAAAAGGACTCACGGCCCCCAATGTGCCCCCAAACAGCCCTGTGTGGCTAATTAAATTCAGAGTAAATACAACATGAAACTAGCCACATGTGGCTAGAAGCTCCCACCCTGGGCAGCACAGACAGAGCCATTTCCTACCCCTGCGGATGTCCCGCACAAAGAGCAGGGTTGGGGAAGTGAAGGGAGACTCGTGGACGAAGGTCTTGTTTAGATCGGTGGGCTTTCCTGAGACCCAAGGCACTGGGATGCAGATATGGGGTTTGCCCAGGGCTTCTGAAGAAGGCTGGTGCTAGGTGGGAGTCTGACTCACGGAGACCTCCTGGGGCAGAGTAGTACCACCCCTGGGGTTTCTCAGGATGTCGGTCCTTCCAGAAGCAGAGAGCCTCCTCGTTGTCCAGAGGAGCGGCTGGTGGATTCGAACCGCCGACCTTTGGGCTAGCAGTCCGATACTGACCCATTTCGCCAACAGAGTTACTTGGAAGGCGAGGGCAAGGGTGATGGCAAAAACAAGAGGTGTCTGCCTGGTTGCTGGGCAGAGGACCTGCCAGGTGCTGAGGTGGGAAGATGGGGTGGGGGAGTTGGGGGGGGTCTACGTCCATGGCTGTGCTGTGGTTCTGTTTCCTTAAGGAGTAAGGAAGGTAGTTGGAGCTTCTGCCAGAAAGTCCCCAAAGGAGCCCCAGAGAGGAAGCGGTGGGGGGCAAGAAAGCAGTGCCCACGAGGGCGGTGGGGGGATGCTCACGGCTGTAGAGTCAATTCTGACCCTTAGCGACCCTATAGAACAGGGCAGAGCTGTCCCTCTGGATTGCTGAGACGCTAACTTTTTTTTTCTGTTACCAATTTCCTTTATTCATCTTAAAATCTCCCCTACTCCTTTTTTAATATTGTTGCTTTTTTAATCGTTTTATTAGGAGCTCATAC
>NW_022103968.1:8228445-8235181 GCF_000313985.2 Echinops telfairi
TCCTCTTTGTTACATTACCCTTGATCATGCCCTAACAGGCGAGACTCTAACGTTACTGGAACAGAAAGCCTCGTCTTTCTCCTGAAGAGCAGTTGGTGGTTTCAAACTGCTGACCCTGCAGTTAGCAGCCCAGCACAGACCATGATGCCAGCAGGGCTGGGAGAAATCACTGCCATCGATTTCATGCTGACCTCAGCAACCCTATAGGGCAGGGTAGAGCTCTCCCTGTCGGTTCCCGAGACTTTCTGCTCTTTATGGGAGTAGAAAGTCCCAACTTCCTCCCAAGGAGCCGCTGGTTGCTTCAAACTGCTGACCTTGCTGTTTGCAGCACAATGCGTAACCACTAAGCCATCCAGGCTGCTTTGGGCGAGCAGGGTCTACATGGGGATCTGGGGGGCAGCTGGCAGAACTTACATCACGACAAAGTGAGACGCCTGGGACAGGAAAGGGAAAGGGTCCCTGGGCTGGCGTTGACCCACAATCATGGACAGCAAATAAAATGGATGGGACGCCGGCTTCCCTGTCATGAGGCTGCTTTTAGAACGTAACCACGGGGTGACTTGTGATGAAGACCTTAGCCTGCAGAGGGTGAACCACGAACACCGGGCTTGGTACCCAAACAGCTTGCGGGCCCCTGGATTTTAAAACCCCCCTCGACCTCGGGGCGCAGTGGGTCATACGCTGCTCTCGAAGCTGCTGGCAGGAGCAAGATGAGTCTCATAAAGAGGGACAGTCCCAGAAACCCACGGGGAAGGTCCACCCTGTCCTGGAGGGTCACTAAGCGTCAGAGACCACCCAGTGGCAGTGAGTTCGGGTTTTCAACTTTGGAAGCCTCAATTAGAGCCCTGGCGGAACGGTGGGCTCTGTGTAAGGCCACCCATCCCAAGGTCTGCAGTTCAAAATCACCAACCGCCCCGAGGGCAAAAGCTGAGGCTCTGAGCACCCCTGACCAACCCAGTGTGCTGTGGCCAGCCAGTGTCCCCCGGGCCCTGTCCAGCCTGAATACGCAGCATTAGTCCATGAACAATGGCTTTGCAAGTAGCAAGTAGTGACAATGCCTAAGTCCCCGCCGTGTGTCTCAAGGGGACACAACGGAATTGTTCGACATCCTTTGCTTACCCCTGGCTCTGGGAACCCATCTGGCAAGATTGGCCAATCACAGTTCAGGCTCAAGTGGTTTCCCAGGCAACCAGAACTACAGCCACAGAAACAGGCCAGCAGATAGTGAGAAGGAATGTAGGGTTGGGGGCTGGGACCCAGGGGGAGTGAGAGGGACCCAGCATCGATTGACCTTGACATCACATTAGCTTGTCGAGCCACAATCAACATACCAGAATGCCAACAGCATGTCCTGGTACCGGCCGGTTGCCTCGCCCCAGTGCCCATACTAGAGAGAGAAACTGACCCCTGGGCAATGGGCAGTTAGCGCGCCCTAGAGGGCTCAAAAGGCGTCTGTAGTCCACCCACTTCAGGGAAAGCAGGCAGACAGGTCTCAGCCAGAAGGAAGCTAGCCAGTACTGACCAGTCAGAAGGGCCCGAGTGCTTGTGAACGCTGCATCTAGCTACAGTGGACCATGTTGTACACCCCTGGGCCAGAAGTCCCCAAGAAAACACACCCCAGGAGCCATTTGGGATTTGGGTGCCCCCCCCCCCACACACACACACACCTCCTGTTTTTCTCACACACACAGGGTCAGGCCGTTCACAGCACAGACTCCACCCCCCCACACACACACACACACACCTCCATGGTAGCTCCAGCAGCTGACTCCATTTTAAGGGAGGAAAGTCTACTTCTGTCGAACGACAGTATTCAAAGTGGAACGTGCTCTCAAGCGCTGAGAACCTGCTGCAGCGCAAAGCGGAACGGGCTGTCCTTCAAGCTGGGAGGCTTAGCAAGGCTGGTGTTTGACACGTTGTCCAGTACACGAAATGCAGGAGAGGTACATCTACAGAGACAGTCACCGGAGGAAGGGTTCCTGGGGGGTATGCCAGCGGAGGTTGGGGGGGAACGGAGAGCCCATCACGATGAGGGCAAGAAGGAAATAAAACAGCGTGGGGGTGATTGTACAACTCTTCTTGTTGTGACTGAACTACTGAATTGTATGGCATGTGAAGGGCATGCCCATAAAACTGTTTACAGAAAGAAAGGAAAGGGGACTTGGGAAAAGACCCAGTGGGGTCTAAGGAAAGACTCCTGCCTGGAGCCCCAGCTGCCCTGCCTGGCCTTCGGAGCAACTAACAGAGGGGCTGGCAGTTCCCAGGCAGAATATGCCTGCCCCGGCCCGGGCCTGGCGTTTCTACCTGCTCCACAAGGCCCTTCAAGTTCGGCGAAGCCCTGAGGACCACCTGAAGCAAGTTCAGTGTCATCAGCCTCTCTCAACAGCACAGCCAAGATGGAAGCAAAGAAGGTCAGGATTCCACACCAGCGATGCAGAAGACCAGAATCCTTGCTCTGGCACCTGTTAGCACAGGTGCCTGCTGCCTGCTGGTGATGATCAACCTACTGAGATGGTGGCCAGGATTTCTCCCTTGTCCTGGTCACTTGTCCCAAACATAGTTCGGCATCCCTGGGCTTCTCAGACCCCAGCCCAAACCCGGCTAGTTCTGCCCTGGCTAGATGGAGACTCTTTTTCCTGGACTCATCCCCAGCCACTTCATCTCTCTTCTTGTCACCTAAGCACAGAACCTCCACACCATGTCGGCCACGGCCTCCCACCTTCCCGCTCACAGCTGCTCAGTCACCAGGGCCAGCCTCGCGCTACGGTCACAGCCACCTCTCCCCTGTCCACCTGGACCGCCATGCTGACACAACAGCACTCTGTTCGCATGCACAGCCAAGGGGCGCAGCTTGCCAGCATTTGTGGCTTGTTTCTCAGCACTCAAGACATAGCCTGAACCAAACACCCAGAGGAAGGAGTCACGGCGCTTGGGGGCGTAGGGGACACCAGAGATCACGGTCCACCAGGACAATGTCCTCCTACATTCTAGTCCGGTGCACAGTGCTTGTGAGCTCTCACCTAAGCTGCGACTGTCGGCTTCTCCTTGCCTGGAACAAAGGAGACTGAGGAACGGCAAACCCTCAGGGGAGCAAATTAGCCCAAGGGGTGACCCGCAGCCGCTACAACCTTGAGACCAGAAGAGCTGGATGGTGCCCAGCCACCACTACCAGCCACGCTTAATTAGGGCCACAGTTGAAAGTCCTGAGGGAGTGGAAGGAAAAAACGTGGAACAAGATTCAAAATCAGGAAGAAGGCCTTACTGGTCTGGTAGAGACGGATGGACCTCCTGAGTCGAGGGCCCTGACACCCTCCGAACCCGGAACGGAACTTCACCCCTCCGACCCAATGTTAGACACACAATAGACAAGCTCTACAAAGCGAACAATCACAACCGTGAGGAGCGCACTCCTCAGAACGACCAAAAAGCAGCTTCTTCCCAAAGACAAAACTCAGCGGGCAGGGCGGGACGGAGCAGGGAAGCCAGGAAGGAAGTGGAGAGAGCCTTGATCCATCACGAGAAATGCAGTGTCTCGAGACAACATGTGCAGACACTGCTGAATGGAAAACCGATTCACTCTCCAATACTTTCACCCAAATCACAATTTTTAAAAAGCCGAGTTCCGTTAAAGTGTGGTGCCATGACTGAGCAGGTGCATGTGCCCCAGAGGGACCGCCTGGGCCCTCCCTCCGGGGAGCCTGGCCGCCTGGCTGGCTCTCGGTGGCCTGGGATCGACAGATCTAGAGGGAAGTGGAGGAGACCCCTGGGATGGGATCTCTAATGATGTGAAGGACAAAATACTTCATGCTACTTCCTGCCAAGGAAGCTGAGCCCCTGGGGGCAGCTCCGAAGGCTGACCAGCAGGTACAGTCCACAGAAGCAAACCACGTCAGCCAGGCTCCCCCACCTCCTGCTGCCTGCACCAAGAATCGACCTCTTATCCGTCTGGAAATGGTGGCTCCTGTGAAACCAGAACGTCTTTTCCTTTCCAGGTAGGAAACGTGTTTTCTCCTGGACCCGGAGGGAGAGGACACCACACGGTTGGAGCTTCTCAGTGCTGACGGTCCAGAGACCTCCTGGGAGCCTGGTTGAATGAGATGATGATTCGGTCCATCCTGAGCAGGGCCTGGGCTTCTGCCTCCCCAGCATGGCTCCAGGTGTCTATGGACCACGGACCGCTCTTCAGACAGCGAGGAGAGCAGCAGATTCATGTATAGAGTTACAGTCTGGGGAACTCGCAGGGGCCGTTCTATCCTGTCCAACAGGGTCACCGGGAGTCAGAGTTGACTCTGTAGCAGCAGCGAGAGCCAAGCGGAAATCAGGATTGTTTGAGGAAGATTTCAGGGTTGGAGTTTTCCAAACCAACCAGTGAGGTTTGAGGAAACGAATGGACGCTGCCTCCAGCTGGCTGTAGGGCGGACTTTCGCAGCAAACATATTTAGGGTAAGGTAGTTCGAGTCTGTTAAACGTTGTGTTGCAGTGCGTGGAATACTGGATGCCTGTTGAGAACTGGCCTTCTGTGGGGGGGGACGACTTGAATACAGGAGCTGTGTGGCAGAGTAGTGGCGCATGGGACTGCTAACCCCAAGGGCAGCAGTTCAAAACCACCAGCCACTCCGTGGGAGAAAGACGGGCTTTCTACTCCCGAAACTCGGCATCAACTGGACGGCATGAGCTTGGCTTAGTGTGGATCGCCTCTGGCGTCAGCTCTCTCTTGGGTTCATTCTCACTCCACCCTCCTTCCTCAGAAGCCACCACAGATAGGGAGAAACACTCACTCTAGCAGCAGTCGGCACCCGAGCAGAGGCTGTCACCAGCCATACCTGGGAGCAGGCATGCTCCGGGGTGTGCCTCCACCCCCACGATCCCACCAGCATCCTCCCGCCGTGGGAACCTTCCGGGGCCCTGCCCCTGCGCTCCAGCACAGGCCTTGTGTCTTACTCATACACCTGTATTTCTAGGTGCGTGGAAACCACGACCAGGCCTCTCCCAAAGAGTCGAGGTCTGGCATCTCACCATCTTTAAGCCTCTCCACCAAAACGCGCTGCTCTCTCACGGAGAAACTCATCGCTGCTCTTCAGAGCGAAGCTGCGCTCTCAAAGAAGGAGAGTTACTTACTAGGAATAGCGCCAGCCCGACTCAAATGCCTACTCCGGCTCCATGTTTTCAGAAGGACCACCCTTGGGGATGGAGGGCACCACAGGGTTTTGTGAGTGAATAAACTCACTGTCTTTGGGACCTCTGTTTAGAGACCACTCCGAAGCAGAGCTTCCAGGGACAGGAAGGTGAACTCATGTATGGACCAGCTCACCCAGGAAAGCATTTCCTAAGCAGCTCCTGTCACAAGGCCCGTCAACTGCAGGCTTATTGACACCACCCTCCCCAGAAGGCTTGTGGGGGGGCATGGCCCTAAGGCAAAACAGACTGGTGAGGGACAGAAGGGTCATTTAGTCACCCCTCTGGGATGGAGGTCAGGAAGTAGGGGAGCTGAGTTCTCAGTGGCTGGTGGCTGAAGATCCAAGTTTCCCAAACACAGAATCCCATCACCCCTTCCCCCCAGAGGGCGGTCAGGGCCATGTGGCAGGTCAGAGCCAGGACAGAAAGCCAGGGAAGGCGCAGTCACCTGTGCAGACCCCAGGCTCTCCCGTTGACAGACAGAACAATCATGGATTAGAAAGTTCTTCTCTGGCTAGGGTCCGGCGCTTCCCGATCTCCTGTGTGTCCCTGTACCAAACAATGCCAGCCAGGAATGAAGCGCAGGGCAGGCAGAGTACAAGGCTCGTGGCTTTTGAAAGAAGAAAGAAACCCACCCCGCACCACACACTCCCATTGTGAAAGGCGGCTTTCCAAGCCGGCACACCTGCTCCCAAGGAGGGTCCAGTACTCAAGAGGCAGAGCCGGAGAACCATGCGGCTCGGCCTGGCATGACATCACCACGCAGGGCAGGATCTTCGCGAAACCCAGGCCGGGGGCCAGGGTCCAGCGGGATCCAGGCTGTCTCTCTGAAACATGACCAGCGGACAGCTGTTCCCTCAGCGCCCCGTGTGCCTGCGTGTGTAATGGAGCCAAGCAACACAGAGGTGGCAACTCATCCACATGCATCCCGGGGAAAGGCCGCTGGGCACATTGACCGTGCGGTTCCGAAGAGATCGGATTCCTGGATCGGTGCACAGCCCAGTGCTGCCTCCACTACTGAGGGCCTGTCCTGGAGAGTGTGCCAGCCAGCGGGAGAGGACAGGCCCTGACTAAGGGCCTAAGGGCTACCTGAGAAGCCCCAGGCCATCCGCCCTGCCATACACAGCGGCAGTGGCGCCCGGCTGTAACCACGCTGAAAAGAGCACCGGGGCTGGACACAGAGAGAAGATGCTGATGACATCAGAAGGCCCCTCCATGCACCCCACTGATGACGCGCGGAGCCCCAATTCCAGGGCACCAGTTGTCCACCCCGGCAGCATCCTTCGGCCACCGGCTGCTCCTCCCAGAGGTGCACAAGAGGTTTGACAGAGCTACCCCCAGGCAAAGCGGCAGGGACGCCCAGGCCCGCCTGGCTGCGGGTGGGGTGGGGGTGACACTAACAAAGCGGGGGGCTGGGGCGGAGCACTTACATTGCCTCGGAAGCCTCCAGGCTCAGGTCGCCGGCTGGGAGTGGCTGCAGGGACTGCGACCCTCCCATCCTCGCTGCGCCCAGGCGTGCGGGCTAGCCGCGAGCAGGACCGGCGTCCCGGCGCGAGTCCTC
>NW_022103968.1:8235487-8250413 GCF_000313985.2 Echinops telfairi
GGTGGGTGACAGGGTGACGTCATCGCCGCCGACCAGCCCCGCCGCCAGCATCTCCACAAAGCTGCACTGCGGGCTCCGGAAATGGGGCTGGGGGCGGGCGAAGACCCTCCCTCCGCAGGAGAGCCCACCCAGGCTCCTCCTCCTTCTCCTCCTCCGATCACCGGCATTGTGTGACTTTAAAACGTAAATGCTCCGCGGTGGGGAGGCCTGGGGTCCTGGAGGAGGGCCCTGTGGACCACCTAGACAGCCGAGTCCTGGGCATAGTGGGCTGGGTCCTCCTGCCAGGAAGTAGGAAACGGGTTTCCTGGCCCCGAGGGTGGGAGTGGGGAGTGGGTGGCGCTGGGACATAAGGTGGGTGCAGTTGGCTACTCCTGAGAGAGGCAGGAGTTCACTGAGGCCTGGCTCCCCACCCGGAGACCCTGGCCCAGCCTCTAGGATGCTTTCACTCCAGACAGGGCTAGGGAGAAGGACGCTAGGCAACCACCCTGCTCGGCCACCAGCTGCAATCTGCACCAGGGGAGCCCTGACCAAGAGCTCACCCCAGACCAACGGGGACCAGGTGTGCACAAGAGGCAGGAGGCAGCCCCCTACAAGGTGGACAAGGGAAACCGGAACTGCAGTAGCTGCCATCAAAGAATATCTAAATGGGACACCCATCACATGGCCCCCAGGGACCATCACCACCTCTCCTGCTGGGACCGCCATGCCAGCTGTCGGCAGAAAGGCAGCCAGGTCCCCAAGAGGTGGCTTCCGGTTGGCTCAGGAATCTCCAAGTCAGCTCCTGGGCCTTCACACCAAGAGTGATGGGTTTCATCTCTCTGCAGGAAGGTCTCTGGTGGACCACTGACTGTAAGGTTGGCAGCCCGGTAGAAAGGCCTGATCACCTACTTCAATCAGCCACTGAAAGTCCTATCAAGTTCTACTCCGGCACGCATGGAGTCACCATGAAAAGGTTCAGGAGGCTTGGGAGCACGCCTGGCTCCCAGGGAACCAGGGCACCAAACAACAGGTGCAGAGTGGGATGAAAACAGACCCCCCCGAAAGAAGCTCGAGACCCGTCTACATTTCTCACCTATGCCGTGGGTCGGAGTCGGAGGGGCACACAGCAGCCCTGTGCACGGCAGAGAGACGCACTGCCTGGTCGTCCCATGCCAGTCTTTCCTGGGTGTGAACCTGCTGGTGGCAGCCGCCGTGCCCATTCCTCTCATCAAAGTCGGCTTCTTTTTCTCTAACCCTCCACCACGCAGGGCATCTTCCTCCAAGGACAGGCCCCTCCTCATAGCATGTCCGGAGGCTCCACCTCTAAGAAGCTTGAAGCGTATCTGAATTGTGGCCAAAAGGGATATAAGAGGATGAAGTGGGGGGCGAGGGGAGAGAAACTGCTCAGAGCCTTGCAAGGTCTTCCTGCAAACGTGGCCAGCGACATTTGGATGGGCACCGTTGGGATGCCTGTCTCAGAATGTCGGGGTCTTTCCGAGGCTTAATGGCCTGCTGTTTTTCTGCCCCCAGCCTATTTCAGATCCGTGTTAAACAGTCAAAATGCCAGCATTGCTTCCTGGGGCGCAGCACAGTGAGATGTCCAGGAAACAGTGAGGTTCCGTGTTTTGTATTGATAGAAAGAGAGCAGCCACCCTGTGGGGAAGGGAATTGGGGGGCGGAGGATGGGAGATGAGGCTTGTGCTCCGAAGCATGGTGCAGGGCAGGGGAAGTGTCACTCGCTGTCAGCACTGGGTGTCATTTGGTGGCAGGAGTCTGCAGCCTGTTCACCCTCGTCATCCACGCTACCAAATGTTTTGTCTGGCAAAATGACACCTCTCAGACCCCACTGTGTGTGGGGCGGGTGGAGTGGGTGTCAAAGAACTCCGCCACGCAGAGCTGAGAAACTTGTAAACATGGATGCCCTCTGCTGCTGACTGAAAGACTGCCGGTTCGAACCCATCCAGGGCTCTATGGGGAACAGACCCGATGACCTGCACCCACAGAGATTACAGCCTAGAAAACCCTAGGGCAGCGCTTCTCAACCTTCCTCACGCCTCCACCCTTTAATATAGTTCCTCATGTTGTGGGGACCCCCCCAGCCATAAAATAATTTTTGTTGCTACTTTATAACTTCATTTTGCTACTGTTATGAATCGGACAACCCCTGTGTAAGGGTCGTTCGACCCCCAAAGGGGTTGTGACCCACAGGTTGAGAACCGCTGCCCCATGGGACAGTTCCCACTCTGTTGACTCCGTGGGACCTAACAACAAAAACAACAACACAGTGGAGTTGTGACGGTTCTGCAGGGCAGTGATCCCTTCCTCGGCATCTAGGCCAGGGCCTGTACCGAACTTCAAAAACGCTCAGACTCCCTGCCATGAAGTCAAGGCTGACTCATCGAGACCCTATAGGACAGGGCAGAACTGCCCCCTCCCCAGGGGGGATGTTTCTGAGATTGTAATTCTTTCTTCTTCTTCTTTTTGCATAAGACAACTTTATATCAACAAGTAATTTTATATCAAGAAGGCAGCCTGGCCCAATTTAAGTCCATGGGCCTGTGGCCAGCCGGGGGGCCGCTTCAGACTCCGTAGCTGTGAAGCGGATGCAGGAAAATCCCAGGCCGGTCAGTGCAGTCACGTGGATCCAATGAGACTGAAGCCCTTTAGGAGAGTAGAAAGCCTCATCCTTCTCCCGCAGAGGGATGGATGGCCTCAAACTGCTGACCCTGACACTTAGCAGCCTGACACTGAACCACTACGCCGCCAAGGCTTGGTACTAGGAAAGCACACAGCGGGGCGGGTGGGGGAGAGAGAGGAACACAAGGAAAACGCATCTGCTAAGTGTCTGGCTGCTCTTGTCACCCTGTGGGCACAGCCATACACCCAAAGGAAGGAGCACGGAGTCAGAAGGGTCTCAGTGGTGCTGAGCTTGGTTTGAGTGGGTGGTAGGCAACCTGCCACGCGCAAAGCCAGAGGCTGGAGCTCAAATCCCGACTTTCCCCTTGTTAGCTACGCGGCTTTGACCCCACGGAGCCTGTGCCCTGGGCTGGCTGAGGGGAGAAGGCGGCTAGGTAGCGAGGGGGCTGAAGCGATCCCCACAAACAGGGCCTCTCGTGGACATTGCTCTGCCTCCCTTCTTAATAGGAACAACGTTCTCCCCTGAGCACAGGGGAAATAAGAGGGCCTTCAGGTAAGCAGGGGAGCCCTGGTGGCATAGTGGTTACGCGTTGGGCTGTTACCCACTAGCCTCTCCTGGGGAGAAAGAGGTGACCCTATAGTCTCCCAGAGAGTTACAGTCTCACAGTCCTATAGGACCGTCCTTTAGGCTTGCTGTCGGTCAGCATTGACTGGATAGTGGTGAGTCTGGTTTGGGTGAGTCATGATAAGTAAGGGAGTGCCACCCCCCACCCTCGCCGGAACCCCAGGACACCCCTGACCGTAGAAGGCGGGTAGATCAGCACCACGTGGAGGGCCCAGTGGTGAAGTGCTCAAGCTAACAGTAGAACAGTTCAAGGGTTCATACCCACCCGCCGCTCCCTGCGAGAAAGACTTGGCACTCTGCCTCGGTAAAGATCACGGCGTGGCAGGCCTGTGGGGCAGTCCGACTCTGTCCCCCAAGGTGGCTGTGAGTCAGCATCCACTCGAAGGCAGTGAGCTTTAAAGTAAGGGCTTTGGTTTAGACTCCAAATAAAGTCACAAAACGGTGATACCGTGATACCGAGGTTCTTGGGACCGGGCCATCTCAGAGCTGTAAGTAGAGCTTTGTTCCCGAGAACCAGGGAACAAATAAAACTCAGTTTGGGGCCATCAACGTCAATGAAGCTAACTTCTTATGGAAGGCCTCCTAGACTCCCTGGAGCCCTCCTGACCGGTAAACGTCATACACAACTCTAACCACAGTTGGTCACAGAGGCATTCAGCTCGAGAAGGTGTGCAGCCAACAAGAACCATCCGAAGAAGTGGCTGGAGGAAACAGGGGCTTATGGGTAAACGCAGCCCTGGGCAGAGCCCAGGAATGAAAACTCAGAAAAGGAAACTCATTGCCACGGAATCATAGAACTGCCCCTGTGGGTTTCCAAGACGGCAACTCTTTCTGGGAACCGAAAGCCTCACCTTGCTCCCTCTGAGCGGCTGGTGGTTTCAAACTGCTGACCTTGTGGTTAGGAGAAAGCCTCATCATTCTCCCTCTGAGCAGCTGGTGGTTTTGAACTGCTGACCTTGCAGTTAGCAGCCCAACGCATAAGTAGCCACTATGCTACCAGGGATCCTGGATGCACAACAATTGGTCTCTGTTCACTTGGAGCAAGAGAGAACAGAGGAGCGTCAGGGAGAGGAGGAGGAGAGGGAATGTCCTCCAGGAACAACGGCCTCCTTTGCAGGAGCCCAGAGGAACTGGATGGTGCCCGGCTACTGTGACTGAACATTGAGATCAACGAAGGGGAAAATGCAGAAGAGAATTTCAAGTCCTCATGGTCCCCAGACCTCTGGCACCATGGCAACTGTGGTGCCAACTCTGCAGGCTCACGGGGGCCCCGAGAGGCTGAGCCACAGCGAAGAAAGGCGGGTGATTTAAAGCGCCTCTCACGTAGGAGAAGACAAAGGTGAGTGACTCACCTGTGACTCGGTTGCCACAGCATCGATCCTCTGCAAACAGCCAGCAAGGGCCCCTGAACTGCTAGCCCGACAAGCAGGACAGACCCCAGAGACACCCATGCCCAGAGCACTGCAGAAGCAAATGCCTGTAGAGAGGGGGACCCAGGAAGCAAATGCCTGTAGAGAGGGGAACCCAGGCCAAGACCGGCTTCCTCCAGCCACCAACCTGAGCCGCCACCCCCAGGGCCCCACAGGGAGTAACTGGACAAAACCAGGGGGACCGACCCTTGAGGCGGCCAACTTGACACAGGACCAGGACCCTGAGCGTGGTATCAATGCCCACCGGCAACACCCTCCTCCTGTGGAGGCCCCCACATCCAGCCCCTGCCAGCACAACACGGTGCTGTGCCTGGTGTCCTCTGAACATCCAGGGACCGGCCCAGGCCTGCCCACGGTCCTTCCTGAAGTTCTGCACTCTGGGAAAGGGTTCTGTTTCAGGCATCTCCGGGGCCTGTGGCAGTGCCTAGATGTAAGTGTGAAGTCCCCTGTGCAGTGTGGAGCCAAGGCAGCAGACTGGCATCAGGGGTGGCATGGTGCGGGCCTTCTCGCCCTAGGCCTCACTGGGCTGGGGGCTCCTTCCCGGGTTTTGGAAAGCTCCAAAAGTCACCCACTTACTGCCTTCAGGAAAGTGTCCCCAGTCTACAGCCAGGCTGCCTGTGCCCTATGCTGCATCCACATCCAAGGACCCAGCAACATTCTGGCTCCCCAGCTTCTCCCAGCCTCGGTTCAGTTCCTCCCTGCACCCCGCCCAGAGTCCCCTGCCTTGCTCTCAACTGCCAGTGTGTTCAATGTCCTGGTACCTTGTCCATCCCTCAGAGAATCCCCCTATCCATTCCAACCTGGGCACAAGAAACGAATGGGGTGTCCTGGGTCAGGGAGCTGCGCTGTCTCGGGTCGCAATCACAGCTCGCTCAGCCACCTTACTTTGCAGGGAGTCACGGAACGAGTCTGGGTCCGGTTAAGTGACTCCTGATGGTGTGTTTGGTTTGTAGTCTCTTCTGTCCATCCACTGAGTTCCTCTGGGCCCAGAATGCAGTCTTTCTAGGTGAGGCAGTATCCGGCATAAAGGGTCTTTCAAGAAAAACAGAAACAGACTCCCCAGCTGCCCCAGCCGACTGCCTCCCCAGCAAGGCTGGAGCGGGGAGACTGGCGTGGGAAGCAGGCTGAGGGCTGCAGAACTGCCATCTGCAGAGGGCAAGGGCTCCCCACCATTGTCCCTAAGGAGACCATTCCGGGTTGGGGAGCTCAGACCCTCCTGGTCCACCCTGCCTAGCAAGCAGAGCCAGGGGCTCCTCGTGGCTGCCCCCGGCTTCCAGGAGGCTTGCTCACCTAGAAGAACCAGTGGTGTGCTCACAAGAAGCTGTCCCAGGAGGTGACAGAGAGCCTGACTAGGGGCTGCCGATGGTGCGTGAGGCGGGGGAACAAGTACCAAGGGCCCAGAACTGCTGACTCAAGGCTCAGGGAAGGAGATGCCTGAAATAGCACCCCACACAGCTATTGATAGCTTCTCGCCTGCGCACAGGGTGAGTGATCACGTGTCTGTGCATGTGTGTACATGTATGTGCATCCCTGCACACGTGTAGACGAGCCCTAAGCGTACTCCGCTCTTTCCGCGCAGCCCCAGTGGCTCTGCGCCTGGTCCCTCTGCACCTTCCAGGCAGTGCTGGAAGCAGTTCGCTGGCAGGTCTGGGGTCATTTTTGCTAAATGCTCGGCTCTTTGGAACTGACCTCTGCCCTCAGAAGACAGCCTTCCCTGCTTCCCCTGGCTCCCTAAGAAGATGAGGGTGAGCCTCTTGGGCACAGGCAGTAGCAGGGGGTCCACAGCTCCGGGGAGCCGGAGGACCAATCATAAAAAGCTTGACACAAACTAAATGCATGACTGGCTTTGCTTTTCTTCTTCTTCATGCCTCGTTAGTCTATTAACCCAGAGAGAGGTGAAAGGGCATTTTATGCGAGCATCACCATTGTATAGGGCCCTGGTGGCATAGTGGTTGCACGGTGGATGGAAATCCGCAGGGTCGGCAGTTTGAAACCACCAGCAGCTCTGCAGGAGGAAGACTGGGCTTTCTCCTCCCAGTCGTGACAGCCTTGGAACCCGCAGGGGTCATGATGAGTCAGCACAGACTCGACGGCATAAGTTTGGGGTTTTTTTAAAAAGAAAATCTTATCCCCACTGTGGGTGACTGTCCAGGAACACGGACACACACTGGGTGACATCTTTTTAAAAAAACAACAACAATGGTGCTGAGGTAGTTAGTTTATTGTGCCAACCTGGCCGATAAACACATGTGGGATTAATTGAAGGGCGGAGGGACAAATGGCTCAGTAAGCCTCGCCTTTCTAGTTCTGGGGTCTATTGCTATCTGACGGTCGGACCAGGGTGCAGCTGCCTTAGCCAGTTCCCTGCTTCAGCTGGCAAGGCTCACTTCCTGCAAGACATCCCCAAGGAGAAACCACATGGACCTACCCTGATGCAGCCCTGGGTGCTGGAGCAGCCGTGTGGAGACCCCTGCCAGTGCTGAGATGCTTACACGCTCACTGACTCTGCTTTCCTCCTGCAGTCGGCATCATTGTGTCTATATAGTGAGATGGAGGAGGACTTTGTGGGCTGGTGTTCGACATATGGGTTAATGTTGGACTTGTGGGCTTGGGCAGCACTGGGCTGGGATGTTTTCTTGGTGTGCACTTCACCTTCATATAAAACTCTCTCTTATACATGAGTTTCTGTGGATTTGTTTCTCTAAAGCACCCAGACGAACACAGGCGCCATTGAGTTGATGCCAACTCACGGCAACCCCATAGGCGGCAACCCCATAGGCCGGGTAGAGCCGTCCCTGTGCGTTTCTGAGACTGCGGCTCTTTACAGGAGGAGACAGCCTCCTCTTTCTCCGGAGGACCAGCTGGTGTTTTCGAACTCCCTTCCTGATGCGTAACCACTCACCACCAGGCCTCCTTTGGGCGACACCCCCGCATCGTAAAAACCCACTGCTGTTGAGTCTCATCCAACTCACGGGACTCCGTGTGCGTCAGGGCAGACCTGTGCCCCCGAGGGTTCTCCAGGGCTGTCTCTTGAGCAGTAGAATGCCAACCCTTTCTTCTGATATGCCTCAGGGTCACCTCTAACCCTTCACGGAACCCTTTTGTGACCCGTGGGGACAGCGCGCGAACGCCCACCAACCTCTTCAGTCTCAGGTGTCTTGGGAAGCAGCTAGCCCACTTGCAGGACCTGCTGCTCCCTGGGGGACCTGCAGACCCACCGCATGACGCCGAAGAAGCAGACCTTCCCCCACCAATCCCACCGCCAGACTCCACGCGGGACATACAAGGGGAGGGGGCTTCACAATGTCCATGGGGAACTGGAATGACATTTTTCCGTGAACTTTCTGAAGCGCCCCTGCCCCAGTTGGGATCCCCACATAACTGGATCATTAAAATCCAGATTACTTGGGACTTTTTTCTTTCTTTTTTTTAACTTGCTTTCAGCATGCCTTCCATTTACCCAAGACACACGGTTGTCAACAAAGCAGTTGGAGCCTAAAAGAATTTGGTCAGGAGGAGGCCTGCCCGGGCCTCCTGCTCCTGTCTCTTCTTGAAGCTCAAGTGCAGCCCAGCCCTCCCACAGCCGGCTCAGCTCAGCTTCTTACACAGCCCACACATCTGTGTCGTGACCGGGTCACCGAGTCCCCAAGGCCCGGCCCAGCGTCCGGCGTGTGGGCGGCCCTCTGCAAGCACGTGGACACCGGATGGATGAACAGACACGTACTTACAATGCAGGGGCAGCAATCCAAGCGGTTCCCGTGGAGGCCGGAGCTTGATTCTGCCGCTGCCGGGGGCTGTCAAGCCAATTCCCAGTCGAACAGCCCTGGTGGGCTTCCTAAGCTATCAGCTGCCAAGAGGTTGTCAGTTTGAACCCACCAAGCTTCTGCAGGACAACCATGTGGCGATCTGCTTATGTAGAGATGTGCTGAAGACGATGGATGCATGGATTGTTATAAGAGCTGTAAGAGCCGCCAGTAAAACGATTTATAAAAGAAAAAGATGCACAGCCTTGGATATCTCATGGGCAGTTGGGCTCAGTCCCACGGGGCCACTAGGAGTGGGAAATGACTGGGTGGCCCGGGGCTTTGGTTTTGCCTACACTATTCACAGGAGAGAGAAGCAGCTCTTTCCTGCTGCGGAACCAGAGCCTGACCTCGGCCGTCCTCCCGCCCCTCTAAGACCTCTACCCACTGCCATTGAGTCGATGCCGACCCACAGGGACCCTACAGGACAGGGTAGAACTGCCCCTGTGAGGTTCCCAGACTGCAACTCTTTACGGGAGTAGAAGCCCAGTCTTTCTCCCAACAGGGCTCAGGAATAGCATTGTATAGGAAATCCCTGAATCCCACTTAACAAGGAAAGTGTTGCGCACGTGTGTGAGAGGGAGAGAGACTCCCCACCTGACTATTGTTGTCGAGGTAAAATCTAACTCTACTGCCCACTTTTTAAAAAATCCACCATCAGGCAAGAGGAAGTTAAAAGGAAACCGAGGAAAGATCTAAGAAGCAAAGCTATGGATAGAGGAACAAACAGGTGTGCACTCATGTAAATATATTAATTACTAAAAATAGAGGTATTGGCCTAGGTACATATACTTATAAGGCAGCACACTGAGGTCGTGGATGTATTTTGGGCCTCTGTTCAAACACTCCCTCAATGCACGAACTTTGTTCTTAACAACCTGGCATTCTGTGATGCTCACCCTCCCAGCAAGATCCTGAAGACAAAATGGGTGCATAGGCCAATGAGGTAAAGAAAGCTGATGGTGCCCGGCAATCAAAAGATAAAGATAAAGTATCTGGGGTCCTAAAGGCTTGCAGTTAAACAAGCGGCCACCAGAAGCAACAAGCCCACATGGAAGAAGCACACCAGCGTATGCAATCATGAGGTGTTGACAGAATCAGGTTAACAGGCACAAGAAGACCCAAAACAAACAAAAGAACATTGTTGAGAATGAGGGGTGTCGGAGCAGAGACCCCCCAAAACTCATCTGTAGGCAACAGAACATGCCCTCACAGAAGGGGCGAGTCAACCAGGGTTCAGTACAGCACCCGTGAAACACACAATATTCCTCTGGTTCGTTGAGGCGTCCTCACCCCCCACCATCATGACCCCAGTCCTGCCTTTCAGTTCTGGCTAGACCAGAGCATGTGCACAGGTACAGGTAAGAGCTCACGACACACAGGATCCAGGTCAGATAAACCCTCGGGAACAGAAATGAGAGTAGCGATCCCAGGAGGGGAGGGATAGGTGGGGGGAGGAAAGAACGAAGGGGGAACTGCTCACAATGATCGACCCCTAACCCTGCCCCACCCCCAGGGGGATGAACAATAGAAACGTGGATGAAGGGAGACAGCAGTCGGTGTAAGATATGAAAACAATACTAATCTATAATTGATCATGAGGGGTCATGGGGCTGGGAAGGGTGGTTGGGAGGGAAAAGGAGAAACGGATCCCAAGGGCTCAAATGGAAAGTAAATGTTTAGAAAATGATGATGGCAACATATGTACAGATGTGCTTGATACAATTGATGTATGCACTGTAAGAGCCCCCAATAAAATGATTTTATAAATAACCCCAAAATTCACCATCCTGGGCAGATGACTCTTTGAAGCTGGTTGCCCCACCCACCCTGGGCCCCTGCCCCATCTCTCCCTAAATGCCAGACTGTCTCATTGAGCACTTTTGTGTCAGAGAGCGTCCTGCCTCAGTGTCTCAGGTTGACAACAGGGCTGAAAGCCAGGAGTAATCGCGTGGCACGGCGGCGTAAGGACTACCTACGACGGGTTTGCAATGCAGGTGGATGGATCAGTGGCCAGGCCAAAAAACACAAACAAAGCAGGAACTTCCCAAAGGCCTCTGCAAACCCTAAGGGTGAGACCCCGATCACCTGTCACTTCCTGCTCCTGGCAGTCACTGGCTCACCCAAGTGGGCGGGGAGCTGCTCCACAATGCCTCTCCCCCTCCCAGGCCCTGCCTCCTCTCAGGCTCATCTCTCTTCATCTGTCACCCTCCTTGGGGACAGTCTGTGAGCAAGGCTGATCCTGGCACCCTCCCTCCCGGCCTCCAGCTGGTGCACAGGCTGGGAAGCTCTCCCCGATCTCCTCGGGTTACAGCAGGACAGTAACTCAGCCCCGGGTCCTGGGCCCACCTGCCAGAGGGAGTGGATGGGGCTTCTGGGGAAGAAGGGACCCCACCCACTGGACTAGGCACCTCAGCAGCGGACACAGCACCTCCTTGAACGTCCCTCTCACCCACAGCCCCGTATCCTGGTCCTTTCCCATCTAGGGCTGCCCAGAGGGCATCTGAAAGCTAAGACCGCCCGCCCCCCTCCAGCCATCCCCTGACCCCTGCCCTCGCCTGCCCCCCACCTGCCAGCTCCTCCAGCGGAGCTGAAAGCCGCAGGGCTACCCCGCCCTCCCCACCTCCCTCCCAGGAGGCTCTTGGGCAGCCTCTGCCCAGATTCCAAGCAACTACTTCACAAAGGACAGCTGTCCCCCACGGGGAGTGGAAGGCTCACAACAGGGACAGCGCTTGCTCAGGTCATGCCCACTCAGTCCAGGCCCCCACCTCAGCTCCTCTGTGCCACAAGCCCCAGAGGGTCCAACGATCACCGCGGTCAGCCATGGCCGCCATGGAGGGACACTTCCACTGCCAACCCTGGAGGTTCTTACTATCAGAGCCCCATGTCTGTTATCAGTCCCTTCCTGGGCCCCGCCCACAGCAGTGACCCCATGAATGAGAGAGGACCTGTGCTCTACGGGGTGATCACAGCTGATTCTCTGGCAGCTGATCACCAGGCCTTTCTTCGGAGGCACCCAGGGGTGAGTTTGACCTTCCAAACTCTTAGGTCACTGTTGGGCTAACGCCACAGCACAATCCCTTGCTGCCTAATGACCTGCCATCACGGTGCTGGGTGGGGATAGCTGCTGGCCAGGTCCCCAAAGGACCAAGGTGACGGAGGAGGAATGGCCATCCAAGGCATGGCCAGTTCGTGGACGGTCTGTCGCTGGACCAGCTCCCCTCTTCTGGCTGGGCAGGGCTGGGCAGCAGAGAAAAGGCTTCCCTCTACATGGCCTCTCACCTTGCCCGCTAGGTCCCCTCTGTTCTCCCCCAGGCCTGTGGCCTGAGGATGACCAGCAGGCAGGGGGCGGGGGCGCAGAGAGCTCCTGCTGCCGGGGATGTTCTGGCCGGCCCAGGAGAAGGCCGCAATAGGCCTCGGGTCGGCACCGGCACGCACAGAGCTCCGGTTGGAGCAGTACAGCCTTTGTCAGGAGGCCAGGCCTCCTTGAGGCCCAAGGAGGGCAGGACACAGCTGAAACAACACACAGAGAAGGGGTGTCAATGTCCGGAGGGCCGTGTGGCTGGGGTGGGAACCAACGGAGGGTGGACCTCAGGCCCGGTGGAGAAGGACGATGGAATCAGTAAGATACAATTTTTATCTCTGGTTTTTTGTTTTCAATTTTTAAAAATAACTTTGCTTTGAAACCCACCAGGGATTTTTCCCACCGAAGAAGGAAAGATGAGGTTTGTTTGGGTGGCAGGACCCCGGCCGGGGCCTGATAGGAGAAAAGGTGGCCGTGGGGAGGGAGTGGAGCTGGACACTGAGGGTCCCGCTGAGGAGGGGCACTTATGACCGTGGAGCCGCTGCCACCCGGGCCGGCCCGCTGAGCCTGGGGCTGGTGGACACAGGGGATGGGGGAGGGGGATCCTTTGAAGCTGAGCACTGCCCTGTCCTGCCTCAGTGACCCCTCAAAAAACCAACCAAACTCCCTGCATCAACTCGTAGCATCAACCCTGTAGGACAGGGCAGAACTGCCCCCGTGGGCTTCCGAGACTGGACCTCTTTATGGGGGTAGGAAGCCCATCTTCCTCCCTGGATGGGTCAGCTGGTGGCTTCAAACTGCTGACCTGTGAATCACAGTCCAAGGTGTAACCTCAACGCTACCAGGGCTCCTTCAGCGGGGCCCTGGACACCCCTCCACTAAAGTGCCACGCGCCAGTGGACTGCACCATAGCCAAGGCTGGGAGAGTGAGAGCCCACCAAATGCACACTGGCCCCAATTACACACAGGCACCCACCGGCGACTGTCCACGTTGATAACGGGGGAAGAGGCGCAGCAGCACCTGAGTAGAAGAATGCCACATGAATGACGTCAACGCCAGAGTCTACAGAACGGGGACCACAACCCCCACTTCGTAAGCAGGCCGTGTGCAATGACTTCCCCCAAGGAACCTGGTGGGGGGGGTGCTTTGGAGTGGAGAAACCTGCCTGAAAGCAGCTCTCACTAAGTGCTCAGCCCGTGGACACTGTGTCCTGGGTACAAGGTGACGAGAATGGCACCTACATGCCATCCCTGCTGCCCCCAAACCTCAACATCCCTGTGAAACAGGAGGAAACCCTCAGACCAGTCCCAGGGGGGAGACTCTCCACAAAGTATCTGACCCAAGTCCAAGCCAAACCCACTGCCGGCCAGTCGGTTCCGACTCATAGCAACCCCATAAGACAGAGCAGAACTGGCCCCGTGGACGGCACATCTTTACTGAAGCAGACAGCCTCATCTTTTGCCCAAGGGGTGGCTGGTGGGTTCAAACTACTGACCTTTCAGTTAGGTGCCAAGTGCTTTGATCAGCTAGCCACCAGGGCTCTCTCTGATAATGGATCAGGAAGAGTGTCATGTCCATGGAGCCCTGACCAGAGGAGACCAACAGGGGCCCAGCCCCATGACCACCTCACTCTGGTTTCCCCAAAACATCCACTCTCAGCTGCCTTCTTCCTGGTCCCTCCATGGCCTGGGACACTCTAGTTTGGCAGTGGGGTGCATACTGCTCTGTATGACCCTGGTTTCTCACTGCCTACAGGGCTTCAGAGAGCCCTGGAGGTGCTGTGGATTAGGTGTTGGGTTGCCAATCGCAAGGTCAGCGGTTCAAACCCACCAATTGTTCCTTGGGAAAAAGATGAGGTTGTCTGCTCCTGTAAAGATTTACAATCCCAAAGAGCCGTTCTACTCGGTCCAGCGGGTCACAGTGAGTGGGGATCGATTCGATGGCAGTGGGCACAGGGCTGAACTTTCCATCCATGTTTACCCCCCAGCAAGGAGCCCTGGTGGCCTAGTGGTTATACACTGGGCTGCTAACCACAAGGTCTGTGGTTCAAAACCACAAGCTGCCCCTGGGGAGAAAGACGAGGCTTTCTGCTCCCATAGTTAGTTTCAGAAATCCACAAGGGCGGTTCTACCCTGTTCCAGAGGGTCACAATGAGTGGAAATTGACTTGATGGCAGTGAATTTGGTTTTCTGAGTGCCTCCCAGTTAACCGAGGGGGCTGGGGTGGGGGGTGGGGAGCAGGGCACACGGGCCTGCATTCTTGGCCCACCATAGCCGCTCCTGTTTGGGAGGAGGGGGGCCTAAAGGTTAGGTGGCAAGAATAGCACACTGGGGCAGCTGCGTGCTGCGGAAAACACTGTAGCAGTAAAATGATACAGGGCCTCACCCTCACCGTGAACCAGCAGGGCAGAGGAGAATTTTTCCATAAGGCGCCCAAAGCTACGGTTCCCAAAACTTTATCAGAGTGGACTGCCTGCCACATCGTTCTGCCTCAGAGCGGGCTGGCAGGTCCGAACCACGACCTTCAGGTTAACAGTGGATATTTAACCCCTGCACCACCAGGGCCTCTGTGTCTACAAGTGGGCGCTCCAAACACTTACTCACACGGTCTCCGCTGTTGCCTGCACGGTCCATTTCAGATCACCCCCTGCCCCGGGTCTTCACGACCTGCTCTGTGTCACACACACCCGCTCTGCTCGGGCCACCCTGCCTCTCTTGGCTCCCTCTTTCCAGGGACCAGCTGTGACCAACCCTTGTTGAGAAGGTCCAGAGTAGAACTCACCCGAGGCCTTGGGGCCTCGAGCCGGGGTCTGCCCCCAGGGAAGAGCTTGGCACGGTACCTGCTTCTGTCACCGGTGGGTGTGGATGTTTCCAATCCGTCTCCGGCTGGGGTAGAAGCCAAACACCCAAGTTCGGAGTCCGAAGGACGGCGGTCCACACGGGAAGGAGCAGGGGAGGGGCTGGGGACACAATGAGACAATTATTCCAAAGGGAACTGGGTTCATTAAAGGCCCATTCATCAGGCCGGACTCCCCCCAGCCCCACCCCGGGACGGTTTAAAGACACAACACAAGCCGCCCTCATGCCCACACCCGCCCTGCTTCCCTGGCCAGGCCCTTGAACTCCCCGCTTCAGCAGCCTTGAGCAG
>NW_022103968.1:8252540-8255181 GCF_000313985.2 Echinops telfairi
AGCTCCTCCACATGGTTTGCATACATGACCCTGGGTTTGCCTCACAAGAGCCCTTTGAGGTCAAAATCATTTCCCCAATTCACAGAGGCCATGAGGTCCCCAGAGGCAAGGTCACCTGCTGGACACTGATGGTGTCAGGCTGACAGAATCCTTGCCTACCTGGCCCACTTCCTAACCCTGGACACGTCTCCTCAGCCCCGCCTCCTCTGCTGATGCCCCTCTGACTCCTGCGCTCCCACTGGAGACCCTGAGCCGGGTCTCCACACACCACACACTACACACACCACACACACACTCACAAACACATACCACACACATACATAATACACATACAACCACACACATACACCACACACACACATACACCACACTACACACACACACTCACGCACTACACACCCCAGTACACACACACACACGAGGGAGGGGACAGCTGTGACAGTCACCGAACCCCACATCCATCATCAAAGACACACCAAGCCAAGCTCACTGCCATGGAGTCGATGCTGACTCAGCAACGGAGCAGGGCGGCTCCTGTGGGGTTTTGAGGCTGTAACGCTTTACAGGAGTAGGAAGCCCTGTCTTTCTCTGAGAAGCAGCTGGTGGTTTTGAACAGCTGGCCTGTCTGATCAGAGCCCAACGCATAAGCACTCCCCAGCAGGACCCCCAGCACAAGCCCTCAACAAATAGGGAGGGGCAGAGGCAAGGGCAGGAGAGAGGATGCCAGTCTCGCCCACTGTCAGCATGTCGGTCACCGAGGCTGAAACCAATCCATGCATGAGATAAGTTGGTGGGAGCAGAGGTGCCAGGGCCTCCTTCCAGTCACCTCAGCCCCACTGCCCCTTGGTGGGTGTGGTAGTTACATAATCTGGTATCACCTTGAGACTATGAAGAGTAAAGGGGTGGAGTTTAGCCTGGTTTCATCAGGTCACAGCTTGATGGTCTCCTTTGGGGCCGTGACAGATAAAGAGCTCACTGGAGGCCAGACCCACACTCTCTGCTTGATCTTCCTGCTGACAAGACACATGGGGCTACACTGGAGCCCTGGAGCTGGAGGAGCCATGTGGAAACCCATGCCAGCGCTGAGATGCTTCCACTGCCACTGGATCCACAAGACTTTTTACCCTCTGGTCTGTGATCTTCCTGCATTCAGCATCATTGCATATGTTGATTAAGTCTAAAGAGGAATTTACGAGCTGGTATCGGACATATGGGCTATTATCGGAATTACAGACTTGATCCGACCTGGCTGGGATGTTTTCTCCATATATAATTGCTCTTTGATATAAAGTTCTCTATTGGACACATATGAGTGTCTCTGGGTTTGCTTCTCTAGGTAACCTGGACAAACGCAATGAGGAGGAACCTGCAGTCTGGCTAGGACCGTGCCCAGGGTCACAAAGCTGAAGCCCATCACCTCCTGTGGAGTCCCCAAGAGAGCAGAGACCAGCTTCAATCACCCCAGAGCAAAGCCACGCCACAGTGCATGGAAATCCCAAGACCATGCTGAGTGGGCTGGGCAAACGCACTGTGGGTCGACAGGTGGAGATGTCCCCATTGGTACCTGGAAAATCCAGGCAGTAGTGGCTGAAATACTTTATTTCCTCCGAGAATGATTCAAAATGAAGAATGCAAATGGATGGGGGACTGCCTGTAGAAGCCCCCCCTAGCACTCACTGAGCTGTTTCTGACCCGTGGTGTCCCCGTGTGGGTCAGAACAGAACTGGCCTCCGTGGGGTCTCCCACGGTCCGGTTGCTGCAGAAGTCAACAAGAGCTGACCATTTGCAAACTCAAACCCAAGACGCGCCCCGGGGAGGGCTCCTTCCTGGGCTACTACTGCCCCTGAAACCTCCGTGCAAATGAAGGCAGACCCTGTTGGTGAGAGGTTCTGTAGCTTAGGGCACTCAGTCAGTTTCTGGAAGCTCTGGCAGAAGGCAGGCAGGGAGGGAAGTCTCCTGGGATCTCGTTGTTAACCAGAGCGATGCTAATGGGAGCAGACGCCATCACGCTGGGCAGCTCTGGAGCTCCAGTGAGGTCACCCCACCTTGTATCTGGAAGTCCACGCTGTCACCCTGAGGACACCCTAGGGTGCTGGCACAACCCTGGCCACTCACTTCCACCTCTCCTTAAAGTCAATCCTGCCCCTCCCCAGTCGCACTGGTGGCTTCAGCGTCCAGGCCACACCCTTCCTGTGCTGGCCTGGTCCCATCAGCCAAAGACTGCAAACAAATGCCTCAGCAGCTCATGGCAGAATGCCGCCTCCCTCCCTCCCTTGCAAACCCCACTGGGGGACCCGTGTCCCCTCCTCAAAGGCAGGGGAGGTCAGGTTCCAACAGGGACGCACTCATGACTCACCAGGCGCAACACCTCCCAGCCCCACTAACTTATCCTCCCTCCAGACACCCTCCCCTCCCCCCTCCCAGCTCCGTCCACAGCACCGCCCGGCCAGCAGGCCTGGCATGAGACACGCAGGCGGCTGAGGGCTCTGTGCCCACTCTTGTCCCCGGTCTGAGACGGCGCCCCCTCCTCCTTCCTGTACCTGTGCAGGGTTGGTGAAGCCCCTCTCGTGGTTCAAGTTCATGACCCTTGGTTGGAAGGATAAAAATGCTGGAAGCTGAAGGAACTCCTCCGGACCTACAG
>NW_022103968.1:8258193-8270727 GCF_000313985.2 Echinops telfairi
CCACTACGCCACCAGGGCTCCTCAATGAAAAATTAGGGGGAGGGGGAATTTCACAAACTTCGAGCCTTTTCACACATTAAAGTTAAACAAGAGTCATGTGCCCCATGCAGACTTCCCTCCACAGACTCAAAGATAGACTTGGGGAAAGAGCTTATCTGCGACCCTTGTCACCGTTAACTCCGACTCTCTGGTTCCAAATGAACTTAGGTCTTAGGTCCCTGCCTAGCCATGACCACCGTGCAGCTCACTGAGTTCATGAGTGGCTGAGTTCATGGGTGGCAAAGCTGAGCCTCTCTGATTTTCTAAGACAAAACCCTACACAAGAAGTCCAGAGTCCTTCGCCACACAGACCCCGCGGAACCACGCGGCAAGGGTGTTGCTGTCTCTGATTCAGTCCTTTGGTCAAACAGAACAAACTCTGGCACTGCGTCACGGCTGAGTCAGAGAGAGCCCTTGTGGCCTTCCGAGACGGCAACTGCTTGCCGGAGTAGAAAGTCCGGTCTCTCGACTGCAGAGCTGCTGGTGGTTTTGAACTGCCGACCATGCGGACGGCAGCCCAAGGCGTAACCACTGCACCACCAGGGCTCCTCTAGGCCCTTACTTGGGGGCTGAATCTCGTCCAAGAGCCCGCTAGCCCCTCTGGAACGGGAGATGACCAGCAAGCCCGCATCTGTGGGCTCAGGGCTCGGAGTCTTTCTTGGCAGAACCCTGGGGGACGGATAGCAAATTCCATTTGGACTAGCGTGGCCAGGTTAAGCCCCTGTGCAGTGACCGGGCTGCCCCCTGGGGTGGGGGGCAGGGGGGAGGCAGTGATAAGAGTCCCCCAGGGACCAGGCAGGAGGTATCCAGTCCTGCTAGCCAGATGGAGTGACATTATCTTCACTTCCACGTGACGCCGCCGTCTGGAGAGTATTATTAGCACAATAGCCCTTCCTCACAGGCGTCCCCCGATTCTTCCTCTTGGCTCCCCAAGTGTACTCAATCACGTCCCAGGGCAAGTGTGAAGGTCACAGGCTCAGCTCAGAGGGAGGGTGACGGGAAGAGGAAGCCCCGGCCACCGAGTCCACTCTGACCCCAACAAGCTAGTGTAGAAACTGCCCCTGTGCATTTCCGAGGCTGCCCATCTTTACGGGAGCGGACGGCCTCCCCTTTCTCCCCCAGAGAGACTGCAGAGTTCAACTGCTGACCCTGTGCTTAGAAGCCCAGCCTGTAGCCTGCGGCAGCATCATACAAAGGGCTCCGGAGTGGCTGGTTTAGAGAATCACACTTGGTGAACCACTGCGGCTGCCGAGGACAGCAAGCTGCCAAAGCCACGGCCCCCACCTCTGGGACTTTCTCACTGCCCTCCCCCTGCCCCTTGGCCCTGGGCACTCCAGGGGCAAACCCCGAGGTGCTGAAAGAGGCCAGTCTGCAGCTCCAGGCACATCCAGAGCCTGCCTGTCCCCGGTGAGGGGCATCCACACATGACCTCCAGCTCTCCTCTCCCCAGAGTGCCAGGTGGCCCTCCCCACAGCTGGCCCTCAGGTTCCTCCTGGTGGATGGCAGCTTGTGCCTGTGCTTGTTGTCGGGTCCCAAGCATATTCACATCGTCTCCCGGTTGCCACTGAGCAAGTCTGTGATCCCAGGGGAGGAAGCCAACTTGGCTCTCAGGCTCAGCGTGATCCAAAAGCCACGGCCTGTAGTGGAGAACGCTTTGTGGCAGCGTGGCTTTGGTGGTACTCACTCATCTGGCCAGCTGGAGGTCATGTGATGATGAGGCGATCACGTGATGAAGCAGTGGCTCGGTTGGCCTTCCCTCTCGGAGTGGAGCCTCAGCCAATGAGGAGCCTTCCCAAGGTACATTCTGCCAGGTCACCAAGAGTCAGAACCAGTTTGGCAGCAACCGGTTTTCCTCCTGGGCCTCCAGATGACAAACAGACATTGCACAGGGATCCCCCTCCTTGCCCTACCCGTCACCTGACCCTCGGCCCTTGGACTCTCCAGCCCTCCATACATCTGCGTGTGCCTCAAGGTGAATCTGCCTGTAATAAACCCCCGCTCTGGGGAAGAGAGAGGGGGCTGCCTGCTCCCGTCAGCAGGTTCACTGAGAACCCCTACATGGGGTCGCTATGCGCTGTGCCTGGGGGTTTGCTCTACACACACACACAAACTCGCACACGAGGGGGCTTCAAAAAGTTCACGGGCAAATAGAATGGAAAAATAAGGGAACTTTCCCATAAACTTTTTAAAGGCCTCTGTATGTTCCGGGAGCCCTGATGGTGTAGTGGCTCAGGGTTGGGCTGTGATCTGACAGGTCGGCAGTTCGAATGCATCGGCTGCTCTGCAGGAGAAAACCTGGGCTTTCTACTCCAGTGAAGAGGCAGTCTCAGAAACGCCCTGTCCTACAGGGTCACTGAGAGTTGGCATCGCCTCGATGGTGGTGAGTTTGGGTATTTGGAGCTCTGCATGTCACTATAGAAGTGACCTCAAACCATCCGAAAACCGAAGGGAGGCTCTGCCCTGGCTGGCTCACCCACGTCATGACTGTCCCCAGCGTCCCCAGCAGCACCTCAGGCCAGCAGCACACGCACCTTGAGTGCCCCAGGGACAGGCCCTGGACAAAGCAGGGTTTGATTACGAATTCAGCGTCCAAGTCTGCACAGTTAGGGCCGTGTGAGGACCGTGAACCAATCATGGGCTGTCAGTGCCAATGGTTCCGCATGGCCCCAGGAAGACACGGGAGCTTGACCAAGGCTCTGGCCAGATCCAGAGGCTCTCTTAGTGTGCCTGCCCCACTGGGTACAGAGAGGTAAGTTAGACTGGGAACATCAAAGCTTCTCTTACAGGTGACGAGAAATTTCTGCCATCAGGGAAGACATGGTGGGGTCTCTGATGAATCAGCACCACTCCTCCCACTGTCTCACCCTTCGTTTTTATTTATTTACTTTTGCCAGAATAAGATAAATTTTTACTTAAAAAAAATCATATTATTGGGGGCTCTTACAGCTCTCATCACAATCCATACATCCATCGTGTCGAGCGCATTTGTACATTTGTTGCCATCATCATTCTCAAAACATTTTCATTCTATTTGAGCCCTTGGTATCAGCTCCTCATTTTACCCCTCCCCTACCGTTCCTCTCTCAGGAACCACTTGATAACTTATAAAGTTTCATTATTTTTCATGTCTTACACTGAGTGCTGTCTCCCTTCGCCCGCTTTTCTGTTGTTCATCCTCCTCACCGCTCCTTTTTAGGAAGGTGCCTGCATCCCAGGAGGTCAGGGCCAGTCAGCTCAAACTCACTCCTCGAGAAAGAACCAGACGCACAGTCATCGAATCAGTATCAACTCACTGTGCCCCCACAGAACAGCGCAGAACTGCCCCTGGGCGCTTCCAAGACGATACCTCTTTAAGGAGTAGAAAGGCCCCCTTTCTCCCGTGTAGCTTTGAACTGCTGGTGGTTTTGAACTACAGACCTTAGCGTTAGCTGCCCAATGCATGACCACTGTGCCACCAGAGCGCTCCTGGAAAAACACAGTGCGTGGCATCTTGTCACTCTTGAAGAAGCTGTGTTTTAAACAGGGCCCGGAGACCACTAGTGAAGCAATCTCTAACGTGTTCTTTGCCAGAGAGAAGGGGATCTTCCTGAAATCCCTCGGACCCGGGCCAAGGCCCACCCCCAGGAGCACACCTGTGCATGGCAGTTATGCAGGCTCATGTGTGGCTGGAGCTGTGGGTGACAGAGCCCACACACCTGCAGGGACAAGGGAGGGGAGGCCTGCAACCTCAGGGTGGCACGCCCCAGCAGGCCCAGGTCCAGCTCCAGCCCTGCTTCTGGGATGTCAGACTCGGAGAGAGCTGGTCTGCCTGGGTATCACCGTGGTGGGCAGAGGCAGCTAAGAGTGGGCTTCCCAGGCCTGCAGCACAGCCAGCTGGGTGGCCTCATTTGCGCCAGGTGAACTGGAGATGAGAGGAGAGCACCATCAATGCTCAGGATCGCTCCTAGGCGGTCTGGGCTCTGACCGGGGCCTCGGTTTCCCTGTCCGGGAACAAGCGGCTAGACCAGGCCAGTGCTACTCCAGGGATGGGGCAGCAGGTTGGTCCAGGCCACCTACGACAAGGTTAAGTCAGGAACCTGGAGGAAGGGTTTGTTCCCAAACCATCAGGGCAACTTGACAGTGAGGTGTATGTCCGCTGGAGCTAATTAACGACATAAATTAAAAGCCAGGGCTTGTGTTCTGTAATGTGAACCGAGAGCCGGGTTTGCCCGGCCCCTGCTGCCCCCAGAGATATTTGGCTGTGTCTGGAGTCCCCCTGGAGGCACCTCAGAACAAAGACCTAGGAATCTCCTTCCAACACATCAGCCACTCACAGCAGCCAGGGAGGAGCCCAGGAGGGGGGCTCGGGGTCTCTGCTGGCTCACAGTTTGGAGAATCTTACACTGCAGGAAGTGCTATCGATGGGCCGTCCAAGGCCAGACTTACGAGTGGAAACGCAGGGCGTGGGGGCAACGTACAGCAAGCGCCAAGGAAGACTTCCCTTCGACACCACCATTCTGCTTCCAAGAATTTTGTTTTTCCTGTCTCCAAGGACCCCGCCCCGCCCCTCCCTGTTTCCATGAATTTTTCTAAGGACGTGGTTCAGGAGAACGAGCAAAGATGCTGATCACAGCTGTGACCCTAACAGCCCCAACCTCGGGGACCAGCAAGCGGCCACCCTTGGGGGGCGGCTGATCCCATGAAGGCACCGCCCCTGGAAGAACCAGTCTGCAGCTGTTTTCTTTTACATAAAAATAGCATATAGAAAATCCCGGCCTCAAGATGTCCACGATGACGTGACGACATGGAAAAACAAACACAACTCCTGGCAGCGCGATCCAGCTTTGATCCCATAGGCGATATGGGTGTACACTCGTACAGCTGCACACGCGCGTGCCCACACACGCACAGCAAGTAACAGAGTGGGGCGGCGAGCAAGCACTGTGTAGGGACATGGCCAACCAGCTCCTCCGGAGTCTGCAGTGCACTGTCACGCACAGCACCCGGGAGCAAGAGTCACGCGGGCTCCTGAGCGCTGCGAGGGCTCACCTCCGGCCATTCCTCTTGTCTGTCCTAGCCTGTAAGCTCGGCTGGAACCCGCCCACCATGGACAGACGGGTGGATGGATGGATGGGCGGTGGCTGGCGTCTGAAATAGCAGCGCCATCCCCTTCCACCAGCACAGCAGCGCACAAGCCAAACGGCCAGGCAGCGGGAGCAGGGGTGGGCTACTGAGTGGATGCAATGTTCTTCGGCGAGTGGGGGGCGGGCGTCCGTCAGAGATCTGAATTGCCAGGTGTCAGCTGCTGCCACCGGCTGCTCTAGGCTGGCCAGCAAAGGGCGGATTTCTATGGAATGCCAGGGGGCCAACCGAGGCTCACAAGTGCTCCTCCGAACAGCCCCAAGCGGCTCACCTCCCCACACTGAGGCAGACACGTTCACATCCATGTCTGAAGCCGGCGCCTCCATCCTCTAAAGGTGACCCCTCCCCACACCAAGCCCCACCAGGCTCACAATGTCATTGAGTGAGTCAAGGGAAAGCAAGCTCTCAAGCTCTGAAGAAAGGCAGACAGGGAGTGCCCCCAGCCCACAGGCCCTCACTGGGCCCTCCCGTGGGGGCCCTGTGGGAGGTGGCTGGAGCCAGCGAGCAAAGGAGGCTGACAGGGAGATGTGCCACCTCTCCCTGCCCTGGAGGAAGCGGGGGAGCAGGCTGAGACACGAGACCAGTGTCTTCAGGAGAGCTGCTGCCTACAGGAAGGCTGAGCCAATCCCTCAGGATGTGGAGGAGATGGGCCGACGGGTGTAACAGGTGGTCCAGGCTACAGAAGCCCTCAGGCAACAGGAGGGCAGCCGAGGCAGTAGAGAAAAACAGAGTCAGACCCATTTCTATCTAGGGCTATGGATGCACATTAGAATCGTGTCCCTCAGAAACAGGGGTTATAAACCCCTCCTCCCCGGAGTCTGTGGTGAAGGAGCCCCAATGGCTTGGGGCTGCTAACCGATAGGTGGACAGTTCAAACCTGCAAGCTGCTCCTAAGGGGAAAGATGAGGCTGTCAGCCTCCGTAAAGATCTAGTCTCAGGAACTAGACAGGGCTGCCATGAACCCGCGTGGTTTGAGTTTGTTTGGGTACCTGTGGTAAGAACCCTATGTGGGCACAGGGCTCCCTTTGCTATGTTAAGAGGACATATTAGGGGAAGGTGTGCTTTAAGCCAATCACCTCTGAGATATTAAAAGAGCAAATTAGGACACAGGAGCAGGGCACCAAGGACCAGAAGCTGAAAGGGGACACAGACCTTCGCCCAGTGCGAGAAAGCCTTCCCTAGCACTGGCGCCCCGAGAGCTGGCTTCTCGCCTCACAAACTGTGAGGAAATAAATGTCTGTTCATGAAAGCCACCCTCTTGGGGTATTTCTGTTAAAGCAGCACTAGAGATCTGAGAGAGAGAGAGAGAGAGAGAGAGTAAGGATGGAGTGGGACTGCCCCTAGCATTTCCCAGGCTGTCGATCTCTACGGAGGCAGTCACAGCCTTCCCCCCAGAGCAGCTGAAGCGCTGAACCTGCCGACATGCTGGTGCGCAGTCAAGAGTCTTAACCACTGAGCCACCAGGGCTCCTGTCTATAGACACCGAACCGAACTGAACTCACCTCCACAGGGTCCATTCTGACTCCTGGCAGCCCTGCAGGACAGGGTGGAACTGCCCCTGTGGGTTTCCGAGACTGTCACTCTTTATGGGAGAAGAAAGCCTCGTCTTTCTCCCCCGGGGCGGTTGGTGGGTTTGAACTCCTGATCTTGTGGTTAGTAGCTCACAGTAGGTTCGACTGTTTCAACAACTTTGAAGAAAATCGGAAATGAGCTCAGAACGAAACAAAACTTCCCGAGTGTGGGTGGGCAGGCCCTCCCAAGTCTTCTTGGAGCGGCCGCTCAGGCTGCGGAGATGGGAGTGTGGCCTGGGACTGGCAGGGTCCCATAGGTGGACCGTGGGGGAGCCAAGGCTGGAGAAGAGCTCGAATGCCAGGCTGCACCTGGCTCTGGGGTCGAGGCAGTGGGAGATTCAGAGGCTTGGGAACACGGAAGGAAGCCTGGTGGAGTCATGGTGACCTGTCAGGCTGGGTTCCAAATCACCAGCCCCTCTATGGGAGAAAGACGGGCTTTCTACTGCTGGCTTGATTGACAGGCAACTCTCGGAAACCGCGGGGGCAGTTCAGCCCTGTCCTGTGGTGTCCTACGAGTCAGAACAGACTCCATGGTTTCTGAGGAACAGGGGGCAGCGGGATGTGGGCAAGGCAGTGCTGGGGTGGGCGCTGGGCAGGATGGAGGGCAAGGGGCTGAGGCATGGTGGGACTGAATTTAGGTAGTTGCAGTGGGGAGGGTTTAGCCCCCCGTGAGTCTTCTTGGATCCCCAGCCAACACTGGGGTCCAAAGGCCATGAGGAGCAATGAAAGATGATTTGGGGAGTTAGGGAGTAAATACTGAAGTTGGGAAGCGGGAGGGAGCACTAGAAATGATTGTGATTGCACATCTCATTTTAAAGATGATTTAACGGGGGGTGGGCAGGAGAGGGTGCTCTAAGATTGATGTAGTGGCGATTGTACAATTCTCCTTGACAGGATTGAATGATTGATCAATTGAATTGTCTTACAGGTAAATTCAGTGCTAATAAAACTGTTGGAAAAATAAAATAAATGAATAGAATAAAGCTAGAAAATACTAAAACCCTTAAAAAAAAGACGATTTTGGTTTTGAGCATCTAACTGGGTGGGAAGTTGGAATGACTGCATGCTTTGACGCTGATAAGGTCTCCTGGTGCTATAAATATCCAAACAGCCCTTGGCAGAAAAAAAGGTTCCCCACCCTGTTCTATACATTTCTGAAGGTGGTGATTCCAACTCTCAGAACCCCCCTCCCCCCACCCCGGAGAATTCTACACTCTTCAATGTACACCAGGGCAAAACCACAGCCTGGGCGTCCTTTGGGGTCCAGGGAGCCCTGAAGGCAAGGTGGGCTTCACATTCGGTGGCTAACAGCAAAGTCAGCAGTTTGAAACCACCGGCGATCCTTGGGAGAAAGGAGTGTTTCTACTCCTCTTTCTACTCCTCGACTTCCGGTAGAGAGGGACAGTCTCAGAAACTCATGGGGGCAGTTCTACCCTGTCCTATAGGGTCGCCGTGAGTCAGCATCCCCTCGATAGCAGTGAGTTTTCAGTTTAGCAGCCAACACCCAAGACCACTATCATCTTATTTACTTCGTATTATTGTGTACTGATGTCCAGTCATCGCCAAGTCATGGCTGCCCAAGGACAACAGAGCAAGCCTTGGCCCAGAGCCATATCTGCGTCATGACCACGGTCTGCCCAAGTCCATGGACATGGCCCTGTGGACTCCGAGTGCCCCCGAGGGGGCCGTAGCACCTGTATTGGTCCCCAGGTGTCCTGTGTCTAATTTCCAGAAGTAGATTCCTGTGTCTCTCCTCCCTAGTCTGTCTTGGCCGAAAAGCTGTGCCACAACCTGCCCACCCTGGGTGACCCTCCTGCCAGGTGACATACTCACGTCACAGCCTCCAGTCTCGCAGCCACACACGCTGGCAGATGGTGGCACATTAACTCCCTGCTCCCTCTGACTGCCATCGAGTTGATGCCCGCCCGATGGGACAGGACAGAACTGCCCGTGGGTTACCCAGACTCACTCTTCACAGGAGTAGAAAGCCTCGGTGTTCTCCCAAGGAGTGGCTGATGGTTTCGAAGCACTGACCTTGCAGTTCGCAACCACAAAGTGTAACCCCCTCCACTACCAGGGCTCCGTAGGAATCTTCCAGTAGGTCAGGTGTCGAGGTTAATTTTACCCTCCTTGTGGGTGACGTCGTTCGGAAAACCCCGTGTGGAGGCTCTGCTTTCTCCTCGCTGTTTGGTGAGGTTCAGCACCAGGGCCTGCCACACCCGGCCCGCTGGGGAACAGAGGGCCGCCTTCGCCGCGCAGTGGGACGGCCCCGCTGCTCACATCTGTTCCCTGCTTTTTGCAAAAGCAAAGGCTGACGATGGAATCATGAAAATGAAGTCTGGCCTCGCCTATCTTTGTGCGCTGGGCACTGGGCAGGACCCAGCTGGCAGAGCTTAGAAGCCGGGGGGGGGGGGGGGGTGAGGAGCTCCAATGTGGGGTGCACACACACATCTATTTCCCCTCCTACGGGAGCCAGGCCTGCTTCTCCAGCACCCCAGGGTGTGTTTCCCCAGGCATTCCCTCTTGGGGCCAGCAGTGCCCTGCTCTTTCCATCAAACCCAGCATGTGTGGGGGTGTGGCGTGGAATTCCTGCAGCCTGGGAACAGGCCAGTGGTGGGAAGATACTAAGATTCCTACAACCAGAGGAGGAGCCCGTGGCCAGGGGACTGGAGGGACCTGACCCAGGTCTTAAGCACACTGTTTTTGTTATTAATCTCACCCCCTGACATCGAGTCAGAGCTGACTCATGGCAACCCTACAGGACAGGGTAGAATTACTGCCCTGGTGAGTTCCCAAGACTGTAACTCTTAAGGGGAGTAGAAAGCCCCATCTTTCTCCCACGGAGCGGCTGGTGGTTCTGAACTACTGGCCTTGTGGTTAGCAGCCCAACACATGACCACAACATCCCCAGGGCTCCTGTTGTTGGCAACAGTAACCTTTTAACGGCTAGTGAGTGCTGTAATCCATTCAATAAATAAAAGCATTGAGACCGCACCAATAAACCAGGTATAGATGCCAACCATGTGATAGAGCTTTCTGCAGGAACAGTCCTTGCCTGGCTGATTCAGGACAGCTGGGGAGAGGCTGCCCAGCTGCCAAGCATTGCTACAGAATGGGCACCAAACTCCAGCTGGGGCGTCAGAGGGGGTGGCTGGGCAGAAGGCAGCACTGCCACCGACTGGTCTACCAAGCCCTAGGCAAATTCATTAGACCCTTTGAGCCTCGGTTTCTAAGCCTGTAAAATGGGGATAAATTACGTCACTTGATGACAGGGTCTCCACCGACAACTACCACGCCGATGCCGTCAACTCTATTCGGACTCACAGTGACCCTGCAGGACAGGGCAGAACTGCCCCTGTGGGTTTCCAAAGCTGTCCCTCTTCACTGGAGCTGAGAGCCTCCTCTTCCTCCCGGCTGGGGGTTTGAACCACCAACCTTGCGGTCAGCAGTCCATCACGCAGCCCCGGATGTCCACAGGGCGTCCATAAACAGTAGGTGATGAGAATAGCCCTCGGCAGCAGCTCTACTCTGTCCTAGAGGGTCACCAGGAGTCGCAAGCAGCTCAGTGACTTCCGTCCCGGAGAGCTGGGACTGCAAGCAGGAACAGCAGAGCGACGAGAGCCACTTTATTGGGCTGGGCCAGCTCCCTCAAATGCCTTCAAGTTGAGAGGAGGCAGCTGGGCCCCCAGACAGCTCAAGCCTGAACAAATGCTTTCACACGACAAGTCAGGAGTCCCATTTGCTTTCTGACCTCACGGAGGCCTCCGTATCCCGGGATGGTTGTGAATGGTCCCTGACACTAAACTCACCAGGATCCTCAAAGCCCTTCCCCAGGATCTTCCCAACAAAGCCAAGAGTCAGCTCCGGAAGGTACGCAGGCAAGGACCCCTGAGAATCTATCCCGCCAAGTTCAGGTCTAGGCACCCAAGGAGCCCAGAGAGGTGAAACTACTTGTCAGTCCTTAAAGGGGGAGCCTGACGGAGGGGACCACCACACAGCCTTGCAGCTGAAAGCAGGGAGTAGGAGAGCATAGATTTCTGGGTAACGGTGGGTGAAGAAGCTCTCCTCAAGGTAGAAAAGAGATCTCTAGCCCATTTCTAGGAAGCGGAGGGTGAATCCCACGGCCTTTGGGTCGATTCTGACTCGGAGTGACCCGGTAAGACGGCAGGACTGCTCCTTAGGGTTTCCAAGGCTGTGAAGCTTTAGGGGGACAGAAGGCTCATAGTGCCACCAAGGCTAGCAGTCTCTAGATAAAAGAGGGGCCCCAAGTGGTGCAGATGGTTAAGCGCTCAACCATGATCTGAGAGGTGAGTGGCTCAAACCCACCCAAAGGGGACTCAGAAGGCAGGCCAGGCCATCTGCTTCCCAGAGTCAACAGCCCTGAAAAGTAGGGGCGCAGTCTGACGGCATGTACGGGGTCTCCACGGACAGGAACAGTTGCCCCGGGGGTGCAATGGTGACACATCGGGCTGCTCACCACAAGGTCAGCAGATCTAGCCACGAGCTGCTCTGAGGGAGGACAGGGCTTTCTATTCCCATAAAGAGTCCCAGTGTCGGAAACCCACAAGGACCATTCTCCTCTGTCCGATAGGGTCATTATGAGTCAGAATCGACTCCACACTGGTGAGTTCTGAGCCGGAACTGACCGGAAGACAGCTAACAATAACTATAAATAAATGAGAACTCCATGTATTAGAATGCCCCTTGTTTAAATTTTAAAATTATAACAATGAGCTATAGAAACTGTTGGGAAATCTACCTCCCATCATTAAAACCCCAAACCCACACCCCCTGCCATTGAGTTAATTCCAACAATCACCCACCCCATAGGAGGGCAGCACAGACCAGCCCCAAATCTGGACTGAGGTAGGTGGTATCCTCTTTCTCCCCTAGCGTGACCGGTGGGCTCGAACTGCCGACCTTGCCGACATGTAACCCACTGTGCTACCAGCGTCCTTCCTCCCTAACATGTCCCCGTCATGACAGTGAGCTGAGAAGCAGGTTAACACAGGACTCGGCACGCACTTCAAACAGTCTGCCCAGCATTGTCTGGTACATTATCCCATTTGTTTCCCATAGGTCTGGGAGCCAGGTTGGCAGGGGGTAACGAGGTCCACTATTAGGGGGACGGAAATAGTGACTCAGAGAGGGCTAAATAAGGACTTGCTCAAGGTCACACACTGGCAGTGAGTGAGAAAGAAACACTGGGGTCAGGTGTCTAAATCCAGAGTTTTCTCTAGCTGTCCCTCCCGCAGCCCGTGGGAAGGAGTCTGGGGGGCGGAGCAGGGCTGAGGGCACAAGGTGAAGGACAGAGGAGAGGGGCAGAGAAGGGCTAACGAAGCCTCCAAGGCAGACAGGGCTCTGTCCTCTGGGCTCTGCGTACAGCTGTGCGGCCCTGCAAACTCCCTCCCCAGCTCTGCTCTGCCAGCACCGCCCCCCTCCTCCCAAAGAGTGTGTCATCCTTGGGATGTGTTGTCATCACGGTGAGTTGCTGTGGAAATGATGACCGACATTGCAAACAAAAGGCTGAGAACTCCACAGGGAGCGACCAGACCCAGCCAGCACGTTGGGTGCACATGCTGAGGGAAAGGCCGGGAGAGGCAGGCCAGCCCTCTCCACGCCTCTTACTGAGGTTTGCGCTCACGATGGACTCTCTCCAGTTTCCGGAGCCTGCTTTCTCCCCACCAGCGAGCAGGGCAGTCAACCTAAACCTCGGAGGATCCAAGAACTTCTGGCTTTGGGCTGTGGGACCCAGGCCCAGGAAAACACACACACACACACACACACACACACACACACACAC
>NW_022103968.1:8270951-8273961 GCF_000313985.2 Echinops telfairi
ACACACACACACACACACACACACACACACACACACACACACGTGTCCCAGATCCAGCCCTTAGCTCGCTCGTCTAGAACAAGTATTTGGGGCCTGGCAACCCTGTGCTCCTTCTCTTCTCCGGAGTCTCTCTCTCTCAGTTCCTCAACCCTGCGGTACCCTCCAAGAGTTTGGGAGGTGGCAAGGGGCCACAGGGCTGTCCCCTGCATAGCATCCCCAATCTTCACCCACTAGGTGCCAGCAGTGCCTCCCCAATCGCTGGGACCATCAAAAACACCCTCCTACATTTCCAGATATCCCCTAAGGCAGTGGTTCTCAACCTGTGGTTTGAGACTCCTTTGGAGTGTCAAACGACCCTTTCACAGGGGTTGCCTGATTCGTAACAGTAGCAAAAGTACAGTTATGCAACAGCAACAAAAATAATTTTATGGTTGGGGTGTCACCACAACATGAGGAACTGTATGAAAGGGTCGAGGCATTAGGATGGTTGAGAATCACTGCCCTAAGGGGACAGTGTCCCTACCACACAGTCTGCTCAATACTTCACATGGGCACACGCACACCCTCCTGGAAGGACCGCTGTCCTATTCGATTCAGCCACCACGCAGCGCCCCACCTCCACCCCGCTCTCAGGGGCAGTGTTCCGAAGCAGACAGGATCCTCCCACACGCAGTGTCTGTCTCCACAGAAGCGACAAACAAAAATAACCACAGAGTGGAATAAGACCAAAGAGGCTTCAGGACTGAGGGGAAGGACACCAGGCCAGGGGGCCAGGTCCTGGCTCTGTGTGACCCTGGGCTACTTAGTGGCTCGATTTTCACACGTGTAAGGTGACACTTCAGTCTGGAAGTTTCCTGCCACCTGAGGGGCAGAGACCAGCAGAAGCGAGGAGAAGCGGGTGACCCGGGCCTGACTTCCTTCTGTTTCCACATGGGGGGTAGGGGGAGCAGTTGACCACCAGCGTCCCATATGCCCATGAAAACCTGCCAAACAGCACGGGGTCTAGCAAAGCCCACGGCCTGCAAGGTGACATTGGACAGGAGCAGGTGACAATGCCCACAGCCAGGAAGGCCCAGTGGCTGGGAGTTGGCTGTGGCTGTGCTTCAAGGAGGGCAGCCACTGGCCTACTTCCTCTGAGAAGGCCCACTCGCTGTGAGAGGAGGGGCCCCATGGGAATGCCGGCCCTCCACACTGGCCCCATTCTGCCGAGGCCCTCTGTCCTGGCCAGGCAGCTGGGCAAGCTGCGTAGCCACTCCACTCCCAACAAAGCCCTCCATCACCGTCCACACCACTGCGCAGTCAAGACTCAGCTTTGAAGCCTGCAATTGAAGCTAAGCACAGCCTCAGGACGTGGCCCCTAATAAAGCCAGCTCCCAATATAAACGAAACAGCTTTGCGGTCTCAACAGGACTCACTGAGGAAGCAGGATGTTGGTGGAACTATCACATAACAATCTCTCTCTCACCCTCACTCAGTCACTCACTCACCCACTCTGGCTTATAGCTGGCTTCCGGTGGGCTAAGCCACTTCTGGAGCGAAGGATGGGCCAACTCGCTCCTGTAAAGATCAGCAGTCCCAGAAGAACTCTACCCTGTCCTATAAGATCACAGAGAATCAGTCAGCCCAAGGTCAATGAGTTTAGGTTTGGGTTTTGATCCTGCGATAGAGGGGCTGGGTTAGTCACACACCCGGCGGCAGCTAGCCCTTCTGGTGGCCCCCCCACCCTCCGCAGCCCTTGTTCAGCGTGCCTATTCCCAATCCTCTAGCACATTTTCCTTACAAGGCCTACTCCACTGTGCCTCTACCCACTTCCACATTTCCCAAGAAGCCCTGGTAGCACCGCAAGCTGCTAACGGCAAGGTCAGTGGTTCAAACCCATTTGCTGCTCCCCGGGAGAAAGGCGAGGCTGCCTGCTCGCACACAGATTTATGTTCCAGAAATCCCAAGAGGTGGCTATGAGTTAGCATCTCCTCGACAGCAGTGAGTCTGGTTTGGAAAGGAGTCCCTGGACGGCAGTGGTAACAGGTTGGCAGTTCAAACCCAGCAAGGCACCTCGGCAGACTTGCCCAGCAATCTGCTTCCAACAGGCCACTCAGCCTTGAAAATCCTTCAGGGCAGCTGGACTGGGCAAACTCGAGGTCCCACCAGTAGGAATCTGCTCAATGGCAAACCACCACCACCACCACATCCTTGTCTTGGTATTTAAGAAAAGGCCAGCAGATGGTCCCAATGGTCATAATGTAGTTCAGTGGTTCCCAATCTGTGGGTCGTGAGGCGTGGGGGGTGTCGAATGACCCTTTCACCAGGGTCGCCCGATTCATCACAGTAGCAAAATGACAGTGATGAAATAGCAACAAAAATAATGTTATGGTTGGGGGGTCACCACCACATGAGGAGCTGTATGAAAGGGTCAAGGCATTAGACAGGTTGAGAACCACTGATCAACCACGATTGATTTTTAGCTTTTAACACTCACTTCCCATGAGTGTCAGTGTAGAACAGTGCTCCGTAGGGTCCTCAGCGACTGATTTCTCGGGAGTGGATCACCAAGCCTTCACACAGCACCCTAGATTTCCCCTGAGCCACCCCTTTGTCAGCAGCTGGTGCATGAACTGTACGCATCAGGGCCTCCAATAAGGAGAGCGATGGCGGGGATCCGGCCACATTAAGAGAAGACAAACACGGAGAACCCCGAACTCCAACAAACTTCGCAAAACAGACCAGCAGCAGGTCGGTTGGGAACAGGCCCGGGACCGGCGCGTCCATCGTCTCACTTTCCTGGACTTCAAGACGAGGAACCCCGGCCTGGGAGCCCAGGCCGCGGCGGGAAGCTCGGCGGGTCACGTGCCCGCTGAGCCCTGAATTGCGCCCGGCCGGCCGGGTGACGTAACCACTGGAGAATTTAAAAGTCCCAAACTCGGAGGAAACCCGGTGCGGAGTTTTCGGGCTAGCCCGGCCCCGCCGCGGTGGCCCACTGGGGTGCCCCGCGCGCCCTGGGGCGGCCACCCGA
>NW_022103968.1:8274638-8276306 GCF_000313985.2 Echinops telfairi
GGCATGGCCACGCGCGGGCCGCACGGCGTGGGAACCGACGGCCGGCCGGCGGGTGACCCAACTCGGCCACCCACGCGCCCCTCGCCCTCCCGCGGTGCAGGGGTTGTGAGATGCCCTCTCTGCGTCCTGGACGCGAACTCGGCCCTTCCCTTTTCACCTGCTTTTCAGCGAGCCACGCGCCCCCGCTGCTGTCTCAACCCCGGCTGCCCCTGGTGTTTATCTCCAGACTTGAGAGTTTGTCTGCACGGCTCTCACCGACCCGCCAATTAACTCCACCTCACTCCCCAGACAGGGCTGCTGACTTGCTCCCACCTTAGCAACGTACCCACCTTTCCCAGGAAGTTTCCGGAGCCAGAAACCCCAGCCGAGAAGATCCTGGGCTGTACGAGGAAGCCGGCGCCTATTTTTGAGTTTGTGTCAAGGAAGCATGGATATATTTTATATCCTCAGATCAAGGGACGGGCACATAAATGATTCAGCGCTTCATTTCCTTCTCTTAAAGCCACAGATGGCTTGATGGCCCAGAGCTCCGAATGAGGATTCTGGTGGAATCAAGAAATAGGCAGGGCAGAGGGCTTCTGAAAGAGGGAAGGGTCCAGGATCTTTCCTGATCTAAACATTGCCCTGGAAGGAGTCAGAATGGACTTGGTGGGGACGTTTTCTGGCTAGATTCTTTTCCATGGGTTGTCATGTGCCCATTTACAACAGTGAAGACAGACCCAGAGGCTTGTGTTCAAACTCCGGTCCTGGCGAGAAAATGGGAGTGGCCCAGCTTTCGTGACTCCGGGCTTTCATCACCAACCATACCCACTGATAATAAAACAAAACCATACCCACACCCACACATCACCCTGGACCCTCAAGCACCCCAAAAGGACAAAAAGCTATCATGCCAACCTCTCCTCCGTGGCCTGGTAATGTAGCAGTTACTGCAAGGTCAGCAGTTTGAAACCACCAGCCACTCCTCAAGAGAAAGCTGAGACTCTACTCCGGAAAGAGTTAACGGCTTGGAAACCTATAGGGGCAGTTCTATCCTATCCTATAGGGTCACAATGAGTTGGGCTCGACTTGATGGCAGTGAGTTTATTAGAGTCATTGTGATATAGGGAAAATCAATAGAATAGTCCCCTCCCTTACAGTAAAAAAATCCCTTTAAACTTTATCAGCAGGGATGTTCCAACAAACGAAAAGGTGACTAACAAGGTAAGTTAGATAAGTAGCCAGGGAGGAAACAGCACCCGATATAGATAAACAAGGACACAGGAAGCTCCTGCCAGCCATCACATCCAGGGGATATCTTGGCTTGGGCGATGGCCATGCCATCCATGAAGAGCGGCCACATGCCATGCGCAATGCGCAGAGCCTCTACCAACAGAGCAGGCCATTGAAAAGCTTTACGAACGACTAACTCGAATCTAATTGGTGAGCTTCGTGGGCACCTACTGTTGAAGGATTCCTATCGCTCTTTCTGCCTTCTAACAATGCTAGCTCTGAAAAACAGTTGTGGTGGAGTGGACACACACACACACACACACACACACACACACACAGGACCGCCCACGTGCTTCCAGGTAGAACTATGCTCTGCAGGGTTTTCTTTCTTTTCTTTTTTATCGTTTTATTAGGGGCTCCGTACAACTCTTATCACAATCCATACATCCATCCATT
>NW_022103968.1:8277284-8278664 GCF_000313985.2 Echinops telfairi
GTGAAGTGTATACCTGGATGGCTATCTTCAGAGAGAAAGATCTAGAGGCAGGTAGGAGTCAAGCCATGGGTCCATTTGACTCGTAGTGCCTCTATGGGTCAGAGTAGAGCTGCCTCTGTGAGAACACACAGGCTTAGCTGTGAATTTGAACTAGTGAATTTGAACTGCTGGTGATGCTGGTGAATTTGAACTACTGACCTTGGGGTTAGCTGCCCAGTACTACATCACCAGAGCTCCAGGTAGAATTCAAGCCTTCTAAAACTCCAGCCGCCATGACTTCTGTCTATGCTAAGATGAAATGTCAGGCTGAATCCAAACTGTGCACAGGAAATGTGTGGGTCAGCCTTCCGCCAGCTGGTCAATCTCCCCCAGAACTTCTACAGGTGGCCCTGGAATTCCCTTTGAGAATGCACAGACCCCACACCATACACATCAGGTCTGCAGAACCCAGTCCTGGTTCTACTGAGCCCCGTCCTCCACCCCTTGGCAAGGGCAAGGGCAAGTGCACCTGGCCAAACACCTGCCAGGGCCACTGTGCCCCTGCACTTGAACTTGTCCGGACACTAGTTGTAAATCAGTCTTTGACTATGTAGGAAGCCCATCATTGCCACCCTGCTGCACTGTCTTTCTCCAGGAGATGGCCAATTGTCCACATGGCATCAGGGCCAGGTAGAGTGACCCAGCTGAGGTGGCCACGTGCGGGGCTGATGCGGAGGGCTCAGTGCAGGCCACGGATGGGCTTGCTCCTCACTTCTGAGGGCAGTGTCTCGATGTGATTGGCTTCCACATCTGGACAGGGGTTCTCAAATTTTGCCACACAGCAATGTCACCAGGGGTCTTGCCACCTGACCAGGCCCCACCCACCCATGTCAGTTAAAGCAGCAACTCTGGCAGCAATATTTTTAAAAGCCCCCTGGGAGCTATGGCGATGTAATCTAGATTGAAGGCAGTGTCCTAAGTCCTGGCCAATCAGAGTGTGGTCTGGGAAGCTAGCAGGTTTTCTCAAATTTGAAGGTGCGCGTGCCTGTGGCTCCAGGGCCGGGCTCCCTCATCCCACACCGATTCTTGTGAAGATGCAGACCCGGACTCAGTCAGCTCAGGAGGGTCTGTGAGACTGATGCTGATGGATCCTGATCCTGATACTGATGTTGATGCTGATATATGCTGATACTGATAATGATGCTGGTATATACTGATGTTGATGTTGATATATACTAATGCTGATGTTGATGCTGGTGCTGATACTGGTATATACTTGACACTGATGCTGATCTATCCTAATAATGATGCTGTGAGCAGGGAGGCCTTAGGGAAGTGGCTATCACCTGGGGTGAACCCCCTCAATGTCCTGCTTTGCATAGGACAGCTCTCCACAGCATC
>NW_022103968.1:8279279-8288541 GCF_000313985.2 Echinops telfairi
GGCTGCTAACAGCAAGGTGGGAAGTTCAAACCCGCCAGCCACTGTGAAGGAGAAAGATGAGGTTATTGGTTCCGGAAAAGATTTGTGGACTAAGGAACTCTACATGGCGTGAGGAAGAGTTGGGATTAACTTGATGGCAGCAGGTTCGGTCAACACCAAACCAAACTCAGCCACGATCCAGTGGACTTGGACTCAACCCAACCCAATGGGACAGAGTAGAACTGTCCAGAAAGGTTCCCGAGGCCGTAAATCTTCCCGAACACAGACTGCCACAATGTGGATTCGAACCACTGACCCCTTGGCTCACAGCTGTGCACTCCAACCACTGTCCCACCAGGACTCCTCCACACTCACTTTACAGGTGACGAAACTGAGGCTTGTGATGAACGTCCCACGGTGAATTCAGAACAGAGCTGGGATTTGAACACCGATCTCTCCCGCTCAGAAAACACCCAAGCCCTTCCTGCCTGTGCTTTTCGGTGGGCCTGGGCCTCCATTTGCACCTTTCTTCGCATTTTTCTGCCAAAGGAAACGCAATTGAGACGAGAAGACATAGGGTGCCCCTCACCGGCACTTCCAGACAGAAGCAGGAAAGCTTACCCTCTTGCTGATCCATGCCAGCTCTGCCCACCCCCAAGGCAAGATACAAAGGCACTTCCAAACAGCATAGATCGCCCACCCTTTGGGACCATTTCAACATTCTGTTTTTACACCAAAGATCAAGCCCGGACCAAATGGTGGCAGCTCAGTCGAGAGCCTGTGGGGAGCAAACAAAAACCCTTAGGGAACACTCTCACCTCCACCCCCAAGGACTCGCGACCCAGCTGCTGGCAAGGAGATGGTCCCCTCTTTCTCCTCGGCTCCCACAGGCACACTCGGCCCCTCTGCTGTTTCATCCGAGGCCATCCCTCCTTCCACTTGGGCGTCCACATGCTCTTAAACGGTCCACGAAGTGAAGAACCGGAGAGCTGCCCGGCTCCTTGTCCCGGGGGTGCCCCAGCAGCCCCCCTGCCCATGCCCCAGCCACAAGAAGGGAGCGTCCAGGCAAAAGGAAAAAGAGCGCCCATTCAGAGAGAAAACCCATATCTGCCGGATCCTCTGACACAGGCCAAGGCCAAGCTCCAAGCCAGACCCCTGCCCCCACCTCTAGGAAACAACCTGGAGTGAGATCAGTCCACACAAGGCGCGTCAGCAAATATGAGTCAGACTAGCAGTGCCCTGGGAAGCTGTGTGACTTTAGGGAAGGTGCACACCCTCTCTGGTCTCATGTTCCTCGTCTGTAAAAATGAGGAGGTTGAAGGGAGCCCTAACCAAAAGGTCGGTGGCTCAAACCCACCAGCTTCTCCAGGAGAGAAAGATGAGGTGTCTGTTTGCCCAAAGACTGACTGACAGTCTCAGAAACCCTCGAGGCTCTCTTGCCTTTAAGGGTCACCAGGAGTCAGAACCAACCGGGCAGAGATGGGTCTGAGTTGGTCTCAAGTCTTCAAACCCAATGTCCAAGAGAGTCCAGAGATGGTGCCCATCTCACAGGCTCCAGAGCCCTGCATGCTCATCAGAGGGGACCCAGAAAAGCCACTCTGGCCTCGATTAGAGGCCTCCTCCAACAGTGGCCAGGCCTTTCCATCCTCCAGTGGCTCTGTCTGCTTCAACTGCAGTGCTATGGTGTCTGTCTTGTTCGCTGGCTGCCGGCAGCCTGGCCAGATCGCTCTCAGCTCAGCCCTGTGTGCCTCCAGGCCAGCTGGCATGGGCTGGCAGCCAGGGCAGTGGCAGCTTGTTCTCCTGGTTGGATGCACTCAGCCGGCCCCCCACTGGGGTGGTCGGGGTGGGCCTCACCCCCACGGGCGCTCACTCATGCCCACAAATGCTAGGCTTTCGCCTCTCTGCAGCCGCCCTTGGCAAGAGGTTAACCCCAAAGCTGTAGTTTCCACAGCAGAGAAGGCATTCCCTGAGTCTGCCAGATGGACGGCCTTGCATCTCATGGCTGCATCGCCAGCACTGAGGGCCACCGCCAGAGAGGCTGGTGGCTCCAGGGAGGGAGGGGGTGAGAGACAGCAGTGGCATGTTCCACAACACCCAGGGCAGAAGCATATAAACAAGGGCGCACCGCCAGCCTTCGCACTCATACATGTGGCACCCTCAAAACCTCACTGCCATCAAGGGGATGCCGGTTCAAAGCGACCCCACAGGACAGGAGGGAATTGCCTCTCTGAGTTCCCGAGATGGTGACTCTACGGGAGTAGAAAGCCCGTCTTTCTCCCGTAGCTGACGGGTGGTTTGAACTGCTGACCTGGCGGATCACAGACCAGTATGTAACCCACTGAACACTAGCGATAGCACTGTCATCATTGTCCTGCTGAGGATGCGGTGGATAACGACGCTGGCAATCACCCGAACCCTGCCCTGGGCACATGTAAGTGCCTCTTTCTGTGTGCCGGCTCCCACCCTGCTAAACCTGGCACACACATGGCTTTGATGCAGCCCCCAGAAGAACCTGAGGAGGGGCAGCCTAGCGTTCATGCACATTTGTCAGGAGAGGAGGTGGAGACGTGGAGAAGCTAAGGAACTTGCTCACCGTCAAAGAGCCGGGACTCCAAGCCAGCCCTCTGCCTCCACAGCCCTGCCTGGCCTCGTTCTCCAGGACAGGCAATCCTGAAACCCAATCAGCAGCTGGTTGAGCTCAATTATTCAGCAAACAAGGAGTGCTCAGGGGTATCGGGTGCCGGCTAGCCTGGGGTGTGTCCCGGAAATCACATCTGCCGTCCCCAGGGAAACGAGAGCGGAAAGCAGAGGGAAATGACCCCTGTACGTGGAAATGACCACAGCATGACCCAGCCCTGTCTAGATAAGCTCTGGTGCCCAACCGCCTGGCCCTGCTTCCCAGGACCCTGAGGCCCAGGAGGTGGAGTGGCTGCCATCCCATCGCTTGAAGAGGGCCCTTGGGAAGGGTCCAGAGTGTCTTCCCCAGAGTGCCCCGAGCCCTGGGCTGGGAGCCCATGGATAAGACTGTGTCTGGGCTACTCCGCATGCCCAGCCACCTACCCAACACTCCAAACCACCGCTGTTGCGACAATCTGATTCACAGCCACCCTAGAAGGCAAAGTCGAATTGCCCTCTAGGATGTCCAAGGTTGTCAATCCTATGGAAAAAAGACTGCCTTCTCTTTATCCAGTGGAGTCCAACTTCAACCCAATAACTCCAAAAACAAGATAACTCAATCTCATTGAGCCAATTCTGACTGGCAGCGACCCCCTAGGACAGAGTAGAACTGTTCCTTTGGGAGAGTTTAAATCTTTACAGGAGACAGCCTCATCTGTCTCCCACAGGGTGGCTGGTGGGTTTGAACCATTCACCTCGGGGTTAGCAACTCAATGCATAGATTACCTCATCACCAGAGCTCCTTCTGCTTCAAAGCTCTTTCTGATGGAGCTGCCTGGCCCCAGTGTGTCCTGAAAACCCAGCTCAGCTCCAAGCCGGGCGTGGCTTCCCCTGTGAAGGGCTGGCTTGGGCACCTGCTGAGCCCGCTGTGAAGGTGGAGAGGCCTGCAGGCCCAGAGCCTTGTCCAGGAAGATTCTAAGGGCTAGCAAGCCCTGGTCTCAGAGCCACAGTGAACCTGGGTTGGAAGCTGGCTTCGTGCAGGTGCTCTATGCACTGCCTTAGTCCCACTGCCACCAAGTCCATTCTCACTCATAGAGAGACCCTGGATAGCACTTCTGAGGTTTTGCGTGTCTTTATGGAAGCCAACAGCCTCGTCTTTCTCTAGTGGCATGGCTGGTGGGTTTGAACTGCTGGCCTTGAGGTTACCAGCACAAAGTGTATGCCGCTAGGGTTCCTTTGCTTCGCCAAAACTCAGAACTACCAAACTCACTGCCGTCAAGTCCAGTTGAACTCCTAACAACACTACAGGACAGAGTAGAACTGCCCCTGCAGGTTTTCAAGGCTATCAATCTGCATGGGAGTAGACAGTCTCATATTTCTCCCTCAGAGCAGCTGGTGGGTTCAAACTGCTGACCTTTTGGGTAGGGGTCTAATGCATAACCCACTGTGCTCCCAGGGCTCCTTATTCCCAGGTAGTCTTACATCCAAGTAGTAGCCAGGCTCGGCCCTAGTTAGCTTCTGAGATAGACAAGACCAGGCGTGGTTAGGGCTGTGACTTGCTTGGTCCCTGCTGAGACCTCCCAGATACCCCGCGTGGATCAAAGTACAACTGTGTCCCACTGGGTTGTTTTTTTTTTCTCCTTTCTTTATTTATTTTTAATCATTTTATTGAGGCCCACTGGGTTTTTAATGGGCTTTCTAAAGCAGGTGGCCAGGCCTTTCTTCTGAAACGCCTCTGAGTGGACTTGAACTTCCTACCTTCTGGTGAGTGGCTGGGCTAATGTCTATGAACAAACAACCTGGGCCACCAGAGACACTGCATGTAAACCCTGCTTTAAGTCCTGGAAGACAAGGCGGATCTCACTTGCCTGATTAGGAGTCCAGGCTCTGGAAAGTCACAGCCCAAGGTGACCTCAAGTGTGAGCACTGGCAGGTAGACTTCAGGGGCCTCTGCCATTCTTAGCAGTGCTGGTTCAAGTCCTCCAAGCCCACCGCTGTATTTGTGGGTCTTCTCACAGCCCACTCGCAAGCACAGACATGCCCCTCCCCAAGGAAGGGGAACCGGAGTATCTGTCACCAGACCTGTCCCAGAGCCTCCCCTGGAAGAGGGGACACCCAGGCCATCTAGGCCGACATCCCCTGGTTGCTCAAATAGTGAGCAGGTCTTGAGGGAAAGCTGAGGCGAGCGAGGCACCCATCTCAGGCTTGTGGACAGACAGACACACAGCCCCTGCCAGCTGGCTCCTTAGGGCAAGAGCTGTACAGAGTACAGAAACAGCCACATGCCCAAGTGCACATGGGGTTTGGTCCCTGCCAGGCCCTTGCCAGGGGAACCTGCCTGCAGTGCTGCTGCTTCGACTGCCCAGCCCCCTCCCAGGGTGGCTCAGGGGCCAGGCTAGGCCTGGATTGGAGGTGCTCGAGATTAAGCCAGGGCCTCTGCTGGACCCAATGATCACCCGCCGTGGTCCCTGTGGACCCTCATTGCTGGACAAGTTGTGCCAAGAGCACCCAGCAGACACCACTCCAGACTGGACCCCAGGGCGAGCAGCAGACGGCAGAGGCCAGGGGGAGCCGGATGCCTGATGCCCGTGCAGCCCACGTCATGCCTATGACACCCCCGCAGCCCCCAGGGAACCCTAGGGAGCCATGCTGGCTCCAAGGGTGAGGATGAGTCCCTGACCCACACCGGAAGGGGCAGCATTGTCCTCTGCCATCACCACTAGCTTCTAGCTCAATTTGAGTTACTTTAAACAAGGCTTTTAGTTTAATTAAACAAGGCTCAGCTCCTCAGTCACGCCAGCCTCGCCATGCATGCCTCGTGGCTGATGGAGTCTACCATTCACAGCGTAGAACAAACCGACCGTGGGAGCCTGCGGGTTTGGCTCTGGACCACAGCCATAAAGCTCTGACGACAAGGCAACAAGAGCCACGAGAAAGCGAACGGCGCACGAATCTTGGTTTCCTCCCAAAAGTCATGGCCATGGAGTCTGTGCCAACTCCAAGTGACTCTAGAGGACAGGGTAGAACTGCCCTCCTGGGCTCCTGAGACGATTCTACAAGGCTGGAGAGCCTGGTCTTTCTCCCGTGGAGGCTGGTGGTGTCGACCTGCTGACCTTGCAGTGGGCAGCCTAGCACGGAACCACTGTGCCACCAGGCCTTCTTTGGTTTCCGAATGCATTGAGTGTGTAGCCACAAGGCCAGTGGTTCAAACCCTCCAGCCGCCCCTCAGGAGAAAGAGGAGGCTTCCTTTTCCGGTCAAGGTTCACAGCCTCAGGAACCCACCAGAGCAGTTCTACTCTGAGTTGGAATCGACTCTCAGCATTGAGTTTTGCATTTGAGCGCACATGGAAGTTATGTTGACACCAGATTATAGTTTATTCAGTGGGCAACCGCGTGATGAAAAAGGTCCGAAACACTCTGAGAATTCCCCAAATGTGGCACAGAGACACTGCTGTTGGGGAAACGGGCCCGTGGGCTCGCAGGAGAACGGCAGGCCTTCCATTTGTCAAAACCCTGCAGTACCTGTGAAATGCAATGTCTGTGGGGCACGGTGCGCCTCTGTGGAAAGTTCTAGTGGGCAGCCATCTCTGAAAGGGAGTTACCCAGGATTCCATCTGGCTGGCAAGTCAGGGCTCTGGGGTCTGCACCGCCTTGGATGCTTGGAGAACCGGTTTGCAGGACTGCTGCCCACACAGTGCCTGCCCAGGGCTCAGGGGAGACGAGGTGAAATCAGATGCTGGACGGACGCTACAAGCACAGCCCAGGGGTGGGAATAAGTAAACAAGCATCAACTCACCGCTGTCGAATCAATTCTGGCTCAGAGCCACCCTGCACGGCAGGGCAGACATGCCCCTGAAGGTTCCCAAGGCGGTAACTCTTTATGGCAGTAGAAAGCCTTATCTTTCTCCCAAGGAGCAGCTGGTGGTTTCAAACCACTGCCCTTGCTGTTATCTGCCCAACGCTTAACCACGACACTACCAGGGCTCCTCAAAGAAGCATCTGATGTTCTCAGTAAAGATGCTTTCAGACGCCCCCCAGTGGCCCTTTAAGTAAGAAGGAGCTATGTATGCCATAGAACTCCAGGCAGCACAGTGGCTGATGAGCTTGCCTGTGAACAAAAAGATGGGTGGTTCAAACCCACCAGCTGCTCCTGGAGAGAACGATGTGGCATCAGCTTTCATAGAGATGTAGAGTGCTGGAAACCCTATGGGCTAGTTCCACGCTATCCTACAGGGTCTCTGTGAGTGGAGTCTTTTATTTGTTTGTTTGTGCTCTGCATGTCACAGAACAGAAAACCAGGCCAGGTGACACTCCAAGGCCACAGAGCAAGCAGCTGAGCTGCAACAAGATGCATGTGGATTTCTGAGGTCTGCCAGTGTCACCGTCCTACCTGGAACCCAGCGCCGTCCCTTTGTGTCTGTAAGTGGGCGCTGGGGGAAAGGCGTCCCTCCCCTGGGAGGGGAGCAGGGGTTTGCAACAGGCGGCCAGGAGCCGGTGCCCAGCAGTCAGGCCATTGAGGGCTGGGTCTGATTCTAGCTGAGCACTCCATGGCTCTCTGCCCCTCGGTCCCATACTGAGCCTCAGCTTCCTCCTCTATAAAAGGGCAGAAGGGGGAGCAACAAGAACGGGCCTGTGCTTCCTTGTAGCTCTAAGCATCTAGACTCTAGAAGGAGCCCTTCTCTAGCCCGGCTGCGGAAGGAAACCCCGCCTCTTGAGACTGTAATGAGGGGCTCTGGGGAAGAGGCGGCAGGTCAGGCAGACACTTTCAATTTGGCAAACCACCACTTGGTCCCGTAGCGGGCCTGGATTTTCACAGAGCTAGTGGTTATGCGTTGGGCTGAAATCAACAAGGTGAGCAGTTCAAAACCACCAGCCGCTCGTCCATAAAGAGTGGCAGCCTTGGAAATCCACGGGGGCAGTTCTATCCCGTCCTGCAGGGTCACTATAGGTGGGCATGGACTCAGTGGCGGGAAGTGTGGGTTCATTTGTGAGTCGGCCACGGTTTCCACCTGGGGGCAGCAAGAACAGAGGCAACAGGTGGAGGGTTCTCATGGACCCAGAGCAGCCGAAAACAAGACAGGTGTCAGCCACCACATCTGGAGGCAGGAGGCCTGGTCCCTCCTCCACCTCCTGTGCCCTGGCCTTTCCCAGTGACAGAACCACGTCTGAGGAAGCATGCTTTCACTCCAGAATACAAAAGCCTGGGAGACAAAGGCTCCCTTTGAAAAGACCTGTGACTTTGTCTACCAGGATTGCTCTGAGGATCCTGTTGTCTGTCCAGGGAGTGGCTTTATCTCCTGATGGGTGACTCTGTGACCTCATGGCCTGGAACCAGCCCCAGCTGGGCCACGCAAGCTCGGTGGGATCCCCATTTAAGGGGTGCAGAAGTCAGAGCTGGGGAAACCCTCTCACCCACCTGTCTGTAGCTGTCCGGGGTCTGTGCCTATCTCATGTTGGGGGGCTTGGGCATTTTCTCTTTTTGCTTGACTCCAAGGATGCTTTTGGAACAATGCATCCCAAATGGTCACTGCATTTGCCATCTTTACTGTGCACTGACCAGGGCATTTCACTAGCTAGCCTAGAAGCAGTCAGTTTGACCCTTAACCCCAGCTGTAACAGGGAGGTGTTGTGTGCCCCATTTTACAGATGTGGAAACTGAGGATGGAGATGCGAAGCCCTTTATCCCAGGCATCCCAGCCAGCAAGAGGCCTCTGGGATGTGAGCTGGACCAGTGCACTCTATGGCTTCCCCCGGAGGAAAAAAAATGGCTGTAATTGGGAGTGACTGGCTTATATGGCTGTAAATGGAACTTTTCATAAGAGGATCTAAAATGATGAAATGGCTTGCCGTGATTGGACTTTGGAATGATATATCTATTAATAACAATAAAATGCTGAAATGAGTGGAAGTCATGAAAGGGATGACATAGGAAATCATCGCCAGAAGGATTGCCAAGGCAGCGTGGGGGAAGGGTGTCTTATGTCCGGCTTTACCTGCAAGGAGGATCAAGCTGGACTGCCTGTCTCCCCAGCTGTGGCCGCTTCCTAAAGCTTTATTCTGGGAACTCTAAACCCTGGTGTTCCCATGGGTGACTTTTTGAAGGTGGGGAGGGGAAAGGAGGAAGAGCAGGGACCGAGTGGGGAAAAGTGTGGGAGCAAGGGACAATGTGGCCCAGTCAAGACCCCAGTCAAGACCCCCACTGCAAGGGTCTGTTAGGTAGCTAGCATAGGGACTGGGGCATCCATTACGCATGCTCAGAGGTTGGAGCTTCCCGCCAGGAAGGGGTGGTACACCTAGGTGGGTGTTACACCTGGATTGGCCCCTCTAACTAAGCCAGGTGAATTTGATTCAGCCAATGGGGTTGACCAGTATTGTCGACCACGCCTCGAAAAGGCCAGAGGTTTTGCTCTGGGCGCTCTTTCCCAGCGGCTGCTACACAATGTGGCACAGCTGGGCTGTGGTCCCTCAGCGGTGCATGGACTCTGTCTGGCTTGTGTTCCATTTACTGTAGAACCTGAAACTGCTCCTATTCTCTATAAACTCACTTGGATCACGAACCAGGCTTCGGCATGAATTCTTTCTTGCGCGAAGCCAAGGACCGAGGTAGATCTCTCCCCGAGAGATCTAACAGGTCCAGTGGCTCCTCCTTGAATCCCTGCCTCCCCTT
>NW_022103968.1:8289057-8309629 GCF_000313985.2 Echinops telfairi
AATGGCTTATTGGGGATATGGGAGGGAAGGTTGGAGGGAAATGGGGAGCTAGTAGCAATGAGTATAGGGAAAAAGTGTTCTACAATGGATCACAGTGAGGATTGAACAGTCTTCTTGATATGACCGAACTATTAAAGTGTATAATATGTGAATTACATGTTAATAAACCTATCTTTAAAAACCCAAAACACAGACTAGGTGATTTCCAAGCGTAGTGGCCGACCCAGAACAGGTGTGGACCTCAGTGATGTGCAGACTCCCTGTCACCTGGGGGACAGCCCTACATGGAGATCCCCTGAAAGATCTTCCAGCACTTTCTGTAGAACACCAAGGATACCTGTGGGTTCTAGAACTTTCCACAGGAGGAACCCTGAAGGGCCCCCTGGTCACCAGCTGAGCCAGCTGGTCAGTCAACCTCTCAGAGTGGGGTGGGAAGCAGGGCTGGAGGTGGGCAAAGCCCTTACAGACCCAATTCGACTTTACAAGTCAGGAGACAAAGCCGTGCACCTGTCTGCAGCTATCTGTACTACCTGAGTGTGAGGTCGGGTTATGGAATTGTCCCAGCGCCAAGCTCCGAAAGAGAGGATTCTCAGGTACGAAGTAGGTGTATGGAATGTCAGCTCTCTTCAAAGCTTCAAAATCCAGTTGTTTGCATCGTGGCACGTTGTTGTTGTTGTTTGCCATTGAGTTGCTTCTGACTCATCTTGACCTTCTGAGCAACAGAACAACATACTACCTGGTCCTGCGCCATCCTCCCAATTGTCACTATGTTTAGCCCGTTGCTGCAGCCACTGTGCCAGTCCATCGTGTGGAGGGTCTTCTTTGTCCCTGCCCCTCTGCTTTACCAAGTGCGCCGCCCCTTAACCAACAAGGGAAGGTTCCGCTCTGATTTGCATTGCTCTCCTGCTACCAGCTTGAAACGTGATTTTTACGCGGGACATCATGAAAGAGACACACCAGGTTTCATCATAAACACAACCTAGTAGAGGCTTCCACCTGCTGCAGCTCACTTTGGACTCCCTGCTGTTGGTGTGGGGTGTGATCACGGCAATCTCAACTCGTAGCCTCTCCTGTGACTGCACAGAACTGCCCCCCAGGGTTTTTTAGGCTGTAATCTTTCTGGGAGCTGAGAGCCAGGCCTTTCTCCATCAGAACCATGGATGGGTTTGAACCGCCAACCTTTTCGATAGCACTAGAGAACTTCCCCATACACTACCAAGGCTCCTTGGGCAGCACAGTAGGGGATAAGCGAGAATTCACTGCTCGGCCATGAAACAATGCCATCAGAGAGGGCAGATGTTGGGAAAGGCTTCGCACCTCAGCCTCCAAAGACTGGACCGGGATTCCAGAAACAGCATCTGCATCGGAGAGGCCATCCCACAAAGCTAGTACGGGACCCAACATGGAGTTCCTGGGGCGCAGAGGGTAAATGCTCCATTCCGAACTGAAAGGTTGGTGGCTTGATTCCAGTTTCCACATGAACAATCTGTGACGTTGCTTATGTTCTTTGAGTGGGGCAGCCCTTCCCAACCTCCTGAAGAAGCTCACTGACCCCAAGGTCTCCTTTTTGGAGTGCCAGTTGTCACTTTAGCAGAGCCCCTCTGGCAGAGTGCTTATGCCTTCAGCTTCAATCCTAAAGGTCAGCAGTTCGAAACCACCAGCTGCTCCGTGGAAGAAAGCCAGCGTTCCTGACTCCCATAAAGAGTGACAGCCTTGGAATCTCGCAGGGGCAGTTCTACCCTGTCGTATGGAGTCCCTGTGAGGAGGCAGGTATTATCACTTTGATGCCATCTGAGTGGTTTCTAAAAGTTTAAAATGGTTTTATTGGCATCTACGTCACACACCATACGATTTATGGTATGTGCAGTCATTGCCACAATCAATTTCAGAACACTTTCTTCCCATACTCTTTGTTGTTAGCTCCCACGTCCCCTCATCCTCCCCAGCCATGCCCCCCTAGACTGTTACTGTCTCTGCAGCTCGACCTGCCCTGGATTGCACACACAGAAAATCATACAAAGCAAGCATTCAACCAACAAAACAACAACAAAAACCAACAGCAATGACTAGACAAAACATGGAAAACCTCCATCAAAGAGAAAGCAGCAAACAATAAACAATGGAACAACTTTAACATGGGTCAAAAGGGAGATCAACGATAGAGCATTGCATTCTAACCTAACTACATCTGCCATAGTCGATGTTACAATGCTCTTTATCTGATAGAAAGGCTACTCACAGCCCTCCAGTGTGGTCAGAGCGAATTCACAGGAGGCTCAATCTACATGAGGATCCTACAATGAATCTTGGGCTTCCACTGTCATCCACGGCCTTATGCAAGCCAACTGTTCAGATGAATAGTTAAAAGAGCATAATGTTCAAGCCAGACTTTCCTTTTTAAAAAAAATCATTTTATTAGGGGCTCATACAACTCTTATCACAATCCACACATATATCAATTGTGTAAAGTGCATTTGTACATTCATTGCCCTCATCATTCTCAAAACATTTCCTATCCACTTAAGCCCCCGGCATTAGGTCCTCATTTTCCCCCTCCCTCCCCGCTCCTCCCTTCCTCATGAGCCCTTGATAATTTATAAATTCTTATTTTATCATATCTTGCCCTGTCCGACGTCTCCCTTCACCCACTTTTCGGTTGTCCATCCCCCACGGAGGAGGTCACATATAGTTCCTTGTAATCAATTCCCTCTTTCCTACCCACTCTCCCTCTACCCTCCCTGTTTCGCCACTCACACCACTGGTCCTGCAGGGATCATCTGCCCTGGATTCCCGGTGTTTCCCACTCCTATCTGTACCAGTGTACATCCTCTGGTCTAGCCAGACTTGCAAGGTCGAATTCGAGTCATGGTAGTGGGAGCAGGGAGGAAACATTTAGGAACTAGAGGAAAGTTGTATTTCTCATCGTTGTTACATCGCACCCTGACTGGCTGGGCAAGGGGGCAGGGGTGGAGAGGGAGTCCAATCGCCACATGGAAGAGAGGGAAGCAGTTGTCACTGAGGGGCCCCCAGCTCATGGTGACCCCGTGTGTGTCCGAGTAGAACCATGCTGCTCCAGCGTGGATTTTTATAGAAGTCAGTTGCCAGGCTGTGGCAGTTACACAATCTACTGTCAACTTGCAAAGGGGTGGAGTCTAGCCTGTCAATCAGGTCACCGCTTGATGGCCTCCTTTGGAGGTGTGACCAAGACAAATGGCTCACATTACTTCCCATCACTACTCCGTGAGGGCCCACCACCACCTGCTTCGCTGAGCTGCACTGCTGGCCTCTGGTGCCCCTCACCACTTCATCTTCCTCCTGGCTGCTGCCTCGGGCTGGGGCTGGTGACAATGTGAGTTGGAAGGACATTTAGTATATGAACTATCCCCCGGAAGTGGTTGGACTGAATTCTCTGTACTGCTGCATGGACTAATTTGCTGTTATAGTCCCTTTCTCCGTGTAAACTTATCCCTTTACATATATATAATCATGAAGTGCCCTGGTCTTGCTTCTCTTCAGAGAACCGTGCCTAACACAATTTGTCAAGGCCACGCACAAGTGACTGAAATTTCTGTTCTAGCAGCCGCTGGTCCCTACAGCGCCTCGGCAAGAGCCGAGTGGACAGAAACGTTGATCCAAACCCAAATGCCGGCCGCTTGGGCTGCCATGGTAAGTCAGGTGACTTCAGCCCTTATCATGTATGTTTGCAGAGAGTCTTGATGCAAGCTGGGAGAGGGGAAATGGGTTTAGAAAACATGACACGGGAGAACAAACCAAAACCCAGATGTTGAAAATACACTAAGACTTTAAACAACAGTCATCTCCTGCTTTTCATGCCTATTTTCTACACCACCCCCTTTTCCTTGAGGGAAATCTCACATGTCCTAGAAATGTAGACATGCTCCTGTAAGAAGTGATGGAGAAAACAAACCAGGAGTTGCTGATGGAATTGCCTGTCTGGCCCTGAGTTATCCCCAAGGACGGTAAAAACTCCTCCTAAAGACCAAACCAAGCAAGCCCACTGCCGGTGAGTCCGCTGCACCTCACAGTGAGGCTGTAGAGCAGAGTCGAACTAAGCAGATCGCCTCGTCTTCCTCATGAGGAGTGACTGAGAGGTTTGAACCGCTGCCCTCCGGGCTTGCAGGCCGCTGCTCCACCCACTGCCCACAGGGACCCTCGATGAACCCTCCCTGAAAAAGAAGCTCCGGGGCCAGCTGGGTGGGCAGGCTTTGCTTAGACAGAGCTCGCCCACACCCTGACGGGGAATGTGAGAAGCACGCAGGGAGCCGGGACCATGTGCTAAATCCGGAGCAGAGGCAAGTGTGCAACGCCGCGCAGCCTCCATCTGCGCAGGGGCCCTGCCGGCTGGCGCAGGAATGAGAGACCCTGTTGTCGGACAGCAAAGGCAGCTGGCTCCCGGGGTAAGTGTTTAAACTCGTAAAACAGGTGACAGGGCATTCTTTCTCCATGTGCAAAATGGGAGGCTGCCCATTCCTGAGATGCCTGCCGCTGCATGCTAGGCGCCATTGGCTGCCAGGTAGTCCTTTAAAGCCCAACTTCACCCTGCCAAGGCACACGGGTGCACGCGCATATGCACACACATATCTACACACGGGGAGCCCCACGCAGCCAAAGGCCTTGGGGTGCTACAGAGCCGGTTCCCACAGCACCTGCACACCCCACGTCAGAGTTGCCCCCCAGTCAGAACCCATGAGCAGCAGCTCTGTGCGCCCCAAGGTGACCTTCCACTTGGTGAGAACAGACACATGGCAGCTGTGGGGGGCTGGGCTTCCCAGACAAGCTTGTCACGTGCAGATCCTAGGGAGTGGGGCTGCCCTTGGGGGCCCGGGAGTCCTGCCTCAGAGTTGATGTCAACGTTGAGCCCTGTGTCTCAAAGGCGGTAAACTGAGGGCTATGGGGAAACCAGGGTGATGGCTAGGGCCCAGGGGATACCTCGGGCGAGTGCGAATGATTTAAGATGGATTGTGGGGCCGGGTCACAGCACGGTGGATATTGTAAAAGCCACGGAGTCCCATGCTATGGGCCAGTGCGTTTTCTCCCAATAAAGCTGTTTAATTTTGTCTTTCAGTAAAAGCCACCCAAACCCCTTTTCAACCATGGAGTTTGGAGCGTGGAGTCCCATCAGGCTCTGCGTTGCCAGGAAGGAGGCGGGAGCGGCCTTTTGTTCGGGTAGGGGGAGTTCTGGGAGGGGGCGGTCACTGAGTGTGTGATGGTGGGATATTTGGGGAGAGGACCGCAGGAGGGGTGGCACAACATGGGAAGAGGGGCCCAGGTCACCGAGTTGAAAGGGGGGCGTTGTGCTATTGGGAACCGTCTCCGTGTGAACAGCATCACGGGGCGCGCGCACGCACGCACAAACCCCTGTGTGTAGGGACTACTTTTCTTAGTCAAACGCCCACGTGCCTCTCAGACGGCATCATGGGCACTTTGCACTGACCTTTCTGCTTCTCCCACACCTCTGGTCTCGTGGGAAGAGACTTCACTGCCTGGGACACTTGGTGATGCTCCCTCCAGGGCAGTGCCGGGTTCTGGGGTCTCTCTGGGGTAGGGAAAGCAAATGAGGGATTCGTTACAGTCTATGGTAAGATGCGCACATCTCTCTACATCCTGTTGAACACGCCCATTTCCCAACTCATTCTGCCCATGCCCTGTCCCCAACATGCAACTGAAAAAAGTAACCCTGGCCCTCAACAGCTTTGAGATGCCTTTGGGCTATGTGGGCCCCAACTGCCATGGCTCGCCCTCATTCCCTAGGCTCCCGGGAAAGCCTGTGCTTGGCCACGCCCCGAGGCCCCCAGTCCGACAAGGTCAGTTTGAGGGCCACGCCCCTTTGCTTTCGGGATCTCAGCAACTTTAAGCATTCAGATGTGGACACTTAGAGTATAAAAAGCCATCCACCCACTGGGGGCAGAGGGCGGTGGGGCGGGAGTTGTGAAAATAGGGGGGGGTGACAGCGCTGGGAAGCAGTACCTGTCGGCTTGGTGCCCTCCGGGAGTCCGGTTTGGCAGCTTCTGGTCCTGGGTTCCGTCAGGTTTCAGAGGGACACCCACTTTCTTGTCCCCGGGAGGAGCGGGGCGTGCAGGCTCCGGGTGCTGCTGTGCGGCCTGCTGCTCCCCCGCCGCAGGGTCTACGCGCTGGGCGGGAGCGTCTTCCATCCCCAGAAGCCTCTCCCAAGAGGCCCCTGGCAGCTCTGCCGAGTCACTAGCTACGCCAGCTAACACCCTTGTAGTACCTGTTCTGGGCAGGTCACCACATGCACGTGCCCCCGTCTCAGCTGTGCTCACAGTGATGTCACCCTTGGCTGCCTGAGCTGCGCTGGCCACGCTGGGCTCTGGGGGACCGCCGGCCCCATCACCAGCAGGTGGCTCAGGGCTACTTGGGGGGCCCGGCCTGCTCACACCCTCAGATGTGCCAGGGACTCGGGGTCCAGCCTTGGACACAGACGAGCCTTCCAGATGGAGAGAATACTCTCCGGGCGCATCGGCCGGGGCCCCTGTACAGGCAGAGCCCCACACACTGTCTTCCTGGTGGCCGCTGTCACAGAGTGATGCCTCCTGGGGCTCTTCCCCAGAAGGAATGCCATCTCTGGGGCCCTGGGGAGGCCCCTGGGAGTCCACAGCGCCCTCCACAGGAAGCTCTGGAGAAACCAGGCCCCTTCCTTGCTCTGCAAGGTCCTGGCCTCCAGGCGCCCGGCTGGTTCCTGAGGTTGCCTCTGGCATCCCTGGTTCACTGGGCACCTGTGGGGCACTATGCCCATCATCCGCGCTGGCCTCCAGGAGGCTCCCCTCCTCAGGGGCCCTCACCAGCTTGCCTGGGGCTGCCTCCTGGGGGGTCAGGGGAGACATGCCAGCCTCTTGTTCCTGCTTCTCCGTGTCTGCCAGGAGTGAGACCTGAGGTGCAGGGAGAGGGGGTGCCATGCCGGGAGTTCCATCCAGCAGCTTCTCTGAGCTCAAGGACAAGAGGTTCTTGTCCCCCACCCTGCCCCCAGCATCTGCCTTGGCTCCTGGTGCACTGGGGGGCCGGTCGGCAGCCAGGGTCCCCAGTGCAGACTTTTCAAAGATCTTGGTGATGTGCTCCCTGAAGTCTGGGAATCCGGCAGTCTTGGTGGTCTGCTTGGAGGTGATGCTCTCGCGCCCTGGTGCACCCTGTCTCAGACTCTCGGGGGGCCCCGGCACCCCCTCACTGCTGTTCTTCACCTGGGCAGGGCATGCTGGCACCGCCCCAGGCTCAGCACCTGGCCCGGAGGTTGTGGCCACCACCTCCTCCCCTGGGCTCAGCATCCTGTCCAGATAGGGCACTGAGTCCATACCGGGCCTGGCTCCAGGGCCTCTGTGGCTGTGGTCCTTCCCCGTCGGCTCCACCGAGAACTCCACTTCAGCCTCTCCTGGCTGCCAGAGGTAGGCCGGGCAGCTGGCAGCCAACTTCGTGGGGTGGGCAATTTCCAAGGACGTGGAACAAGGGCTTTCCTGGGGGTCTTGGCAACATGAAGGGGAGGTGGTGGTCTCCTCACTGCTGTCCATACTTCTCTGGGCCACCCCCTCAATGTGCAGGTACGGAGTTTCTGGGGCCGCCTGGGAGAGTGGCCCTGCCAGCTGCAGGCTCTGTGGGGCAGGGACTGCCCGGTGCGTGGAAAGGCCAGGGGTGCCCCGCAGCTCTCCCCCAGGCAGGGAGGTACCCCAGTCGTCGGCAGGCACTTGCCCAGGTTGGCGGGGCTCCCTGGCAGTGGCGGTGGCTGTGTCCTCTGTGCCGGTGGTGGCACAGCACTCAGGCTGTGGGAGGCCACAGCTCAGAGCAGTGGCTCCAGACTCCTCCGGGGTCCCAAGCATGCCCAGGTTCCCTTCTTCAGCCTTTTCTCCCGTCCCAGCAGCCACCTCTTCAGAGCCTGGCTCCACAGCCTCCAGGACGCCGCTGAGAAGTCTGGGCGGCCTCTCCATCTTCTCCGGCGAAGCGCCTAGCGCTTGCTGCCTGCTGGCCTCCCCGTCACCAGTCGCCTCCCTCTGGGGGACATCCAGGGTGGCTGTGATGCCGGAGCCCTGCGGGCCGGCCACCACATCCAGGAGAGGGACTGAGTTTGGACGACAGGGCGGCACCCCCGCTGAGCTCCCATGTGCCAGCTGACCTGAGCCCCCGGGCGGGGGCTGAGCACCAATGGCGTCAGCAATGCCTTCCCCTAGACAAGCTTCTTCATGCTGCCCGCCTACCCTCGGAGTGCCAGGCGGCTCCTGTTGGGGCTTGCGTGGCCTCTGCCCGGCACTGAGGCTTTCTTCCCGGCCCAAGGCCCTGGTAGGAGGAGGGTCTTCCAAAGCATCTGCAGCCGGAGCTGAGACCCCCAAGGGCTGATTACCATCGAGGGCTCCCTGCCGCTCATCCTCCCCCGGAGCAAGCAACAACGTCTGCACTGTGGGAAAACTTTCCGGAACGGTGTTCCCCCTGGATGGTGGTCTTCGAGGACCGGCCCGATTGTCTTTGGGGAGCCAACTTGGGGATTCCGGTGTGGAAGCCCACTCCTGTTGTCTCTGAGGGGACGGGCAGGCATCTCCCTCTGGCAGATGGTCTTGGGGAGGCGCAGCATCCTGGTTCTTGAAGCCCGTCGCTCCCAACTGGGTCTCCCCATCGTCCTCGGGTGACAGAGGCTTCCCTGTGGGCATGTCAGACTTGTCAGATGCTTCCTCATCAAACCAGGATGTCTGGGGACTCGTCTCAGATGACAGCGAGGGTCTGGCGGATGGAGCTGCCAATACCCCGTGATCCTCAGGGCGGGGTAGCCCTCCCTGCTGGCTGGGAAACCTGAGCTCACCTGCTGAGGTCTCCCCCTCTGCGGGGGACTGTGGCCCATCAGCGTGGACTTCCGGCCCAGCTGTGTCAGGCCCCTGGCTCTCCACATCATGGCCACCTGGCCCCTGCCTGGATGGGGGGCTCAGCGGCTTCATTTCCGTTGAAGGCCCCATCTCCTGGACCGTGGGCCCAACCTGGGCTGCAGGTGTTAACAGGGCATTTTCTCTCTCGGGCTCCGTTCCTCCCTGGGGGCGGCGAGGACTCTCAGTCTGCAGGCTGGACCCCACCCGTGCAGCTCCATCGGGAACAGCTTGGTCACCAGCCCCATCCGGCCGAGGGGGCAGGATGTCCTCCTGCTCACGAAGCCAGGCCAGGGAGCCGGATGCAACAACTAGGCGGACGTCTCCGGCCACCTCGCAGGCCTCTGGGCCCGGAGATGGTTCTTCTGGCGGTGATCGGGGGCCGCCCACGGGCCCGGGTCCCTTGTTGCATGGTAGGGCGGGCTGTGGGCAGTGAAGGACATTGCCATCCATGTCACCTGGTAGCTCTGAGTCCTCCTCTCCAGACACCCCTGTTCCAGGAGGGGTGCTGCTGTCAGGGGGCTGTGGAGCTTGGCCCCCTCCTCCAGGGTCGCCCCCAGGCCGTCTGTCTTCCTGCCTGGCTGCTGCTGGGCCCTCAACACCTTCAGGGGCCCCAGCGCCCACCTTCGCCTGGATGGTGCTTTGATCTGTGGCACCGAGAGAGGGAGGGGTTGGAGGGGTGCCCAGACCATTCTCCATGGGGAAAGGGGCAGGGACCTCTCCCACACACTTCTCCAAGGCCATCAGCCCCACCTCTGCCAGTTGTCTGTCCAAACCCAGAGGAAGAGCGGATGTCTCTGCATTGGGCCCTGCCTCCTGGGCCAGTGGGCCAGGCTCCTCCACAGCCTCGGGGCTGGATTCCAGGAGTGGGGGTCCCATGGGGGCCAGTGGGGGAGGCTCAGCACCCACACACAAGCCTCCTTCCAGCTGATTGCCTGCTGCCACTTGGACACTGTCACTGTGACTGGGCTCGGCCCCTTGAGCTGTCTGTATGGGGCTCTCAGCATCACTGGTGTCCACCAGCTCCTTCCAGGAGCCTCCAGCCCCCGGGGCCAGGGCATGCCCCTCTGCAGGTGGCAGGGGTGCTGTGATGTGCTGCTGACAATCCTCTGGGGAGGGGGCACTGACTGCAGCTGCCCCCTCGGTTCCCCTGGTGGCCCCGGAGCCCCTTGGAGCAGAGTGGCTGGCCCCAGGGAATTCCTGCACCTCCACCAAGTCTTTCTCCCTGTCTGAGGCTCTCAGGGTGACATCTGGTGGGGTGGGGGTCTCCTGTGTAATGGGGAGGCCCGGTGTACCAACTGAATTCTCCTCGCCTGGCACAGCTGCTTCTGGGGCCTGGGGGGCTCCCTGTACAGAATCCACCCCTGGTCTGGATTCTGGGGAGACAAAGGCACCAGCAGATGTTCTCCTTGGGGACTCTAAGGCATCAGAGCAGTCACCCTCTCCACACAGCTGCCCTGTTGTAAGCTCCTGGGGACATGCTGCAGGTGAAATTGCTGGCCACTGGTCCATGAGGCCAGGGAAGGCAGAATCTTTTCTCCCGGCTGTCACCTCCTCTGGCTTGTCGCTGGAGGCGGTGGCAGCCATACTGTGCCAGGCAGGGCTTCCCCCTGCAGGGGCACATGCTGCCATGGCACCCTCTGGGACATCTGGGGAAGGTCCTCTCCTGGGACCTTGGGCGAGGGACCCATCTTCCTGGGCTGCTGCTAGGGGGCCCTCAGCAAAGGGCATGGAGACCTCTGGATTCTGCTGCCCCTGGGCTGGTGAAGAGCAGGATCCTGGGGACACTCCTGGGTCCTCGGTGTCCTGTGGGTGCTTCTTTGCCTTGGTCACCTCTCGGGACAGGATACTTGGGACCAGGCTGGCTTCCGGCTCCGAAGAAAAGTGGGAGCCTCCGTCCCCAACGCTGCCAACAATGAAAACATGGAATGTCGTGTTGGTTTGTATGGCCTTTGAGAATAGAAGAACTCAGCAGGCAGAAGCAACACACACGCACACACACACACCAAATGGCCACCCAAACTAGTAAACATGCTGTCCCTCGCCAAGCAATTCCATCATCTGTGGCAAGCCCCCCTACACCCCGCCCCCCTAACCTTGCTACAGACACTCCTTTCCATCAAAAATCAAGAGTAGACCAGAGCAGAGGCTGGCTCTGTTGCAGGGAGTTTACAGGGAGGTCCTGAGCAAGCCTTGTGAAACATAGCCGGTAGCACCAAGGCACAGGGGGGAAAGCCAGGCCTGGAAGCAAAGCTATTCATGGCCGTCCTGAACTTGACCCTTCCCATGATGCGGCAAAGACTACTGAAAGTACCAGGGACCGCCAGAAGATCAAACGACCCTGTCCTGGAAGAAGTGCAGCCTAGCTCGAGTGGCAAGCCTGGCGAGACTTCGTCTCACGTACTTTGGACATGTTGTCAGGAGGGACCAGTTCCTGGAGCAGGACAACATGCTTGGGAAAGTGGAGGGCCAGCCACAAAGAGGAAGGCCCTCCATGAGCTGGCCTGACACAGTGGCCGCAACAGTGGGCTCAGACACGAGAGCCATTGTGGAGACGGCGCAGGACCTGGCGGTGTTTCCTTGTGTTGAGACTTGGAACCGACTCAAGGGCACCTAGCAACACTATTGAGGACCCCTAGTGGCACCTATCAAGCACGGGACTGCTCATCGTAAGGTAGGTGATTCAAGCCCATCAGCCGCTCCAACCGAGAGGGATAAGGCTGTCGGCCTCCATAAAGGTTTACAGCCTCGGCAACGCTCTGTCGCGTCACCACGAGTCAGAACTGACCGGATGGCATTGGCAGTTTAGGGGAGGACAATTAGAAGAAAGGATCCCTGACGATGCACTGGTTAATTGCTCAGCTGATAAGGTCAGTGGTTCTAATCTGCCAGCCACTTTGCAGGAAAAAAAGAGGCAGGTGAAATTGGGCAGTGCGAGTCCATAGATTCCAGACCTGGAAAGCCACAGGCAGTTCTGCTCTTGTCTGGCAGGGTCACCAGGCCTGGGAATTGACTCAGCAGAAGTGGGCTGGGTCGGGTTTATAGTGAGAAGAATAAATCAACATTTATTTCTATTTAGCTGTGGAATTTCTGCATGTGGCTGACATATAATTCTTGAGAGTTAAATTACCTTCACTTTGTCATACGCGATGTTGACCATACCTGCTTGGCAAGGTGCCACAGAGGTAAGAAACCTGCTGGGAACGTAGAGGAACCTGGAGCAGAATGACCGGCTGGCTGTGTACAGCCAACTATCCGGGTACCATAAAGGGGTGATCCCACGCTGTCCTGGGGCCCCGTGGCCCAGTCCATATGTGTTGAAGGCCACTCCTTTATTTAAAGTGAGGCATGGCCACATGGGGTCGGGCAAGCTATTGGGAGGTTAGGAAAGTCCTTTTCAGTTGGTGAAGACAAAACTGACGGTCAGAAAGGTAAAGCTGCACTTAATCCACAATGACAAGTTCAAAGGCAAAGTGAATTAATAAAAAGATAATTTAATTTTTTAAATAAATAAATAATAATAATGGGCCAATCTACATATTTGGAAAATGGAGGAGAAAGGTAAGAAAAATGATCTCCCCATAATCATAACTTTCCGTGGTCGAGAGAATAACTTATTTTTCCCCTTTACCGCATACTTTGGACATGTTAGCAGGAGAGACCAGGCGCTGGAAAAGGACATCAGGCTTGGATTGAAAATGCCAGGCCTAAAAATTGAGGAGCTGATACCAAGGGCTCAAGTAGAAAGAGTTTTGAGAATGATGATGGCAGCAAATATACAAATGTGCTTGACACCATGGATGGATGGATGGATTGTGATAAGAGTTGTACGAGTTCCCAATAAAATGATTTTAAAAATTAAAAAAACCATGCCTTTGGTCCTACGCACCTTAGTCCTCAAAGTAAAAAAGAGAGTTGTATGAGCCCCTAATAAAATGATTTAAATAAAAACTGGCAAAAAAAAAAAAGAGGGAGAGAGAAAACTCCCCGGTTGTCACCCTCGCGTAACCAGGCCCAGTGTGGGACAAACTGCTGACCACAGGCCCCTCAGCAGAAAGGCCTGGAATCTACTTCTGAAGTCAGCCGCTGCGAACCCGATGGACACACGTGGGCTCTCCAAGACTGCTTGGGTTTTGCCGCACCAGAGAGGAGGGATGCAGTCCCCAACCTGGGCAAGCACCAAAGCTGGCCCATAACCAAGCTGGCGGCAGAGGCAGCCAGGCTAGCCTTTTCTGGCCCCAGAGCAGAGTCGACAAGGGGAAGCCAAGGAACCCGGAGGATGAGGTCTGCCGAGTCCTCCTCCCCAGCTGCTGAGAGGGCAGAGGGACACGGAGCCTGGCCCAGCACTGGGGTCCACGTGAGGCCACCATGGGGTGGGGTGAGAAGAACCAAGCCAGGGGCACAGAGGTGGTTCCAGCCCCGGTGGCCCCTGTGTGTCAGAGGAGAACCGTGGCCCTGGGTTCCCAGGGCTGAGTTCTGGGAAGCAGCCACCCTTCTTCTGAGGCACCCGGGTGAACCCAAACCGCTACCCTCTCACTTAGCTGCTGCGTCCACGAACTGTCAGCACCACGGAGGGTCTCTGAGCGGTGGGCCCCAGTCCCACACGCTCAGCAGGGAGGCTGTCGGCTCAGAGGGAAGCAATTGTCCTTCCTACCAGCACGGCACCTTCATTATGCCCACCATGACGCCGGTGGACACACAGTTGAGAGGCAGTACGTTTCGTGGGGTCTAACTCAGAAACGAGGCCCTCTTTTTGTCGGCTGATCTCGAAAGGGGAGCCCTGGGGGTGTCGTGGGTAAGCGTTGGCCTGTGATCCCCAAGGTCGGCAGTGAGAAACCACCAGCAGCTCTGAGGGAAAAAGATGGGGTGCCCCACCCCTGTAAGCAGTGACAGTCTTGGAAACCACAGAGGCAGTTCTACCCTAACCCATGGAAGAGCTGTGAGTCAGTATTGACTCGATGGCTGGCAGTTTGTTGCTGTTTGGTTGTCTAGAACGGAGCACGCGTGCAGCAACGCTGATCCCACTGGGACTAAAGCAAAGGGAGGCTGCTACTCAGCAGAGCCCACCCCGCGCCTCTGCAGCATTCTCCACCCTAGAGGGCTGGGGGCTCCCGCTGAACCCACCAGCCACGTCTGGGAGAGCCATGAGGCAGTCTGCTTCTGTCAAGATCTCCAGCTCTGGGAAAACCACAGGGCAGGGCCACTCTGTCCTGCCTGGTGGCTAGAGGTCAGAATTCCCTCCCCGGCCTTGGGTTTGGTTTTGCGGCCGAGCGGCTTCTTAGAGATGATGGACGCATCTCCTTTGTGGCTGTGAGCTGCCCTCGAGTAGCGACCCTCTGTCCAACAGGCACGAAGCCATCCTCACACCGTCCTGTGGTGGAGCGCATTGTTGCAACCACCATGTCCATCCATCCTGCTCGGCACCTTGAAAACACACGTGTCTTGTCCGCAGGCAACCAAAACTAATTTTCCGTGAAGAGCCCTATATGGCAGAAGGGTTAAGCACTCGGCTGCAGCCGCTCTGCGGGAGCTGGATGTAGCCACCTGCTTCAGGAAAGATGGAAGCCTTGGGACCCCCATCGGACAGCTCTCCTCTGCCCTATAGGCTCCCTGTGAGCTGGAATCGATGTGGCCATGCTAGGTCTGGTTCTGGTTTTTGGACTGGGTCATGGTCCCCACCCCCCAGAGGAGCCAGACCTAGTTTCTATCTCGCAAAACCTGAGGAGCAGCCCGTCTTTGGCGATCCACCAGAAACAAATCTGAAAACCAGATTGAAGCCACTTGCCGGGAGCAGACTTGCCCAGGCTGGGAAACTCTAAGAATGGATCTGTTGAGGCCCTGCATTTATTAAAGTTTGCACACTGCCCTTTCATACTTGGAGTCGGGCTGGAAATATGGGCAGGGGTGGGGGTGGTCCCTCTCTGAATTTAGAGGGCCTGCCTTTGTGCCCCAGGGCATTCTCCGGGGAAGGCCATCAGTGCCCAGAGCCTGCCCCTGTGCTCAGGTCACAGTCCCACAGCGGGGACCTGGGTGGAGGACTGGGCTGGCTGCAGCCAGCGTCTGAGCAGAGAACCCGGCCCTGTCTTTGTCAGTCCAGCACTGTGATGGCTTATGTGCCGCCGCGATGTTAGAAGATTTGCCCCTGGTCTTTCCAGTAACAGCAGGGCCACCATGTGGTTGTTCGGTGCCTCGTTGGCTCTCCATTTCTCCTTGGCAGAAATGGAATCTGCATGTAAATGAGAGTATCTCTTAAGCATCTCAAGGCAGGGCTACTGCAGGGTCTGCACACAAGGGGCCTCAAACATCCCCTCCACGGTGGGGCACCCAGAATCCTCCAGGTAGGCTCCCTTGTCTCACTCATTGTGGGATCTCCTTGCCCACTCCATAGCAGACTTCCCTGGTCCTCTCTGGCATGAACCCCTTGTCCCTTCTGCTGTGGGGTCCCCTGGCCCCCTCCATGACAGGCTCTCCTGATGCTGATGGAGCAGTGGATAAAGCATTTGGCTGCTGGCCACATGCAACCCTTCTGCCCCTCTGCGGGAGAAAGATGTGGCAGCCAGTTCCTGTCAACATGACAACCTTGGGGACCCATGGGCGGATCTACCCAGTCCTATAGCGTCTCTATGAGTTGGGACCAACCTGATGGGAATGGGTTTGGTTTGGGGGGAGCAAAAACTGATGGTCAGGCCTTTCTTTGGAGGCACCACTGGGGAAGTAGGGGGTGGGGGGCGGTCCACCAACTTTAGGTTAGCCGATGCCTGCAAGCCATTTCCTTCTTCGATTTTGGCTCAGGCGGTACAGATGGTCTTCATTTGAAGTTGTTATTGACATGCTTCCCAAGACATAAAGATCTTTAACACACAATCATGTCCACTGCAGTGTTGTTCAGCAGAACAGTAATCTCGAAACAAATAAATACATATTGAGAAATCATTCAGTCAACCCCAGCAGGTTAGAATTCTTATACAGTACCACTAACAGATGATATGTATAAAGAATTTTATTTATAACCACACGTGCTTCTGGACTAACGCTGCAGGGGGGCGGTGCACGAGGCCACTTGAGTTTGGTGATGACCACAGCTGTTTGAAAGGAGATGGCTTGAAGGGAGGGTGAACAGGTGGATTGGAGAGGTCGGGAGCCACCCGATAACACACATGGCATGGCAGGCTGCATTTGTCAAAAACCCACAGACCCACACAACACACAGGGTGACCCCAATGTGAACTACAGACTTGAGTTAAGAAAAATCCATGCTGGCTCCTCAGGTCTGACAAATGTACCACACGAAAGCCATACATTACACAGAAACTGTCCACGGGACAGACAGGGGCTCTGAACTTGAAGCATATTTTTTTCCTGTACATCTAAAACTGTTGTAAAAAATTGATTATACAAATGTATATTAAGATACACACACACAGACCCCTGGTGGCACCACAAATTCAGCAGTTCAAACCCACCCAGCTGCTCCCAGGGAGAAAGAGGTGGCCTTCTGCGTCCACAAAGAGGACCTCCTGGAAGCCCAAGGGCACGGCCCACTCTGTCCTGCGGGCTGGTTGTGAGCTGGACTCACCTGGCAGCAGGGGGTTTGTGTAAAGCGACCAGATGTCCCGCTTTTGGCGGGACAGTCCCGATTTTTAACAATTTTTCCTGCATCCAACGGCATTTTTAAAAAGTCCCGATTTTTGGAAAGAATGCACAACAAGCTAAGGTATACGGTTTTCAGCTGCCATGTGGCTATTTCACCAGGATATGAGTTTTATCAATGGTGTCCCGCTTTTGTCCCGCTTTACCAATGTTACAATCTGGTCACCTTAGCATTTGTGGGAAAATGGAATTATAGGACCTCAGGATTTTCTGTTTGCCAAATCGACTCAATGACAGTGGTGTGTGGGTCTTTTAGATGGATAGCAGGGAATGCCCCAAATCCATTTGCAGAGCCCCTTGTGGGCTAAGCCTCTGACCCATGACCAGGGATGTGAGTGGCCTTGCTATCAGACAGAGTGCCTTGGGGAGTGGAGTAAGAATGAGTTAGTCGGGTTAAAATGAAGCACATTATCATTTGTTCTCCCTTTTGACCCCGTTTAAACTTGTTCTAGTTTTTGTTATTTTCCGCTTCCTCTGGATTGAGGTTTCTCTGTGTTTTATTTGGTTATTTGTGCGTGTGTTTCTTGTTGTTTTGCTTCGGGGTGTTTTTCTTTAATGAAACCCAGGAGAGGCAAATCTATAGTGCCTGTAACTGGATTAACCATTTCTTGGGGTTATGGCAGGGGAGGTTGGGGGGACAAGGGACCAAGTCATACTGAATGTGAGAGGGAAGAAATTGTTCAAAAATTGTGAGAATTGCACAACTCTTTAATATGATTAAGCTATTAAACTGTATGGTATGTGAATTATATATCGATAAAACTGTTTTAAAATTTAAAAAAATAGAGATCATGAGATTTTTCCACAATGTCTTTGAAGCCACCTCACAGATCTTTTTCTTTCTTGGGGAAAAACAAAACAAAAACAACTCAAGTACATCACAATCGATAAAGAACTGGAAAAGAGTAGAGAAAACACACAAAGGGATCTAACTGCCCTTCAAAAGCAAGGTCCTGGGGCCACTGGTGATGGTCAGGTTCAACTTTCCACTTTTCTCCATCTTCTAAGTTTCTAAAAGGGCTGGGCACTATCTCAGTCTGGAAAAACACCTTGCCGGGCTTTGTCCCTGCTCCAAGCCTGGCCCGCCCCCAGGAAATCCGGCCGAATGCAGGAAAGCAGACACAAGCTCATTAAGCACTTGACCTTCGTGTGCAGCCAGTGTCACCAGTCAGGGAGCTGGCTCCGCCCCTCCTGTTGTGCCTGGGCTGAATCATGTGTCAGAAGCAGGGCCCCCAGGGTGGAGTCTGCACCCACTCCGGGAGGCCCCACCCGGGCTCCCAGGAGCCCCACTGGTGGATCTGGCGATGACAAACATTTGGAAGAAGCAGAGAGCAGCTGCTGGGTGAGAAAGGGGCTCAGGCAGTGAGAGAGAGCTGGTCCAGGCAGTGAGAGCTGGCCGGCTGCTCTTGCTGCTCTTGCTGCAGAGCTGACCTGTTTGACTGCTCTTTTCTGGGACTGCCCCTGTTGAGGGCAGGTTGTCAGGAGAGAAGGATAAAGCAGAGGGGCAGGAAAAAGAGCAAGGCCCTCAGTGAGATGCATGACACAGTGGCTGCAGCAACAGGCTCAAACTTATGAACAACTGTGAGGACCGGGCAGCACGTCCCTCGGCTGTGCATAGAATTGCTATGAGTCGGAGCCTACTTGATGGCACCTCACACAACAACAAGCCCTTGTCTATTAGGAGCCCTGGTGACACAGTAAGTCTTGGGACGCTAACCCATAGGTTGGTGGTTCAAACCCAGCAGCTGCTTCATGAGAGAAAGAAGTGGCACTCTGCTTCCAGAAAGGTTTATAACCTTGGAACCAGATAGGGCAGCCCTACCCTGCCCTACAGGCATCACTGGTGAGTCGCCACTAGGATTGTTGGGCTGGCACAGTTTGGGGCCCAGAATGACTACTTGCTGAAAGAAAGACAATGACAGAATAGCGAGGGAGGAAGAGCAGGGAGTGTCATCCGTGCTAGTTACCCCCAACGTCAGAGCTTTAAAGGAGCCAACACAAGGTAGCTATTGTTACTGACCTGGACCACGATCAACAGTTCCCAACTTTACTTTATGATAATAACCACGTGGGATTCTTGGTTAAAAGCAGAGAGTTGGGAGCCTCATCTCAAATCTACTGGAACAGACACTTCAAGGGAGGGGCTGAGAAAGCATTGTTACCCCTACTGTCTCGGGCACCTGAGCTTAGATCACGAGTTCACAAATATCCCTGTTCCCAAGAATCACCGAAAACACAACCCGAAACTCACTGCCATCAAGTCCATCCCAACTCCTAGTGACCCTACAGCAATGGTTTTCACCCTTCCTAATGCCACGAACTTTTAATACATTTCCTCGTGTTGTGGTGACCCCCCCAACCATACAATGATTTTCATTGCTACTTCACCACTGTCATTTTGCTACTGTTATGAATCGGGGGACCCATGTGACAGGGTCATTCAACCCCCAAATGGGTCGTGACCCACAGGTTGAGAACCATTGCCCTGTCGAATAGCACAGAACTGTCCTTGCAGGTTACCGAGGCTGCAAATCTTTCCGTGCCTATCTTGTGCCCTTGGAGCAGCTGGTAGTCTCCATCAGTTGACCTGGTGACTCAGCAGCCCAACTCTCCACCCACGAGGCCACCAGGGCTGCTAGGGCCACAGATCCAGAAGGACGGGGGTATGGCGTTGGTATTTATGGATGTGCCAAATGCCCCAGGAGGCTCCTGGGAGAGAGTAGTAAACAACCTCTTGGTTTCATGTCTTACTCTTCACCCCCAACCCTGACTGTCCCCATGCTCTGACATTAGCTGTAAAGTCCCAACTACAAGAGAACTGGAAAGAACGTATCTGAGAAGAAGTCGCTCAGATAATTGAGGCCACCATGGGGATATAGTAGGATTCGGGGCCACGGCCCACCATCATCACCCCATTAAGCTGTCATTCCTCCTTCATCACCAGGGTCAGCCCAGCACGGTTTCCAAACAAACAGGACGTCCGTCATCAAGGCGGACAAGCGCAGCAGCACGCCATCGGGAAATGGAAGTGGTCTGAAACAGAGCAGCCCGTGAAGGCACACCCACGCGGCGCGAGGAAGAGGACCCGTGGTCTCCTCTCCCGGCACATTGCCCTCTGTGGTCTCATGGGGACTTCTTCATAACCAACTGCCTCGAGCTTGGTTGACAGATGGTTCTACAGCTGTGCAGGGACCACGTGGAAGGGGACTGCAGCCCTGCAGCCCCTTCTGGGGCTCCCTGAAGGACAGTGGTGAACGGACCCCCTCCCAGTGGGCAGAATCTCAAGCAGTACATCTGGTTGTTCACTTTGCTTGGGAGGAGAGATGGCCAGATGTGCAACTGTATACTGTACACTGATACATGGACTGTGATCAATGGCTTGGCTGGATGATCAGGGACTTGGAAGGAACATGACTGGAAAATTGGTGACAAGGAAATATGGAGAAGTGTGTGGGTAGACCTCTCTGAATGGGCCAAAAAAGTGAAGATTGTTGTGGCAGTTACATAATCACTTGTCACCTTGAGCTAAGGGGAAGAGTCTAGCCTGTCAATCCGGTCATAGCCAATAAGGCCTCTGTGTGGGCATAGCCTGCTCCTGAGGATTCTGGGAACTCTTGTCTTTTTCCCTGGAAGTGGGGCCTATCCTCTCTCTGCTCCACATTCCTGTTCACAAGCCACAAGGGGACACACTGATGGAGCCAGAGCCCTGGAGCTGAAGGAGCCACACGGAGACAGACACCAGCACTGAGATTCTTCCACCACCACCACCACCACCACTAGATCCACAGCACTTTCCACCCACTGGCTTGTGATCATCCTGCATTTGGCATCATTGCATGTGCTGTGTGGGTCTCAAGAGGAATTCATGGGCTTATCACACATATGTTGAACTTCTCAACTTGATCTGGACTGGGCTGGGGTGTTTTCTTACTATATAATCATTTCTTGATATAAAATGTTCTCTTACACACACGAGTGTTTCTGGATTTGTTTCTCTAGTTAACCCAGACTAACACATCATGGTACCACGCAATGGAGACAAATAGCTC
>NW_022103968.1:8310883-8312267 GCF_000313985.2 Echinops telfairi
TGGCACAATTAACTAACTCAGGCACCAAAAGGTCAGTGGTTTATTCTTACTGGAAAAGACATTTACTCTAGATATGGATTCGCTTTCTCTGCACACAAATACTTCTGCCAAAACTTTCACTCCAAATGTACAAAATTCCATGTCCACGGTCATGGTATCGCGCACAGCATTACCACAGATCCAAGAACTCACTTCACAGCAAATGAAGTGCATCAAAGGCTCCACACTCATGGAATTCACTGCTCTTCCCATATTCCCATGACCTTGAACAGCTGCCTTGATAGAACCATGGAAGGGCCTTCTAAAAGTACAATGACACCAGGGAGGGGGCGACCCCCTGCAGTGTGGAGGCAATGCCCTTAAGGAAGCTGCCTGTGCCCCAAGCCATCCGCCAGGGTCTGGTGCTGTTTCTCCCAAAGCAGGAACCCACAGTCTGGGAACCAAGAGGTAGGAATGGGGGTGGCATTACTCACTATCGCCCTAAATTGCCCACTCACAAAATGTATGTTCTCTGTCCCCGAGACCCTGTGCTATACGGTCTGGAGGGCTTAGTTCCAAGGTGAGAATTAGTCCCACCTGGAAACACACAACTGATTCCATTGAACTGGAAGTAAAGAATGCCACCTAGCCATTTGGGGAGCCTCACGCTTTAGGATCAACAAGCAAATGAGAGAGTTACTGTGTTGACTGGTGTGGTTGATCCTAATTACGAAGAGGAAATTAGATTGGTATTACAAAATGGAGATAAAAGTAGTATGTCTGGAATACAAAAGATTCCTTAGACATCTTTTGGTCCTGCCATGTCCTGTGATTAAGGTGATGGAAAACTAAATCAACCCAATTCTGACATGACTACTAATGGCCAGACCCTTCAAGAGTGAGTTTGGATCACTCCACCAGGAAAATAACTACAACCAATTGAGATGCTTACTGAGGTCAAAGGAAACAGGAAATTACTGATAAAAGACAGTCATTCTAAATACCAGGTATGACCATGTTATAGCATTCTCACAGTATCGGAACTGTAATTGTTATAAATGCTTCATGTGTGCAACAAATATTTTTGTTTTCTTCACTTATAAAATGTAGGCTATAAACAAGGCTAATGTGTTTTCATTTGTACCCTTGCTAGCTGTTTCATGTTAGATAAGTACAACTTAATAATTGACTTTATTTAGAAACAATATTTGACTTAAAGAGATGTGCGTTTGGTGCCTAGTTGACAAGGGGTGGACTGTGATGGTTAAGCTTCTCTGTCAACTTGTTTGGACCACGATTCTCAGTTATCTGGCAGTTATGATGTAGCTGGATAGCTATGAAATGATGTCATCAGCCTGCAGTATGCGATCTGGTATAATGTAACCACTTCTATGAGGAGATGTAC
>NW_022103968.1:8312912-8314784 GCF_000313985.2 Echinops telfairi
GGGCCCTGGAAAGAACGCTTGCTTGGTGAAGTAGCAGGCCAGCCAAAATGAGGGAGAAAGACCCTCACCAAAATGGAATGCCACCGTGGTGACCGCAGTGAGCTCAAACGTCGTCAGGATGGTGAGGGCATCACAGGACCGGCGTGTGCTGCTCTGTTATCTCATGGTCGCTGTGAGTCAGAATCGACTACGTGTCACAGCAGGTTCTGTTACCTGCCCTGTAAAGTCTCAACCCCTCATCAGACCTACAAGGTTCTCCGCCATCTGGCTCCACCCACCCCACTTCCCCACCCTCTTTCTTGTGAATACCCACTGCCCTGGTCTGTCCCTCTTCCTGCCCAGCTACAGAGACAGGAGCAGACCCACAGGGGTGCCCACGCATGTCCGGATAGACCTGCGCTCTGCAGGGTTTTCATGGCTGATTTCCGGAAGCAGCTAACCAGCCTTTTCTTCGGAGGAGTTTTTCGGCTGACACTCCGCCACATGCATCATCAAGGATACACCAGTTCAGAGCCTCTGCAGTAAGCAGGCCAGGTCACTGTGTCTCCACTGCTTCAATGACAAAGGGGCCAGAGATCCACCCAGGAAACCTTTTGGGCTGTGGCTCCATGGGAAATTTAAATCTCCCTGAAGTGCTCTTCGGGCCCTCCTTGGAAGAACAAATGAGCAAGGGCCAATATCCTACAATCCCAGCCTACCGAAATGATGATTCCCTCTGTTCATCCTACCGGCCTGTGGCAGTTACATCATCTGTTATCAATTTGACACTTAAGCGTGAAGGGGTGGAGTTTAGCATGTCAATCAGGTCACAGCTTGATGACCTCATTTGGAGGCATGAAGGAGATAAATAACTCGCTGGAGGCCAAACACACGTTCATGGAAAGATATTACTGATGACAAGCCTGATGGAGCTACGTTGATGCAGCCAGAGCCCTGGAACCGAAGGAGCCACCTGGAGACCCACGCCAGCGCTGAGATGCTCACACCGCCACTGGATCCAAAAGATCCACCACTGGATCCACCCACTGCCCTGTGATCTTCCTGCGTTCAGCGTCATTGCATGTGTTTCGAGAGTCTGAAGAGGTATTTATAGATTGGTATCAGACATCTGGGCTAATATCGGGCTTAGGGACTTGATCTGGACTGGGCTGGGATGTTTTCTTAATGTACAATTGCTCTTTTATATAAAACTCTTTCTTAGACTCATATGAGTGTCTGTGAATTTGTTTCTGTAGTCCGCCCACACTGATACACAGCCCCCATCGCCTGGGGGAAGGTGCACAAGATGCTTGGTGTTGTCAGGGTTTAAAGGGAAAACTGTGTCCCGACCCTTGGTGGTTGGCACTCCAGGAGGGCAGAGCTCCCCCAACATCGCTGGGCCCCGGAGCCCGTCCAGACACAGGCACCCAGAGCAACTGTGCTTGGGATCGGGACAGACATAGCTGAAATGCATGCAGAACAACTTGGGGTGAGCAGGTGAGTTGCATTCTAGAGGGTGGGATCGATCCTCCCTGTGGAACCAGGGGGCCAGCAGGGACCACCTGAGGAGGCACTTCGCAGCCACATGGGGATGACCTCAGCGGCTGAGTGCAACACTGACACCATGTGGCAGCCGGAAGCAAGGCAGCTGCGCTGATGGACCTGCAGGCGGTCTTGGGGTGAAACACCGTGCTCCTGGTGGTGCTCTGTCAACTCCATGCCTGAAGTAATTCAGTGGACTTGCTGCCAACAAGGCAAGACGGCGGAGGCTTGAGTGGGAAGACACACGTGCACGGTGAACGCCTGGATGCCCGCTGATGGCGTGCATGGTGTCGCAGCCTCGGCCGTGTTTTGTGCAGAACAATCTGGAAACACGAATGTAGGCCGTCTTCC
>NW_022103968.1:8315586-8326855 GCF_000313985.2 Echinops telfairi
CCACTGGATCCACAAGACTTCCCACCCACTGGCCTGTGATCCTCCTGCAGTCAGCATCATTGCATGTATTTCGTGAGTCTAAAGAGGACTTTAATAGGTTGGTATCAGACATATGAGCTAATATTAGACTTGTGGACTTGATCTGGACTAGGCTGGAATGTTTTCTCAATAGTTAATTGATCTTGTATTTAAACCTCTTTCTTATATACATGTGAGTATCTATGAATTTGTTTCTCCAGTCTACCCAGACTAACACAGGCCCACGCATTGCCACACCACCCCCAGGGCTAAAACGCCTTTTCCTCTGGGGAGAAACTGCTGCTTGGCTAATGGATAGGGCCAAGGGAGAAGACAGATACACTGGAAGACCAGGAGAGAGCAGAGAGAGAGGCCGTCTTTGGGCAGTGGGGCATGTCAAAGAGTCCCACCTGGTCCTGACACTGTCCTCAGGCTCAAAGGGCATGACCACAGGGGTCCAAAGGGACGAGTCCTGGCCACCCAGCTTCTCCAAAGATTCCCATGTGCTGGGGCAGTTCAAACACAACCCAGTCACAGGGGGCGGGGGAGTACCTGGGGAGAGTGTGGCCTGGACCTATGGGCATCTCCATGGTGGTATTGGGGGGTGGGGGGTAACCAGACAATAGCTCCACACACTAGGCCCCAGGGCAGGGTGGGGGGATGTCCCACAGAAGACTGACATGGTTCCGTCTTCATAGTTTGCAGAAGAAGGATTCAGAATCCCAACTGGGAGGTTTACAGGGGAAAAAAATATCGTTGTGTGATACTGGTGGGGTTTGTACAAACAGAACATCTGGCACCCAGATGCAAAATGGATGTTAAATGCGATTGTTCCCACGACCATTGACGCCTAGGGAGTTGTGGCTACAACCACACAGCACCCAGAGTGGCCACTTCTCTCGCTGGAATCAGTGGATCACCTAGACCACCCTGGGGAGTGATGGGCCTCTGGTGAATTACCCCAGCTTCTGATAGTCTCGGCCCTGCACCCCACGCTGCTCCCGCCTCCATTGAGGAGAATAGCCGGGTTGTGTTTCTAATTATGAGCAGGAAATTACTTCTTTGGCCTTGTTCTTGGAAGGCGCCTCTTTTATGCTCAATTTGCATGCCAATGAGAGGCAATTCTTCAAGAAAATAACGAGAAGGGACTGAAACCGAGGAGCAGGGAACAGGAGACCTCCGAGCTGCTGTTTCTCCTCCAGCCAGCTGTGGCCCGGACCCAAGGGCTCTCACGTCTCGTGGGAGATCCCAGAACCCGGAGGATGAGCTGGGCTTTCGGTCTTATTCTCTGGGACTTGCTCCATGTAGACCCTCAGAAAAGATGGGTCCATCTGTTGCCTGGCCATCCTGAGCCAGCTTTGAGGTGTACTTTGGCCCATACATTAAGACCTCTGTCCTTCCTTATCCCCAGCAAACGGCCTGTAGCATGGCACAGTCATGGGGTCAGAGGAGACCAAGGGGCCACCCACTACCTTTAGGAGAGAAGAGAGTCACAAGTGTTGTACAGGGTTTCATTCTGTGATCCCCTCTGCAGTGGACACTGTGTCCTAACTGGTCCTCATTTCCCCATGGAAATGATTGCACGCACACATCCAGAGGCTCCACGTGGCCCTTTGGACACCATATAGCCTAAGCCACTCAGAAACAGAAGGGGACCCAGGCATAGGAACTCCTGCCACTGGGCACGGTCTTACGTGCCGGTGACTGTCCTCAGCTTAAAGCTAAAGCAAACAGCAAGAAGTCGCTTGGGCGCTTCCAGTGAAAAGCCTTTTACAAAGCATGAGTCACCCTGTTTCCCTTCTCTGACTGGGGCGTCGACACCCGAATGTTTTCAGTTTTTGCTCCTGGAAGCTCCTGTGTGCTTCCTCCTTGAAAGCCTTCATTGCACTCTGAGAAGGGGAACTTCAGCAGTTCTGAGGGTGGAAGGGGGATTTCTAACCAGATTCAAGGCCCCTTTATTTATTGGATCCATAGCCTTTACTGGTGGCCTCCAGTGTGGCGGGCCTGCCCCTGTGTGGGGGACCGGGTGCCTGGTCTGCTGCCCTCCACCAGACACCATCAGTGCAAGGCGTGGTGTGGGAAGAGGCTCAGGGTGTCCCAGTGGAGCCACCACAGGCCAGATTCTGCTCCAGCAGGGACACCACGTGCCTTCTCTGAGGTTCATTCAGCCACCACCCGGGGAGGCAGGTGCTTAGGAACTGCTCTTTGGATTCTCTTGTGTTGGGAATTCCATGCATCCCTCTACCCCAAATCCGTGTTGGAACCCTAGGCCCTATCCCTGTGGATTTCCCCCTGGTTGTGAATCAAGTTGGAGCCTTGGTGACACAGGGGTGGAACGCTGCACGCCTAAAGGTCTCTGGTTCAAACCCACCCTAGGAGCGAGCTGTGGCAGTCTGCTCCCAGGAAGGCGCATAGCCTTGGAAACCCTGGGGGCCATTTCCACTGCCCTAGAGACCCCTGGGAATGGCAGTCCACTCAGGGCAGTGCATTTGGGTTTGGAGTGAAGAGGGGATGATGTGCTATGTTAATGAGGCCACCCCATCAGTATAGGGCAGATGCTAAACCGAAGGATCCCTTCAGGGCTGTGAAAAGCAGGCTTGTCCCAGAAGCAGACACAATCTGGGGAGACAGATGCCACAAAAGACCCTCTTCAAGCCAAGGACCACGAGGGCCACTGATGGAAAAGAAACCGAGACAGCCGAGTCCGGATCTGGGATTTTAGGGCCCCAAACTGTGAGAAAATGCATTTCTGGTCCTTAAAGACTCCCCCGGGGTTTCTGTGCCTGCAGCACTGGTGAGCTAGACGGCTGGCTTCCTCCCTTGCTGCTCACGCGGCTACCACGTGGCTACCACATGGCTGGGCTCCAGGTGAGCTCACCGCCACAGGTGGGACACTCCTGATAAAGCTCTTGCCAACTGTATCTTTCCTCCTTCTAAAGCCTCGCACACGCAGTCGGACGTCTCAGAGTTTGGCAGCAAATGGAAGCATGCCATCAATTACTCATTTGGTGTTTAGGCAGAAGAATGGGATTATCTTGGCCTAGCAGGCAGGCCTGGTCAATCACAAAGAGGTCTGTGATGGAAACCCCCACCTAATTCACAAAAGCGGGAAAACGCCTTTTTTTTAAGTAAATAAGTGAAGAAAGAAAGAAACAAAGTGAGCAGGTCAATGAACTACTGCTTTGAACATGTCCCACTGAGGGCCACGTCCCGTGTCTTAAGGTAAATCCCAAGCAGAGGGAGCAAAGCCGATGCAGATGCCGGCAGCCAGGGGGCGCTGCTCTTGGGCTGCGACACTCATCCAAACAGCATCCTACCTGGGCAGGTCTCTGCAGTCAGTGTGTCCAGGCTGCTCTCCTGGCGTCCTTTTTGTCGTCTGACCATTCCCAGATGGCCCAGGAGCTGATGAAGTCCTCTGAGCCAGGACAAAAGAGAAAGAGGAAAGGACATCAGCTAGGCCCTCAGCAAACACAAGCATATGTGTCCACAGGCCAGTGGCTAGAGCACTCCAGGGTCAGGCGGTACGTCATGGAATCATGCCCGGGGCAGGCACTAGCGGCGCTGAGGACATGGCTGTGAGCAAAGCAGGCATGGCCCCTGCTTTCGTTTAATGGAGCAGAAACCCAGTTTAACCACATGGGCTTGAACGTGGCTGGTTGAGCAAGAAACCAAGACCGGAGCACTTTCCATCACGTGTGGGGGAGGGCATTGAGTGGAGATATTGATGCTCAGACCTAAGGGTGTCAAGTCTGCTGGGGGCACCCCCTCTGAAGAAAGCACAGTGCCCCTTTGCTTCTGTACCCCATTGGCCACCCCAGATCCCTTTAAACCAGGGAAAACCACAACTGATGGACTACAGTGATGAGTCCTGAGGAACATGGACCTTGGACCTACTCCTGGACGTCCTGACCAGTTTTTCTGGAACTCCCTCCGTCAGTCTGTCTACTCAGCAGTTGAATTTTAAAACTAAACTGCAGGAACAGGTTCCGTTAAAACGCCAAAGCACAGACCAGGAAGAGATCAGAGATGTTTTAAAACCCCAACTTAAAGGATGCCCACTTAAATATAAGAGAAAACTTAGAAAGAGGAAAGGGGTTTCCATAATTCCTAAAATCTGTCTCTTTTTCTTCCTAGCAGTACCCCCACAAAGCCTCCTTCCACCAACGCACAAACCTTTAGAACGAAATCTGCCCCCTTTCAAAAGCAATACCTCCCAATCCCACTCTTCCCTTGCAAACTGGGTTGGCTTTGGCTCCGGACGGCCTTGTGTGTCACAGAGAGAGATGCTGCCAGCTCTGGTTCTGTGCGTTTGTCATGATCTCTGTCATGGCTCAGCCCACTCTTATGCTGTTCTCAGTCCACCTCACGGAAGGACTCCCTTGTGTTTGAGGACCCGCTGCTCACCAAACAGGATTTCTTTTTCCAGAGAGTGGTTTTGGCCGATGACATGTCCAAAGTAAGCAAGCTGACATGGCACCGCCTGTGAGGGGTAAGGTTTTGTGTCAACTTGGCTGCGCCTGGATCCCAAGTGGTGTGTGGCAGTTAAGACCCACTAACCCCATTTGATGTGACCTAACACAATATAATCCATTCTATACTACGATTTGCTACCAGCAACCAATCAGTGGTCAGAAAATTAGGGTGGAAATGCAACAACTTTACACCTATCACCATCTTGATGCAATTAATGAAAAGGCAGTTTCCTAGGGTGGGCGACCTGCTCCAAATACATGTGACCCAAAGCTTGCTTGGTTTTTGTTGGGTCTGGAACCTGCACCTGCTTCATTGAGCTCAAGTTCTCTGGACTTATGCCAAAGGCTTGCCATACTGTCTGGCAATCTTGGGAGTCAGCAGTAGCCGAGTGACCTGCCAACCTAGAGAATCCAGTCTAAGACCCCCCTCTTACTTCTAAAGGGCATTCTGATTGTATGCCATCTAAAACGGATTTGTTCATTCTCTAAAGTGTCCCAGATTCCTCCTGAGGAAAAGTCTCCTTCATGGTCATTCTAAATACCTCCAGGTACAGACAGGGTTTAAGATGTTTATGGCTATAATTCAGCAATCACAAAATAGAGTAGCCTTTTGCACCAGGGTCCTGAATTTCAAAACTCATAGCCCAATTCCTAATTGCCCAACTGCCACATAGATCTCTGTTCAAGTACCTTCTGCAGCCAGGTCTCCCTTCCCCTCACCCTGTGCTCCACAGTCACTTACTAAGCAAAAGATTTAGCAGCAAGAGCTCCTGTTCTGTATTCAAGGTTTCATTGAAGTAATTCTGGAAAGTGAGTGGGATGTCCAACAGCTCAGACACATGCAAACAACAGCTGGAGCAAGGAGACTGGGTTTTACTCTAACTGAAGAGAGAAGAAGAAGGAGGAGGAGGAGGAGGAGGAGAAGAAGAAAAGACACTGCTTGCTAAATTTCTTCAGGCCAAGGAAATATAACAAGGGCTCAGCTTCATTTTTGAAAAGAGCACGTTCCAATCCTCCTCTTAATAGAAAGCTAATCTGCAAGAACAATGCCTATTTAACTAAAAAATTTAAAAACGTGTCTAAAGGGAGTGAAAAGAAATAGCCCAGTCCATGTCTACAGCACCTTATGCATCTCAGAATGCCCTGACAGCCATCTGATTCCTTCAAAATTCCTGTGAGCCTATAGCTGACAGATAATATAATATTTTCCATTTTCCAGATGAGAAACAGGTTTAAGAGGTTTGCCCAAGTTTTCTGCCTTAACTGCAATATTCTTCCCACAATCATAACACTCAACAACTTCTATAATGCTGGCGGGCATAGTCAATATTCTTTTCCAATGCTACAATTCAAAGACATCAATTCTCCCATCTTCTTTATTCACTGTGCCGCCCCACGTGAACACAAGGCATCTCAAAATGCCATGACTTGGGTCAAGGGGACCAGAATCCTCCAAGTGACATCTTTGCTCTTTAACACTTTAAATAGGTCTTCTGCAGCCCATGCACCTGGTGCAATGTTGTCTGATTTCTTGACTGCTATTTCCATGACAGTTGATTGTGGACTCAAGTAAAATAAAATTTTAGGCAACTTCAATCTGTCTTCTCCTTCTCATAATGCTTCTGATTGGCCCAGTTCTAAGGATTTTTCTTTTCTTTATACTGAAACTGTACAATTTGATCCAAGGTTGTATCTGCTTCTGCTACATATTCTACACTGTTAATGAGTCTTCCTCAAATCCTGATGCCAAGTTCTTCTTCATAGAATGCAACTTGTTGAGTTATTTGCTCAGCATAAGATTGAGTAAGTGTGTTGAAGGGGCACAACCTTGGCACACGTCTTCCTGATTTAAACGATTCAGGGCCCCCTTGTTCGGTAGGAGGCACGGTCTGTTGGTCTATGTGCAGGTTCCTCGTGAGTGCAATTAGGTGTTATGGCATTCCCATTCTTCACAAGGTTATCCATTACTTGTTAGGATCCACACAGTTGAACGCATTGCCTAGTCAATAAAACACATCTTTCTGGTAGTTTCTGCTTTCAATCCAAGAGCCCTCTGACCTCAGCACCACATCCTTTTCGGCACCTGGCTTGACTTTATGACCATCCCATCAGTGCACTGCTGCAACCATATTAAAATGATCTTCAGCATCACTTTTCTTGTGTGTGCTACTGATGATGTTTGATAATTTCGCATTGTTAGATGACTTTCCTTTAGAGCAGGCACAAATGTGGACTCCTTTCAGTGGGTTGCTCAGGTGGCTCCCCACCAACTTTCTTGGCGTAGATCAGTGAAGACGTCCAGCACTCCATTAATTGGTTGAGGCATTCCAATTGCCATTCTATCAACTCCCAGAGCCATGTTTTCTGCCAATGCTTTCAGTACAGGTTGGATTTTTCCCTTCCGAATCATCATTTCTGGATCAGATATGACCTCCTAAACTGGTTGAATACCCACACTCACACACACCTGCACAGAAACACAGACTTAGATGGTTACCGGCGTGGGGAGGGGAAGGGAAGCAATAAGGTAGTGGGTGTTAGGTTGTGAGGTGCTGTGAAGCCGGTTCCAACTCATAGTGGCCCGTGCCCAACAAATGAAACACCGCCTGATCCTGTGCCACCCTCCCAGCTATTCCTCTGCCTGAGCCCACCGTTGGTCATCCAAACGGTGCCAATCCATCTTGTTGCGGGGGCCGACCTCTTTTTCGCTGCCCCTCCACTTTGCCAAGCGTGAGGTCTTTCTCCAGGAAAGACAACATGTCCAAAGTATGCAAGATGAAGTCTTGCCATCCTTGCCTCTAAGGAGCACTTGGACCATACGTCTTCCAAGACAGATCAATGTGTCCTTTCAGCAGCCCGCGGTACTTTCCACGTTCTTCTCCAGCACCGCAATTCAAATGCTTCCATTCTTCCTCAGTCTTCCTTATTTGATGTCCAATTTTCACGTGCAGATGACGCAATTGCAAAGACCATGGCTGAGTCTTCAGAGCGACACGGTGCATTTCAACCCTCTACAGAGGTCTGCGCAGCAGACTTGCTCACTGCAGTGCCTCTCTTGACCTGTGGACCGCTGCTGCCATGAGCACTGATTGCGGGTCCAAGTAGGATGACATTGTTAACAATCCTTGCCCGTAGGCTAGAACAGGGGTTGGGAACACTGCGGCTCACAAGCTATGCACAGCTCTTTCAGTGCATACATGGGGTTCTGAAGTAAACTGAAAAAATTTAAGGATATGATTTAAATAATGGTGTTTCATTTTTTCGTAAATATATGCTTCTGATTCTCACATAATGCTGTGAGGGGAAAAATTGTTGTGAGGCATAGAATTGGCTCTTCTGTCTCAAAGGTTTGCTGACTTGCAGGCTAGAGGATAGACAGGTGTTCACTTAGGTGAGGGGGTAGGTCAGATCATACAAGAGGGAGGTGGAAGAAAAGGAGACAGTGAGGAAACAGGACAAGCCATGGGAAGTTTGATAAATGGTTTAAGTTGTTGAATGCAAAAATGATGATCGGATATGTAAACCCTCAACCAAGTCACAGTAAAAAAATTTAATAAAACGACTGACTATCAACCATTTCTTTTTGGTACAGTGACTCTGTGTATTCCTTCCATTTTGTCTTTATGCTTCCTGCCTCATTCGACAATGGAATTCTTCAATAATGCAACTCAGAGCTTGAATTATTTCCTTTGGTGCTTTCAGCTTGAAAAATATCAAGCATGTTCTCCCCTTTAGGCTTTCTCACACCTCGTCTTTGCACACGTCATTATCATTCTTTACTTCATCCTAACAAGCAGCCCTTTGATGTCTCCCATTCGGCTCTTTTACGCCATCATTTCCTCCATTGCTTTAGTCACTCAAGAGCAAGTTTCAGTCTCTTCTGACACCACTTTGACCTCTTCTTTCTTTCTGACCCTTTCATGACCTTTAGCTTACTCCACGGGTGATGTCTTTGATGCCATCCCATATCCTGTCCAGTCTCCGTCCATTGGTGGTCAGTGTGTCAGATCTATTCTCAAGACAATCTTAAGTGGGGTGTGTTTGAGGCCACGCTTTGGCACTTGTGATTTTGTTTTTATTTTCTTCAACTTTAACTTGCGTATGAAAAACTGATGGTCATTCCAAAGCTGGCCCCTGGCCTCATTCTGACGGATGATACTGAGTTTCTCCATCTTCTCTTTGCACAGGTTCCATAGATGCCAGCCTTGAGGACATCATGGGTAGTTACATTCTGCCCTAGAGGGTGGCTAGGAGTCAGAAGTGATTAAATGACCTGCTGTAACAATAAGAGTAAACATGCTACGACCGAATACTTCTGTATACCAGGTACTAGCTAGTCTTGTCATTGTTTTAGAGATTTAAACTATTCAATCCTTTTAACAACCCTATTTTACATAAAGGGTGTCTTTGTGGTGTCAACAATTAAGATGCCTGGTTACAGGCCAGAGGTGGAAGGTTTGAGCCCAGCTTGTGGTGCCCCCGGTACTCTGCATAGGAAAACTCTGCCCTTCAAGGCGCACGGAGCCCAGTTTCACTCTGACATGGGATTGCCATAAGCCAGTGCCAACTCACAGGCAATGAGTGGTTTTTAAACTTTCACTTTACAGGGACAAACACCCAGAGGTTAAGCCAGTTGCACACAGAGAAGCAGCCTGGCAGGGGTAGTGCCAGGATTTGGCTCCAGAGCCTTTGCGCTTCACCTGAGGGTGCCTCCTCCCTTGAGTCACCTTGGTCCCCAATCACCAGTCTCACTGCCACATTCCAACTCCCTGAAGCAACTGGCGCTTGATTGGGAACGTGACCCAGAGCCGGCCTGCAATGGCCGGCAGAGCACCTGGCCCAGAGAAGGCCCTGCACAAACATCTGTTGAGGGAATGAAGAATAGATGATTCCGGCTTTATATGGTCATCACTTCTGCAAGACAGGGGAGAGGCACTCAGGCCTGGGGGTGTTCAATTTTGTCACAGTTCCTACAGATGTTGTCTGCCGCTCCCATTTGGGTGTTCCCACCCTGCCAACAGCGTGGATTCCAAGGGCTCTGGTGTCTCAACTAACGTCACTGCAAAACGGCGTGTGTCTCTAAAGTTACCCCTCATGCTTCCAAATCAGCGCCTGGAAAAAACATTGGCCATCCTCCACGTGACTGACTGATGGGCCAAGTGGCCTCTGTGCCTCTTTCCCCAGTTACCATGGCCTGAGTAAATACACCGCACCCCCTCTCTCCCTCTCTCCCCCCACTCCTTCCTTTCTCCTTTCCCTTTCTCTCTCTCTCTCTGCTCTGGCATATTCCAGGGCCCTGGCTCTGTTTTAAAGCAATCTTCTGACGGTTACAGCAACTTTCCAACCCCGGAGGATCCACTAGATCAAGAGCTTAGGTGTTTTACCGTGACCAAAACAAACCCACTGACCTTACCTCTTACGTGGGCTCCATCTCTGTGGATAGCACCAGCTGGTCAGGACAGTACAGAGTCCTGCAGTACTCGGTGAGATGGGGGCCGAGCACCTAGCTAAAGTGGCCCCTCTCTGAAGGAACTTCCTGTGAGCAGCCTGACTGCAGGTGAATGCTGGGAAGTAGACGGAAGGTCATCCCCATGGCATCAGGAATCGGGTTTCCAAAACAACTGTCAGCCGGGCCAAATATGGAGGGTGAACATGCGTTCTGCGCCCAGGCCAGCAGGCTGCGGTCTCCCCTGTCAGGACAAGGCCCACGCTAGGGCCCGCTCTGCTGACTCACCCCAAACGCTTCTTCGCCTCTAAGGAGCACTGTGCTCCCTCAGGGGTTCAAGGACGGACTTGCCCTGAAATCAGCATACCTGTGGGCGGCTGGGCAGACAGGAGCCTCTGGTCCAGCCTTGGCCGGCCCACACCTTGGAGGGAGTGCCAAGAAACAAGTGAAATCCGGAGGTGTGCTCTCCCACAGGGCTGAGCTGCTTCGTCACCTTGTTGGGATGTGCAGAGAAACAAGCCCTTCCAGCCCCCCTCCCGAGCAGGTGCCTCTGTGCGGGGGTGGGGGGTGGGGTGGGGTGGGGGGAGCAGCTCTAAAAGCAAAGTGCACATCACCTGGAAGGCATACTCCTAGACAGGTGTGGTGGAGTTTCAGAGCAGGCCAGCAAGGGGCCATGCTTCACCCAGAAGCACACAGCAACCTCAACATTCTCCCCAAGAAACAGTCCTGTCCTTGACTAGTGTCCCCTTCCTGCCGATGGTGACTTTCTGGACAGAGCTCAGACTGCGGGACTCGGTAGCTGCACTGTGGATGGCAGATTCACAGTGCAATCTTTGTTTTGTTTTTTTTAAACAACTAATCAGTTTTGCTCATTGGTAGTGAAAATGGGATCTCCGCACTGTCCCCAGGCTCAAGCCAGGACTTGCTAAGGAGGGTCAAGCTCGAGCAGCGTGGCTCCTTGCTTCCACTTCATTGTTTGAAAACCAAGCCTCCTTTCCATCTAGTGAACTCTGCTCCGCGGTAGCCCCTGTGTCCCAGGGCAGACTCCACTCTGAAGGCTTCCCAGACGTCATCTTGACAGAAGCCCATCGCCAGCTCTTTCTTCCTCACTGCCACTGGTTGGGCTTATAGGGCCAACCTTTCGGTCGGTAGCCAAATGTGAGGTGTTGACACCACCCAGGGGCTACACTTAAGCCTTACTGGGTGACATTGTTAAGGTTTATTGTGCCAACCTGGCCAATAAACACATGTGGGATTAATTGAAGGGCAGAGAGATAAATGGCTCGTTGAGCCTTGCCTTTCTAGTTCTCTAGTCTCTGGCTCTCTGATGGTC
>NW_022103968.1:8328415-8339602 GCF_000313985.2 Echinops telfairi
GTTCTCCAGTTCTAAACCATCAGCAGCTCTGAGGGGGAAGACGGGGCTTTTCATTTGTGTAAACGGTTACAGTCTCAGAACCCACGGAGGGTCACTGAGTCAGCGTGGACTCGATGGCAATGAGTTTAGTTTGGTTTGGTTCTCTGTGCACTTCTGTGTGGAGATGTGGCTTGGCTCCAAGCCACCGAAATGGGGTTAGCCGCCATCTGGCCTGTCTTCCCATAGGGATGAGCCCATGATTAGAGTTGGCCGATCAGAGCGCCTGTACCCCCAGGCACAGTGAACATTTCCCAGAGGGCACATGACTCAATCAAGCCCACGGATTCCTTCTAGGGAGTGGCCTGGCAGGCCTGTATCATTGGTAGGGAGAAGGGTAGGAGCCAGGTTGAGTGTCCCCTGCCCCTCCCCCTCAGGTGTGGAGAGAACAGGACCCAGCTCCATCCTCTGGACTTTGGATGCAGCCCCGTCAGTCCCTAGACCATCTCTAGGGACATCTCTATCCTGTGGGCCTAGCAGTCCCCTCCTCTGTGACTGCACTTGCGATGGGTACTGTCTCTTGACCACCCAAGCTGCAAACCCACTGCCATTGAGTAGCTGTCAACTCCTAAGGCCCCTATGGGGCAGAGCAGAACTGCTCCCTGGGGTAAGTCATCATGGGAAGAGACAGCCTCTTCTTTGTCCCAAGCACTGACTGGTGGCTTGGAACTGCTGACCTTCTGGCTAGCAACCCAATGGCTAGCCCACTGTGCCACCAGGTTTCCCCTCGGGGATGAAACTAGAGCTGATTTTTAAGTGCAAATCTGGCAAATTAATCGGCCACTCCCCGCAACCCAATCTAATCATGGGGATTTGTTTCATTTAAAAAAATTAAAGACATGCTCGCTTCGGCAGCACATATACTAAAATTGGAATGATACCAAGAAGATTAGCATGGCCCCTGTGCAAGGATGACACAAATTCATGGGGAAAAAATTAAAGACATGTTTGTGTAATTAATAAAGATCTGACACATCCGAGTCTTCACAGCTTGCAAGCACACAGGGGCACTGGCCCTCAGGCCCCGATGAGAGGAGGATGAATTGGCGTTTCCATTGTGGACAACGTTTCCAGCGCTCTATATCAGAAGTGCTTGCTTCTCTGTGTGGCGATTCCACTCATACACCAAAACCACCACCATTCAACTCGGGATAGCACCGTTGAGCAAGGGGATGGGAGGAACAGGTAAGCCGTTTCCAAGTTGTAGAAATCCATCTCCGGCCAGAGGAGCTCACTCACTGCTCCTGGGGGTCTCCTCACGCATTGGCTCCTTTGCCCCTGGCTTGCTGCATCTTGGCACCATTGACAAGCTGAGCCAGGGCCTCTTTGGGGCTGGGGCTGCCTTGTGCACTGGAGGATGCTGAGCAGCATCTCCTATGTCTGCTATTTGAGGCTAGTAGTATGCATTGCATTAGTTAAAGCTGCTGCACAGGACCTCGTAAGAACGTTGAAAAGCACGGTTATTACTCTGAGAGCTAGGGTGCTCCTGACCCCAGCCACAGAGCTCGCAGTCACCTCCAGTGCATGTGAAAGTTGGACATTGACTCAGGGAGACCAGAGAAGAACCAGTGCTTTTGAATTGTGGTGCTGGAGCAGAATATAGTGAAAGTACCATGGACTGCTAAAAAGACAGACCGATCTATCTTGGAAGAAGTACGGCCCCGAGTGCTCCTTAGAAGCAAGGGAGGAGAGACTTTGTCTTACATACTGGGGACATATTCGTCAAGAGAGACCAGTCCCTGGAGAAGGACATCATGCTTGGTACAGTGGTGGGGCAGGGAAAGAGGAAGGCGCCCAAGGAGATGAATTGACCCAGTGTGTTCAGACACAGGGACGACCGTGAGGCAGGCGTAGGACCGTGTTTTGTGCTGCTGTGCAATGGGTCCCTGTGACTCAGAACTGCCTCAGCCCACCCGATGGCAACAACAGGAACGTCCCCTCACGTCTGGACAGCCAAAGAATGTCTGGAGAGTTTGTCAAGGGTCCCCTGAGGGGTCAAACCACTCCAAGTTGAGAGACAGTGGCTTATCTTCTTTGTTTGCAAGAGGACCTGTGGAGGGTTTGGGTCCCAAACAGACTTGGAAGATGCTAGGAAAGGCATTACACTTGAGCCACCTGGTTTGTGAATGAGCAACACCCAAGGCCAGAATGTAGACCCAGTGGCCCCCTATGGGTGCCTGCACATGGAAGGTACTTGACTGATGGCGGTGCCCATCCACTGAAAATCTGAGAATGAATGAAGCAGTGTCCCCCTTCCTCCAAGTGGAGGTCACAAAGAGGGAGGCCGTGAGTCAGGCACAACAAGCAGGCACATTTGGTTTTGACCACCGACGGTTTTTAAATCATTGAAATTAGTTGCTGATATATATTTTTGAAAAAATGTGAAGATTTCTTGGCTACAAATGTGCTTGACACAATGGATGCATGTATAGATTGTGATAAGTGTTGTACACGATTTCTTCACACAAGAAGTCTTCCAGGCACGATGGGAAAACAGAGAAGGAAAGAATCCCACAAGTCCTTACCCTGATACCAAAGCCAGACAAGACGACACAGAAGGGAAACCAAAGTTTCCCAACCAAAGTTGAGAAGCAAACATCCTTAGCCGACCGTTAGCACATCAAACCCAACGATGATAAAAATAATTCTGCACCGAGCTCAAGAGCCAACCTTAGTCCATGTCCGGAGCCATTCGGCTCAATCTTCACTATATTTTGTCAGAGCTTGCAGTACTTTTCCATTCCCGCCTACATGACATAGTTTTGTGATTGTGTTGTCTCCCCTCTGAGTAGCCTGTCCTAGGGACAGCCTGAGTTTAACCTTCGGGTCTGCCTGGAGGCAGATGGGGGGGTTTCCATACATGGTGTGACAAAGCACCTATATCCTGCTTCCCCTTGATTGGGTGGGGGATTGTCTTCACCCTATTTACATATCTAGTGCCTGCACCTGATTTGCATGGAACAATGTCACTTCGTGTACATGGTTGAAGACTGTAAACCGTTACTGAGGGCGCGCTCCCCCGGACTCCTTGATTGGTCTATTACCAAACTGGCCTAATTTACATGTGCGACCGGTGTTTCCCTTCCCCTGGCCTATATAGGCTGCAACCTTTCACTCAATAAATGAGACTTGATCAGAATACTGTCTTGTCTCCGTTCCTCGTGTCTCTTGTTCCCCTCAATTCCCACGCCCTCCTCCAGGGTCTGCGTTGACGTTCCTGCGGGTCAGGACAAGTCCATCCAGTCGACTGACTCACAGTGACCCTGTAGGACAGAGTAGAACTGCCCCTCGGGTTTCTGAGAGTTTCCATCTTTATGGGAGCAGACAGCCTCCTCTTTCTCCTGCGGAGCGCCCAGTGGCTTCAAACTGCTGCCCTTGTGGCTAGCAGCTCAATGGTTGACCCACTACATCACCTGGGCTCTTTAAGCCCTAACCAGAGAGAGTTCATTCCAGATATGCAAGTGTGGGGGACCAGCCTCCATAACCAAATAGGTCCAAGGGGGCAGTTGTATAATTGAGGGGTAAATTATAGACGCCAGACAAGGCATGCAAGGGCTCACCCCCACCATGGCTTCAGGAACAAGGTCTGAGCAGAGAGAGCATAATGTATCTGTCACGAGCTTATAAAACCTTGGGCATGCAAGCCACGGTAAGCACATAAGAAACAGGAAGGGGTTCTAATTGAGGCATACACACATGAGGGGGATGAGCTAGGGGTGTACACCCAATAGGAAGGGGCGGTACTAGAGGCACACATGTGACAGGAAGGTACATACTTAACAAGATGGGCGGGTTCTAGAGTCAAGATGGCAGCCAAAGCTTGCTTGTCTCTGAGCTGGCTTGACCTTTGATGTCTTTGAGCTCTTCTCCAGGGGAACAATCTATGATCCTTATCAGAAGGGAGTGGACTGTACTTAGGGTTCAGATGGTCTGACTGCTTTTGATGGTAGACAATCTTTAGGCAGATAGCCTTCAAGCAGTTGGCCTTCAAGAACATAATAAGCAACCATGTGTTTGTAAACAGCACCTTAAACTTGGCATTATTATGGGGGAACATTGAGGGGAATAACTTTTACTTAGCATGTGACTGGGACGCACCTCTAACTTACAAACGTGAAGGCCCCCTCTGTGGGAGCCCCGGCCTCCCAGACTCCTAACGTATAACGCTGAGAGTTTGTCCGCATACGCTCTCTTCTCAGTTCTGTTTCCCACATGCAAAGGTTTTCATAGGGTTTGCAGTAATAATTTCTGAGAAGTGGGTCACCCCTTCCTACTTCCTAGCTCCACTTGAACCTATCCACCAGGGTGACCCTGCTGGTATTTGATTAAGCAAAGGCATTCAGCTCTGTGGATCATAACAAACGATGGGTAACATTGAGATGAATGAGAATTCCGGAACACGTACCAGTGCTCACGCAGCACCTGTCCATAGCAGGAGGCCATCATTCAACCTGAGCACGGGATATCGTGTGCGTTAGGTTAAAGCCGGGAAAGGTGTGTCAGGACCAGATCCTCTCACCATCCTGTTCAGTCCACGTGCTGAGCACATAATCAGAGCCCATGGACTCTGAGGAAGCACGAGGCACCAAGCGCAGCGGAAGGCGCATGAACAACCTACTGATGATGGCACTTCGCTTGTGGAAAGCCAGGGGCACTTGAGCACTTGCTGATAAAGATCAAAGACAACGGCCTTTGTTTGGGATTATGCCTCCACATCAAGAAAACAAAAATCCTCACAACTGGATCAATAAGCAACATCAATTAGCTGGATGCTGCCACGGATTTCATTTTACTTGAATGAGCCAATGCTCATGGAAACAGGGGTCAAGGAATCAAATGGCATACTGCACTGGACAGATCTGCTGCCCGAGATCTACTTAGAATGCTAAAAGGTAAAGAGCCGACCTTGTAGACGAAGGCACAACTGACCCAAGCCAAGGTACGAAGGGGCTTCAAAGAGTTTGTGGGGAATGAAAAGATAGTGGAATTTTTCCATGGCCTTTTGGAAACCCGCTCCTATATACAAGCCACGTGCTTGACAAGAACACGGGTCTAGCATAGAGAAAGAAACATGAAAGCACAACAGCAGAACAAACCCAGCCTTAAAATTGATTATAGTAATGATCGTACAACTCTTCTAATATGATTAAACTATTGAATTGTATGATATGTGGTTTGTTAGGTAGACTAGCGTAGGGCAGGGGAATGTCCATTAAGGCGTGCCCAGAGGGCCAAGCTACAGGAACAAAGGAGTGGTGCAGTGCACATGCCCAGAGGCTCAGGTTTCCCATGGTAGGCATGGGTGGGCGTGAACCTGAATTGACCCACCTAGGCCAGGTGAATTCAATTCAGCCAATGGGGTCGATCAGGGGTCTTTCGCCACGCCTCCCCGTGGAATCCTTGAAGAGGCAGAAGCCCTGAGTCGAGCAGGAGAGAGAGAACTTGGGTGCAGAGAGCTTTGGCAGGACTTTGGGACACTTTTGCGTGACACCAAGCAGCTTCCAGCCAGGCTGCAGGCCGGGAGGAGTCCTATGGGTGCCATGTAAACCTGAAACTTCTTCTAATTCTCATAAAACTCACTTGGATCACGAACCAGGTTTCGGCGTGAATTCTTTCTCGTGCGGAGCCAAGGACCGAGGTATAGACCTAGCTACAGGGGAGCAGCTACTCCGTGAGTGTGCTCAGCAGAACGGGAACCACGATGCATCACACTCAGGAGTGATCTCCACCGGGCCATGCTGACGGAAGAATGGCCAACCCCAAAGCTCACATGCTGAGTTTCTGGTTACAGGCTGTCGTTGGGTGTCGTCGTCGAGTGGGTTACGACTCCCAGTGACCCCATGTGCATCAGAACGGAACACCACCCCGCCCTGCGCCCCCTGCTCTCACGTCTGAGACCACGGTCGCAGCCACGGCGCCCATCATCTTGTAGAGGTTCTTTCTCTTTTCCCGGCCCCTCTACTTCACCCCAGGGGCACAACTGCCTGCCTCCTCCGCATGCGAAAGCTGGTCACCGAGTAAGGAAGAAGAGATGCATGTGAAATGCGGTGCTGCAGAAGAATATTGGAACAAGCACGGACTGCTAAGCGCACAAAGCTATCTGTCTTGGAAGAAGTACAACCAGGGTGCTCCCTCGAGGCTTCGCCTTACATACTGGATGGCCCCTACCAACGACTTTCCCAAGCACGATGTCCTTTCCCATAGGCATCAAGCCCTGACAAGACGACAGGATAAAAATGCAGATCTGACAGGGCTGACGGAGGGCCGAGGTCGAGGACGGAAGGGAGACAATAGCTATGAAAAGGCAATTGTAGACGTTCTGTATTCTCACTGTCTCTCTGTCTGTCCTGGAGAGGACAGCTGCTGCCGTCCTTAGGTGCCACCAAGGCGGCTCCAACCCCTAGGGACCCGTGCACCCCAGAATGACACAGTGCCCGGTCCTGCACGGTCCTCACAATGGTTCCTACACGGAGCCCAGGGTCGCAGCCACTGGGTCAGCCCATCGCATCGAAGCCCCGTCCTTCCCTCTGCCAGACATGATGCTCTTCTCCAGGGATGCTGGCGTCTTCCCAGATGTGACCACTGGGAGGCCAGATAAAGAGTGAAGGCCTGGTGGCACACAGGTTAGCACTCAGCTGCTGACCAAAAGGTCAGCGATGTGAACCCACTAGCCCTTGGACTGACTGGGCCGCCTGTTTCTATAAAGAGTGATCCCCTTGGGAACCCCCTGGAGACAAGCAACTGGGCTCTGTAAGGTCTCTATGAGCAGGACTTGGTTGGCAACCATGAGAGATGAAGGGTCGCTAGGATCTCCCTGTATTATTTCTTACAACTACACGTGAATGTACAGTTTTCTTGAAGTAAAAAAAAAAGAATTAAAAACTGTTAAGTTTCCACAGAAGAATACGGCTCTCTGACATCTTTTGAAGAAGCAGGGAGATCTTGTGGGGCTGAGAGTACTGTCCCAGTAGAAGCTGTCCACAGTCGCATGCACCCATTGCAGAATGACAGGTCCCTCGAGCTGGCCCTGGTCCCCACTGCCCCCGGTGACCTCACGTCCAATCACTAAGCGCTGGCTCTTGCCCACTGCTGTGGACACTGTGCTTTGCAAGCTTTTGAGGGCATCGGGGTAACTGTTTGGGGGCTGGGGGGAATGAAGAGAAAAGCCAGAGGCCAAGCAAGCTGGCACATACTGCCTTTTCGCTCCAACTTCCTCCTTCACGAAACGAGACACCACAAGTTCTCAATTTGACCGAGGTTTTCATATTTTCTGCTTTCCTTTCGAGTGAGATTTTTCTCTGTTTTACTTTGTTATTGTTGTCAGATTGCTCTTTTTTAACTTGTTGGTTATGGTATCTATTTCTGTGTATGAAATCCAGGATAGGTACATCTACAGAGAGAGTATGGGATTCGTGGTTCCTTAGGGATATGGCAGGGGTGGTTGGGAGGAAATAGAGAACTAATCCCAGTGAGGACAAGAACTAAGAAGCTGTTCTAAAATTAATTGTGGTGATGATTGTGCTACTCTTCTTGATATGATTGAACGATTGAATTATATGCTAAGTGGATTATGTGCCAATAAAAGTTTTTTAATAAGAAACGTAACACCACGAAGCCACAAAGCCCACGGTGTGTGAGACACAGAAGACAGTGGCGGCTGGTTTTGCGTGCCAGGGTGTTCAGTCAACACTCTCCAGACGTGAAGCCGACAACTATGCCATGAGCGCGTATCTCACCCCCAGCCCTGGCCAGGGAAACCCCTCAACCCCCTTTCTCTCAAACACGAACGCTTTACCAGCCTGAGAACAATAGTCACATTCATCTCCACAACTCCGATCGGCTTCCAATATCTTTATAATGGCTGCCGTTTTGGAGGGGATGTGGAAAGGGTCTCCTGAGGAGGAGTGGGGGATGGGTGGGTACGACCTAGACACATGTGTTCAACTGTCAGTCTACCTAATTTAAAGCACAGAATAAATAAAACAAGTGCTCATGGCTTATTTGAAGGGGAATCCAGAAAATGAAGCAAAACCTATCCTGATAGCTGTATAAAGACCTGTGCACTATGTATTTTCCTCACTGCCAGCGAGTCGATGCCAACTCAAGGAGAGACCCTACGGGCAGAACTGCCCCTGTGGGTTTCTGAGACTGCAACTCTCTACAAGAGTCGACAGCAGAAAGCCTCATCTTTCTCCCACACAGCGGCTGGTGGTTTTGAACTGCTGTCTTTGTGCTTAGCAGCCCAACATGTAACTCACTCCGCCACCAGGACTCCTACCCGCTATGTGTCGGCCACCTCTAATGGGTCGCTATGAGTTGAAATCGACTGATGGCAGTGGATTTTTGGTTTTGTGTTTAAACCAGGCACCAGCTGTGTCTCTGCTTGGTCCTCTCTGGGCTGATGTGATGCTAGAAGTGAGTGAAAAAGAGGAGTGGCGTCGTGGTTGTGTGCTGGGCTGCTAATGGTAAGGTCAGCAGTTCAAAACCACTAGTTACTCCACGAGGGAACAATGAGGCTTTCTACTCTGGTGAAGAGTTACAGTCTCGGAAACTCACCGGGGCAGTTCTACCTGGTTGTATCGGGTCGCGATGAGTCAGCATCGACCCCATGGCAGTGAGTTTGACTTGGTTTTGGGAGATCAGTGTTTCCCCAAAGCGGGTGCTGTGCCCCTTGGGGGCGTTGGGATGATATCCAAGAGATTTGCAAAAGCAAATACCTAATTGTACAATTATGCTTGATCTATTTGAAGTTTGGAGTGTTATGACACCTGTAAGAGCTCCTAATAAAATGATGAATGATAATTTTTAAAGAGTAAATGCCTATACTTTGTCCTGGATATGGGCTTTTCAAAAGCTTCTCCTTGTGTCCGTGGGGCACCGAGTCATTATTATTATTATTATTATTATTTCCTGAAAAGCGGGTGATGAGTCAGGTACGTTTGGAAGTCTGTGGTCCAGACAAATCAATCAAGAGAGGGAGAAGCGTCCCGACACCCACCTGGCTGTCCGCGGTGCTGTTCTCGTTGCCCATGCTGGGAGACCCTCGGGTTTTGCCAGAGGCGGCTGGAAGAGACAGAAGAACGTGAACACCCGCGATTGTGAGGCCAGTTTGTTTCCCCCAAACTCAAAGGCCGAATGGTGGTAACTGCCTAGCTTCACCGTCCCACGAGGGACATCGCTCGTGAAGTGTTTTCACGGGAAATGGGCCACTCGGACTGCTTTCCCAACACGGACCGGCATCTGCAGGCCCCGCCCTGCAGTTGGCAGATGCTTCAGGAAAACGGGTTTGCTCCCGAGTCTCTGGGTTCAGCCCCAAATCTGCCAGTGCCTGTTTAATGTCAACAGGGAGGCGGAGGGAGGCGGAGGGGGCAGCGTGCCAGGGTTCCTGTTTTTCACATCTTCAGTCTGGAGACCCCCACGTGGCTGGCCCCCGGTGTTGGTGACAGTGCAGTGGGGCACGCGGAGGCACAACACCCTAGTGCTCTTCAACCACCTACGGTTTCTAAGGTTCCTCCTCTAAACACTTCACTTCTGGACACATTTCCACGGAGGCAGAGGAAGGTCACGCAGAGCCAGCATTGCCAGGGTCTGTTTCTGGGGCGCTTTGCTCATTAACACCACGCCCAAGGCTGGGACATCCCCGACCAGCCGGCACCCAGCTGAGTGTCACAACGCCATGCCACAGGAGCCTCAGCACCTTCCCTTTCCTTTTCCGGTGAAGAAGCCGTGTTACAGGGGAACTTCAGAAGGCGTAGACTTTCAGAGTTGGAAGGGGTTAAAGAGTAGGGAAACTGAGGCTCCAGACAGCGGCAGGCTGGCTAATGACTGAGTTTCTCAGGGCAAGTAGGACTCCTGCCGAGTTCTAGTTAAGGCTTCTCCCACGGGGGCAGGACTTTTATCAGCATATGCCCTCCGTAAACAGCGGCCACTCATCCCCTGAACAATAAAACCAGCCCACTGATGGGCTCATTCATTCAGCCAATACTCACTGGGTGGCTGCCGTGAGCTATGTGTATGTAAGTGACGCCAACACCAACAAACCAAGAGAAACGTGACTAATGTCATTGTCGGGCCTGATTCTCTAACTCCCAGGCCTGAACCAGGACACTAAGTCCTTACCTTAACCCTTAATCCCCATTGCCAGCACCCACCGCGTGCTCACTTAGTGGGATATGAAGAATCTTTGTTTATTAACACTTGATCACGTCCCTTTATGGTTCGTGTTTATCTGGAAATGATCCCTTGTTAGAAATGAATGCGGAGTGTTACACAGTGTGCCCCGGTACATTGTCGTGGCTTCCTGGTAAAGACCCACCAGGTTGAACCAAAGGGTATGGTTCAATGTCATACCCATACTTGAAGCTCACTCACCAAGCTGAACTCACTCCTGCTGGCACTCGGGGTTCCCGAACCAGCTTTGCAAACGGAAGGAGGCCGGCGTGAGCCTGGAAACCCTCTCTTGGCGAGCACTGGAGCCACCAACCCACCACCACCCCCGGGTTTCCCAAGACCGGGAAAGAAGGAACCCACAGCTCTGCCATCCACTTACCTTCTGGAATGTTCTGTGGTGACTCTGAAGGCTGAGGGCCCACAAAAAGTCTGTGCTTGTCAGCGATTGGACTTTCTCCTCCTCCACTCAGAGCAGGTATGGTCTCAGCTAGGCTCAGACCCACTCAGCCAGCTGGGCCCACGCCTGTCCCCGCCCTCTGCCTGACACACACACAGGCCACGCCTCACACCTGGGTGCTGGCTGGGTCCCGTCTTAGACAAGTATTTCTGCAGGCCGGCAACCTGCATTTCTGAGCCCGTTCTTTCCCGTCATTCTGCCTGCAGAGCTCCGATCAGGAAAGGCTTAGTCCAGCCGAAGCTGCCTGTGATCTATGGAGCGGGCCGACCGAGGGGGCACACCACCCAGCAGGCCTTCATCCGCCCTCTCTGGGTGTCCGAAGGCGAAGCAAACCTCTCTTTTTAGACAGGAGTGAATGTTCACCCTGGCACCTGGGAAAGTTCAGCCTTAAGCCATGTGGAAACACACAGACGTTGCCAGCTGCCTGGCGCCTGCTGGTGCTGTGTCCTTCCCAGGCAGGCATGGCTTCCCTCCAAGGGTGAAGTCACCAGACACTGCAGCCTGCCCTCTGGAGCGGGAGGGGG
>NW_022103968.1:8340928-8342629 GCF_000313985.2 Echinops telfairi
GAGGCTGGTGGGCACGGACCAGATTCACAGCCGTTCCCAAGGGCAGAGGGAGGGAGGAAGAGGCAGACATTGCTTAAGGGACACAACATTTCTGATAAAGGAGATAAAAATATTTGGGAAACATGTAGTGGCCATGGTTGCATAGCATGATGAACATATGAATGCCGTGAACCATACACATTTTAAAAAAATGTTGAGATGGCAAGAGTCTTGCTGGATGTTTTTACCACCAGAGAAAGAGAGAGAGAAACAAGTGCCGGTTCTCAAGTTGAACTTGCCAAGCACCTGCCCTCCTGGTGCCCTGCGCCTGGTGCTGCGCCCCTGAGGCCACAGGCCGGAGGGCCCCACCAGGTCCCTTCTCCTGGAGGCTGCAGCAGGCCTCCTCTCCCATAACCCTATGCCCCTTCCCGAAACCCCAGTGTCACTTAGTTGAGGGCTAGTTATCAGCGGCTTTTCGAACTATCGCTGCATTGGGCAGAGGTCATTCTGGATGACTGTCACCATTCCCTGGGAATTCGCCTTGGGGCAGACACGGCGGGGTACCTGCAAAGCCATGACGTTGCCCAAATTCAACACGTAAGGAAACAGAGACTCAACAAGGTGAGTCCGTTCCCCACGACACATCCCTATCAAGTTGGGAGGACCACAGTCAAGCAGCAGGTCATGCATTGGGCAGCCCCCAGAGTGGTCAGCAGTTCTAAACCACCAGCCTCTCCGAGGGAGAAAGACGAGGCTTCCTGCCCTCTGGGAAACCCACAGGGACAGGCAGGTCTACCCTGTCCTACAGGACCCAGACAAGTCAGAATCAACTCGATGGCAGTGAGCTCATTTTAGTTACCCAGTGTTGGGGCTAAGATCCTAACCAGAACTTTCTACTTTCTGACACACACATCGTTTTTTCCCTGCTGCCGCAGCGAGAGAAACTTTCGGGAGCGGGTGGGGGTGTGTGTGAAGATTTTTTTCTGTAAGCCTACAACTTTTTTTAAGTGTATTAAAAGCAAACAAATACTCTCTGGACTAGTTGGCAGCGAGATGGCCAAACACACCAGGAAGGTCAGGATCGTGGGCAACTAAGGGACCCAGTGTGGTGCCTCCCTGAGGGAAATGGTGAAGAAAATTGACATCAGCCAGCATGCCAAGTACACTTGCTCCATCTGCAGCCAAACCGACTGAAGAGACGCTCCATGGGCATCTGGCACCTTGGTTCCTGCAGGAGGACAGTGGCTGGTGGGGCCGGGACCCCCAACACCACCTCTGCTGTGGCAGCAAAGTCCGCCATCGGAAGACTGAGGAATTGAAAGACCAGGAGAAGCTCCGCTACCTGAAACCTCTCTGGCCCGTAATAAATGGGCTAATTTACGTAATGGCTTAAAAAGAAGGCGAAGAAGAAAACAAACAATTGTTCAGGATTTGGGATTTGAACGGATTCAAAGAGGGCTGCCCCAAACAAGGCGGATTCTCACGGGTTTCTTCGGCCCACGAGTTGCGGGGATTTCGCCCGCATCACTAGCTGAAGTGCAACTGCCTGCACTCTTCGAGTGAAATACGAGATTCGCTTATTTCTTGTTAACCAACCAACAAGATCAGTCATTTGAGAGAACGTTTATTTTCAACGGTGTGTTACCGTTGACTCATCACAGGTCTTGGCTGCTAACTAAAAATTCAGCCCCTTTCAAACCCGCCAGCCGCCTATGTGGGCGA
>NW_022103968.1:8344582-8355529 GCF_000313985.2 Echinops telfairi
GGCTTAAGTGGAGAGCAAATGTTTTGAGAATGACGAGGGCAATGAATGTACAAATGTGCTTTACATAATTGATATATGTATGGATTGTGATAAGAGTCGTATGAGCCCCTAATAAAATGATTAAAAAAAAAAAAAAGACCCTGAACACCATCTGGAGCCGTCCACATGCTGAGCTTCCTGGGCCCAGTAACAGGAGCCCCAACCCAGGCCCTGAACTTCCTGCTGACGTCTCCCCTCCAGGCCCGGACACCCAGCACCCACCAGCACCACGTTCACAGCCGTGGCCTCCCACCGGCCAGAGCTCTCAGCCACGGCACCCTGCATCCTCTGGATCTGGATTTGGGAGGCACCAGAACGAGGAGACCCAGTTGTGTTTGCTCCTATGGGGGGTGGGGTGGAGGATCCTCAAGTTCACCTACCCAGCAGCTCCCCTGGTTGCTGACCACCACCCAGGGCCTGAGCTAGCGGCTTGCCTTCCAGGTGGCTCCGGCTCTCAAGGGACCTTGTTTCTGCCTCCAGAGGCAGCTTGGAGCTACTTTTAGCTTTGCGCTCCTGTTCCCGTTGTAATACAAGCAACCAGCTCCGGCGCGAAAGGGATTTGCGAGGAGTGCTTGTTTTCTGTCGGGCATGGGACCTCCGTCCGTGCCAAGGATCTGCCTGATGGCGGGGGTTGTGGGTGCAACACCAACTCTCCCTTGACGCCCTCCTCTGTCTGTCCCTTTCCCTTCTCTGAGGCCGCCTAGACGTCCCGAGGAGAAGAGTTCAGGCTTCCAGAAGCCTCTGTGCCCAGCCAGGCTCCACTTCCCCCAATCACAGTGTCTGCCCTCCCCCAGCCCCCATCGGCCGGCCCCAGACTGCAACTGCACCCACTGGCACAGCCCGCCCCCATGCCTGATCCTGATGACCTCCCCGGCCTTGAGGCGCTCTGACCACACTTGGGTCTCAGTGCCTTCCTGGTGTGCTGGTTCAACTGCAAGGTCAGCAGTTTGAATCTCCCAGCTGCTTCCCAGAAGAAAGATGGCCTTTCTACCTCCCATAAAGTGACAGTCTGGGAAACTCACAGGGGCAGCTCTCCCCTGTCCCACGGGGTCACTCTGAGTCAGAATGGGCTTGATGGTGCTGAGTTTGGTCTTGTTTGAGGGTCGATCTGGGCGGAACCTCGACTCCCTCCCTCGGCCACCTCCTTAACCACACCAAGCCCCCAACCCAACCCGCTGTTCTGAAGTCAATTCCGACTCTGAGACACCACGGGACAGGGCGAACGGCTCCGTAGGGTTTCTGAGACTAAACCTTGATGGGAGCACGCCCCCTCAGCTTGCTCCCACAGAGCAGCTGGTGGGTTCAAACAACCAACCTTGCCGTTGGCAGCCCTTCGCTTAACCCACCGCTCCAAGATTCAGCGTTCAGGGATGGGTCACCTCAATGCCATGGCCCCAGGAATCTGGATCCCAGGATGATTGAATACGGTTCCTCGTTACTCTTTAGTGGGAAAAGGCAGTTTCAAAAAGAGCATACAGTCTGAGTGATCCCAACTTAGCTTTTACGAGTTGCGTTTTAAGTTTATAAATATAGGTTTTTTCAGCTGTCAACGGAAGTGGGCCTCCTCTTTGCACCCAAGCTCTCAGCTCCACCGCTAGAGGATCCCTGAGTCGACCCAGGGTATGTGCGATCTCCCGAGGGCTCATCCTGTCTGATCTTGGCCCTCAGGTGCCGACGGCTTCAGGCTGCCTCTGTTCCAGAGATTGACCCAGTTCAGTAGGTCAGCCTTTCCGGGGCCTTACGCCCCCACCATCCGCTGCCGAAACTGAAGAACGGGCTCACAGAGCACTCATGAGGGCACTGCCCTTGCCTCAGGATTTCCACCCCGATAAAAAACGACAAGGACAGAGTGACCTCGGCCAAGAGGAGCCCACAAGACGGCAAGGAAGGCGTCAGCCGGCGGCATCAGCCAAACGTGCGAGGTCAGATTCCACCCGATCTCTCCTGGAGGGAGCGTCTACAAAGGCTGCTAGAGGGTCCCCTGGGCTGAGGGGAGGCGAGGGGACTGGAGCAGGAGCTTCGCTGTACTTGGACACTGCTGGGTCTCTGTTTCGGGGGGTGGGCAGGTGCTGGGGGAGCAGCAGGATGGTGGTGTTTGCCAGCACTGTGACTGTCATTCATGTCACTCCGCTGTACACTTAGTCATTCTTGGAGTGGCTCATTTTGTGGTATATATATAGATTTTTTTTCCTCCCCCACAGTAATTTATCTTATTTTTAAATTTTTCCAAACCATTTTATTAGGGGGCCAATCTAGACATCATAACCACTCCACCATTCAATCACATCAAGCAATATTGTACAACTGCTACCAAAATCCATTTCGAAACGGGGATTCTCTTGTTGGAGCATGACATAAGGTCGTCTTGTGCTTCCAGTGGCCTCAGCCACCCCATCCCAGGGACCCTTCAGTCCACCCCTCTATTGCTCAACTCTGATTCCTCACCCCCCAGTCCCCTCTCCTCTTCCATGACCTGCCACCTCAGGAAGAAAAATATCATCAATACCCATTGCTCTTCCTCCCATCACGGGGCACCCATTTAACCACCTCCATTTCTGGAGCTCCTGCCAATGCTTGACACCTCCACAGATAATATCAAGCTCTTCTTCCAAGCAAAAGATTGTTCTTTCCTGAGAGGAATTCTGCGACAAGCCTGGTCAACAAGCTCAGGCTAGCCTGCTGGAGGACCGGCGAGGCCTGAGCTATCCCAGCAGCCAGTCTGCCCGCCAGCCCATAGCTGAGGCTAAGAGACCCACTCAGACGAGCAGTCGAGCTTGCCTGACGCTGCCAGCCCACAGCATGGAACGCTAAATAGACGCCTATGGTCTTCAGTGACTTCCTCTTGGAGTGGTTTGTTACCTAACGGCCGAGAACTGGTCTGATTCTTCCAAAGGAGAACTGGAAGCTGCGTGTTAATTTGCATCAGAATGTCTATTTCATGTTTTTTCTGCTATAACATATATTTGATGACCCATCACAATATGAACTTCCCCTTACTCACAATTTCCATACAGTCTCTCTCTGCTGATGGAATATTAGCAAACATCCCATTTCTTTTTAATGAAAGCAAGCTGTTGCAACCTGCAATATATATGTGTGTGTATGTATATATATATCTCAGGCACTAGTGTTGATTCCCGAAGCTGAACTGCGCTCTCATTTTTGAAACTCAAAGATGGTGCTGACATCATTGGAAACGGCGGGCCCAGGGGAGGGTGGAGGGTGGAGGGAGGGGAGGACCAGGATTTGGGAGCTTGTTTCCATGCTTACAACACAGCAGAGACCGCAGGTGTGGAAGGGACGCTAGCAGGACCGAGGCTGTGGTCAGCAAGGAGACAGCTGTTGCAGCAGAGCTAGGAGCTGATGAGGCTTGCCTTCTAGACGCTGTTCACGGGCCTTGGAGGACAGAAGCAAGTTCATTATGCAAAATAGAAAATCGCGTGGAAAACGTCTGTTCCGTGTACGTGTTCGTTATGAATGCGCGCATTAAAACCAAGCAGCGCCATTTAGCCAGTCTACACTGCGCTCCGGCTAGAACTAGAACTTATTTGAATCCCATTTGCCTGTTTTAAAATAGCTTTGGGGAGAATTGGAACAACAATCCCAGCTCCCTGCACCCTGATCTATTCTCTTCAGCTGACATAAAACAACCAGAGGGGCAAAAAAAGGTGAGTCTGTGCAAAAAACCTTGAAAACAGGAGAATGCTATAGCGACCAGGAGGCCTTCTTCAAAAGGACAGTGAATTGGAAAAGAAACCCAGTCAACGTCAGAGCACAATTGCCCATGTTCTCATGCCACCCACCCACCCTGCCACCAGCTTCGCAGCAAGCTAAGACTTGGTTCCCAGAAAAGTCCGGAGAAGAAACGAGGGAAGCTGCAGAGTGGAGCCTACAGTGGAACTCAAACTACTGTGGGGACAGTGAAGTGTAGGTAAGCGGCAGACTGAGAAATGCAAGGTTGGCTGTTCAAACCCATGGGCTGCTCTCAGGAAGGCAGATGAGGCTAACTGCTCCCATCAAGACCTACAGCAGCCTCAGAAATGCTGTGAGTTGAGATCGACCCCGAGGCAGTGGGTTTGGTGTTGGATTTGCCAGAAAGGCTGGCGTCCTGAGCATATCAGAGCCTGCGTTGCGGGGACCGGACAACAATGCAAAGATGACTGAAAGGGTGAGTTTCAACAGGAAGGCAGGGGTGGAGCCATAATAGAATTCTCGCCTTCCACGTGAGAGGCCTGGGCCCAGTGTCCCAACAGGACACCTGCTATGCAGCGGCCACCTCTTACGACACAGAGCAGGTTTTGGTGGTGTGTCCAGACCAAAACTAGGAAGAAAAAGGCTGGCAATCTACTGCCCCAAATATGCCTCGCAATCCCAACGGCCCGATCCCACGGTGCATGGGGTAGCCACGAGCCAGAGGCTGTCTCCGCGCCCATGGACAACCCTAAAGTGCATTGGCAGGGCGTGGGAGAGGTGGAGGGGACACAGGCGGAAAAAATAGGAAAACACCCTTTGGAGATTGGGTGTTGAATGAAGGTAAGACACGAAAGGGGAGAATTTAGAGTCTTGCAAGACAGAGAGAGGAGGAGGAGAAGGAGGAGGAGGAGGAGAGAGTTGGTCTCAGAAACCCTCCCCACCTTCTCCCCACCCACCCCAGGGTAAACATGGACTCTGCTAGCCACAACAGTCCTGGCAGACTCGGAGTCCTGTAGAAGAATCCAATGCTATAAAAAGCAACACAGCCACACGGAGCTGCAGGTTGGCATCTGCAGTCAAGCCAACTCGCCCCACACCTGTTGACCAAGTGAAGTCAGCCCGGCTGTCTTGGTTGTGCTAACTGAGAAGGAGGCCTTGGAAAATGCTGGCAGTCCCAGGAGCAGTAAGACCAGCTGGTGTCGAGGCAAATGCTCCACAGTGAACCTCCCTCCCGGCAGGCAAAGTAAATAGTCACATCACCAAATGCCGGTCCTGGAGCTGGGACACATGAGCAGGTGGTCTTGTGACCCACCAGGGTTCTGGCTTGGTTGTCTCAGCTGTCTGCTGAGACACATGAGACGCAGGACTGTGTCTGACCCCACGTTGAGCGCGTGATCCACTGCAGCAGAAGCCTAGGAGCAGGACTGGTTTCCTGAATGGCCAAAAGTGAATAAAGAGCCACGCCTTTTCCACGCACAGTGTCATCTGCACGGTCATAGCCCCTCACGATGAAAGCCTTGTCTTCCACTTGGAAGTAACACACGTCTGTGTCCTTCACACACTTCCATGCCCTTCCCAGTCCTTTCTCGCTTCCGAGAAATCATCGTCAATGACCCACATTTAGCACCTTCGAACTTGATCAAGTAGCGAGGACAGCTACCTGGGGGAACACAACCCTTAGTAAACCGATCAATAAATAGACTCATTGTTGATGCCAGCCCACGTGTTACAGCACAGGACTGCCTCCTGGAGTTTTGTTGGCCGCATTCATCACAGAAACAGGTCGTCAGGCCTTTCTTCCATGATGCTACTGGAGGAGGGGGTTGAACTGCCCACTGTCAGCAGCCAGAGACAACCGTTTGCACCAGCCAGGGCCCTCGCCCCTGATAGAGCCCGGACACTTCTTTGCAGCCACACTGCACTAAGCCACCACTCATCAGAGTCCCTCCTGGGCTGGGAGAGACGTGACTGCCTCACGTTGGCACCCTTTCCTCCGACAGCAGCAGCCAGTGTGGCTGGGCTTCCTCTCCTCACCATCCTTTGGCAACAGCTCTGGCACCCAGCCCTGCCTCGGCCGAGCCCTATCTTGAGCGAGGAGCAGAATTCCCCTTTTTAGGTCACAGACTGAGCACCGGCTCGCACCAGCGTCTCTCTCCACCGCGTCCATTCTAAACACCCTTATTAATCACACTCACGCAGCACTGGCATGGGGTGACTGTGGAGCCTGCTCCTGCTGCACGAGCGAGCTGCTCCCGGCACCGCAGTACACACACACCTGCCTGCTCAGGCCAGCACGGTGACCAGGCACGCACGTCCATTTCTTGGGAGCAGAACTGAACCGAGAAGCTCATTTTGTTTAAAGACTCAGAGGACAAGGGTCGGAGTGGATTGTCCAGTGACCCACAAAGGGTGGGGACAAGCCCATAAAGCATAGCCTCACCAGTCCTCCAAAGGGTAGGTTCTCGACCTTGTTTGACTAGCTGCCCCCTCGCTGGTTTGTCTCTGACATGCCCTGGGGGATTGGGATGGGACCTGCAGTGCTCTCTGGGAGCTGGATCATTAGAACAGCCCAGCACCACAGTGCGTGTGGGCTTCCCATGGCTGCACCAGACTCCATAGCCTGGTAGACAGCTTGCCCTTGTTCTGGCTCTCTCCTGTGATTGTCAGCCACCCAGTGCTGTCCTTACTCCCAGCATGCCCCTGGCCTATTGTGGCAGTTCCATAATTTCTTGTCAGCTTGATACATAGGGTGTAGGGGTGGAGTCTAGCCTGTCAATCAAGTCCAGCCTGATGATACCCCCTGGTGGGCGTGGCCTTCTTCTAAGGAGGGTTCTGGGAACCTCCCCTCTCTCTCTATCTGCTTTCACCTCCCTGTTGACAAGCCACTTGGAGCCACACTGATAACAGCCAGATCCCTGGAGATGTGTCCACCACCACTGGATCCACGAGACTTTGCACCTACCGGCTTGTGATCTTCCTGCATTCAGCATCATCGCGTGTGTCTGCGTGAGTCTGAAGAGGGATTTGTGGACTAGTATCGGACTTAAGGAGTCGTATCAGAATGGCCTAGATCTGTACGGGGCTGGGATGTTTGCTTGATATATAATTATTTTTTGATATCAAGCTCTCTCTTACACATATATGTATGTGTCTGGATTTGTTTCTCTGGTCAACCCGGTCTAACACACCTATTAAATGCACAGCCTCCTATTAATAACACCTGCCCTGGCAACCCAACTTTCACTTCTCCCCTCCCACAAAACCACACTGTTGAGCAAACAAGTTTTAAGAGTTTGAATCCTGCTCCCACTCACTTCTTAGTACTCCCTGCTGATGGAGGGGCCTCCCCCCGCCCCCAACGAGTAACTATTGCTGTTGAGTTGATTACAACTTACAGTGAGGGACCCTTTAGGACAGACTACAACTACCCCACAGGGTTTCCAAGACTATACATAACAAAGCCCAACAACAAAAGCATTTCTCTCTGGGTGTCTTGGTTTTTAGGCCTGTTCCTAGGGTTACTGGGGAGCTGATTCAGAAAATTGTCTTGGACAGACTGTATCACCTCTACTTTCTTAGATATGGTATTCCACTCTATTTTCAGTTATTATGTGTTATTAAATTATCGTCCTAGCTTTAAATATGAGAAGAATCCAGACTTACTAATTACAGGATAAGACAAAAAGAGGAATGAATATTTGAAAAAGAATTAGAAGCCCTGGGGCATGTAGTGGGTAATGCACAGGTTGGCTGACTGCTAGGTCAGCAGTTCGACATCACCGGCAGGTCCCACAGGTCCACTCTGAGTTGACCTTGACTTGATGACAGTGAGAGAAGACCCTGTCAGAGGATTAAAGCCCTGGGCAGCTAACCTAAAGGCTGACAGTTCAAACCCAGCAGTCTCTCTGCAGGAGAAAACATAACAGCCTGCTTCTGTAAGGATGACACTGGCCAGCACGCATTCTGGTGCCCCAATGGTAAACTTGTTTCTGAGCGTATTTGACCTGCTCATTCCCCAAATGGCATCCCTGTCAGCTTTGGTTTACATGTTGGGCTGCTAACCTCAAGGTCGGCAGTTTGAACCCTCTGGCTGCTGTGTGAGAGAAGGATGAGGCGTCTCTGCTCCTGTGAAGATTTACAGCCTCGAAGACCCACAGGGCCAGTTCTACTTGGGACTAAAGGGTTGGCGTGAGTCTAAATGGACTCGCTGGCAGTGGGTTGGGTTTTCGGTTTTGTTCTCTTTGGGAGAGTCCACCTCCTACCTTCCCGCATTGGTGGAGCCTGAGCAGAAAGCTCTGGAATTGAGCACCAGCTCCTACGCCAGGACAATTTCAATTCTTCCCTGACCCACAGTCAACTCGGCCTCCTGAGATGTAAGTTCAGGACCTTTTCCTCCTCCACGTGGCCCCTCAATTGGCTGGCCCATCTCCATCTTCTCAGTCATGTGGCCTAGGACCCTCACGGTAATCCTGCACTGCCAGCATGGTCTATGTCATGCCCACGGCCAGGAGTTCCAGGAGTGCTGGATGGTGCCAGTGTGGCATTCTGCCACTCCCTGTGCCCAGGCTCTGGTCTCTGGGGCTCACGTAACACTTGACGAGGGAACGAAAGGTCACCTTTTCTTTCTTTCGACTCTGTCTTCTTGCTTCCCAATATGGCGTTGCTCACGCACCGCTCGGGATTCCTTCCCCCCAGCATCTCCTCCAGTCTCCTCTGCTCACCTCACCCTCTCTTGCACACCAGCATCACCCCTGCATCAGCATCACTGCAGGAGCAAGCTGGCCTCCTGCTTTCAAGGGGAGCCCTGAGCAGTGGGATTCTGGGAGGATGGTGGCAGCAGTGCTGAAATCTGGATCTCCTCAAGTCCCCGCAGAGAGACATGCAAAGCAGCTACGTAGAAAGTGCCAAAGCCCCTGGCTGACATTTACCACTTGGTCAGGAATGAGGCCACCCCCAGGCCCCAAGTTACACGTGGGTGGGAATAAACCACCTGCAGCCACAAGACCCCTGGGTGTTGGTGTCTGTGCAGGAGAAAAGTGACCAGGCAGTACGGGCCACTTCTGAGTGTGGGGGGAACCCCCCCGTGCCCCCCAAAAGCAGCAGGTAGAGGAAAGCGGGCCAATGTGGAAACGGCACTGAAGACGGGGGGCAAGTTCTGCAGCCCCTCTCTACCCTCATCCACAGATGTTCTCAGTGGAATTGAGCACATCGGACTGTGGGCTCCTGCTGTCAGGATCATGTTAGATAGCAGCATACACACACGCGCACACACACACACTTAACTGAACGGAGGGTTCTCTCCTGAGGCTGGGGCTTCAGCCTTACTTCGGCTTTGACCTGGGGCTTCCATTACGCTGGACACCAAGCCAGCCTCCCTCCGTCAAGAACACGCAGTCTTTGCGGGGAACACACGGCAGCCTCTGCACACGGAGCGGGCCTGTACAGCTAGTTCAGAGAGAACTTCCCTGCCAAGTGGACACCCTGGGGAACGTCCCAATAGCCCAGCCCCAGGACGCATGTTGGGCCTCCCAGGCCCTCTTCAATCTTCATTCCACAGAGTCACAAACACTCGGAAGGGGGATTTTTCACCTGGCAGAATGGCAACCGGCGCCAGGAGCCACCTAACAGAATCTCGATCCTGCAAACCGAGGAGGCCCTTGGCCTGGGCCCCTCTGAAGGTCACCAGTAAGTTATCAGGGAGAGAAAATACAGCTCCTTTGGCTTTGGAGACAACTGGAGGCAGGATGCCATTGGGCCTTTGCTTTCACTGCACAAGGGACAAAAAGGAAGACGGCTTGTATCCCTGGAATCCCAAACGCCAGACCCACGTAAAGCCCACCTCGTTCTCCAAGGCACCAAGTCTTCAGAAGGTGACGGACTTACTCGGGATCCGCTCGGCACGGAGAGCCAAGAGGGGCAAGGACCTCTCTTCTGCTGTCACAGCTTCCCAGCGGGCCCTCCCTCCGGCCGCTGCCTGTCTTCCCCAGGATCACATGGAAGTGTGCTATAAATGTGTGTTGGCTGGAGGTTGCTGGCCCGGGCGGCAGCAGCGGTGTAAGCGTTCCAACCCAGGCGTCCCTGCGCGCTTTGCAGCCCAGGGGGAGGATACCTGGAGCAGCAGGGCCTAGGTGCACAGCCTCTCCCACTCTCAGCTTGTGTAGGATCCATCCGAAAGCCTATCTCTACCTCCCCGGGCGGTAAGTCTGTTTACTTGGATGTGCGCTCTGTCTGGGCTAGGAGCGGCCACTTTTCAAACAAAGCAGCCTTTGGGTAGAAAACAAAACAAAAAACCCCTATAGGACCAGAAATGCTCCTGGTGGATTGGCACCGGCTGTGGTCAGCTTCTGGGTCAGTCCAGCCCCGGGAGAAAGGGCGCAGGGGAGATTGCTGGTGACCCTGTTGGAACCAGCAAACCTGTGCCCGGTATGTCAGGAATTAAATCACCCAGTGATGTAAAACTGAGCAGCTGTTAGGAAAACGATAGAGGTTTTTCTGCACCGACCCAAGACAGCGCTCCCTGAGGCACCCCTCGGTGGACAGATGAAGGCATGTGGCCGTGTGAATGACAAGCTGCCATTGCAGGGCATCAGCCTGTGGGTGGGTGTGTTTACACGACATGTGAACAAGTTGTTGTTGCTGTTGCTTCCAGCTCCTGATGGCTCCATGCACAACTGGATCAGACGGTCGGGACACCTGGGATTTTCACCGGCTGGTTTTGGGAAGTGGTTTGCCAGGCCTTTCTTCTTGGTCCATGTGTTAGACAGGGTTCTCTAGAGAGATAAAACCAGATTGCTGATAATTATATATCTATTTATAAAGATACATATATATAACACAAGAAATGAACTGTTACATTATAAACATAGATAGATATATAATACAAGAAATGAACAGTTAAACTATAAATTATAAACAGTTACATTATAAATATAAATAATTTATAAATTATAAAATAAAACAGTTAAATTATAAATGGCAGTACAAATGGCTCAGTGCAACTCACTCTTGTGAGAGAGTTGTGAGACACTAGCAGTCCTTCAATTCTTGAAGGCCGTCTGGTAGTCCTCTGTAGAAAGAGAGAAGTAGGCTATCCCAGCACAGGCAGCAAAACAGTCAGGCAGGTCACCAACTGTCAGCCAGGTCACCAACTGTCAGTCCTCAGCTCCAGAGATGTAAATTTCAATTGTGTGGTCTTAAAGGGACTTCAACTTACAG
>NW_022103968.1:8356421-8359199 GCF_000313985.2 Echinops telfairi
TGCTCCAGCACCCAGGACTGCACCAGGGTAAGTCCATGTGGCTTGTCCTCAGGGAGATCTTGCAGGAAGTGAGCCTTGCCAGCTAAAGCAGGGAACTGGCTAAGGCAGCCTGGCCCAACCATGAGAAAGCAAGAGACCTAAGAACTCGAAAGGCAAGGCTCACCCAGCCATTTATCTCTCCACCCTTCAATTAAAGCCCACATGTGTTTATCAGCCAGGTTGGCACAATAAACTAACTAACTCAATAATTTATAAATTATCTAGGGTTCATGAGGGGGGAGGATGGGGAAGGAAGGAAAAATGAGTAGCTGATACCAAGCGCTCCAGTAGAAAGCAAATGTTTTGAGAATGATAAGGGTAACAAATGTACAAATGTGCTTGACACCATAGATGGATGGATAGATTGCGAGAAGAGTTGTATGAGCCCCCAATAAAATGATTAAAAAAGAAAAGAAAAGAAAGAAAGGAAGAGACTGTTATACCTTTCTCTTGTGGACCAGCTGTGGGGTCAAACTGCTCAGCTTTGGGTTAGCAGCTACGGGCTTAACCACTGTGTCACCGTACATTTTCTCATCACCAACCTCAGGCCCAGTCCCACTGATTCTAAGTCAGAGGGCACTGGAGGACAAGGATAGAACTGCTCCAAGAAGCTCTGGTGGCACAGTGGAGAGTGGGTTATGCTTTGGGCTGTTATCCAGAGGGTTGGCAGTTCAACCCCACCAGTTGCTCTATGGGAGAAAGATGAGGCTTTCTGCTCCAATAAAATGTCCAAGCCTCGGAAACCCTCAGAGCCAGGTCTAGCCTGCATCACAGGGTGCCATGAGTCAGCATTGACTGGGCGGCATTGAGTCTTGCTGCAGAGGGTCCCCAAGGCTGTGATAGTTGTAGAAGCTGCAGTGTATCACAACTTCCTAATGTGGAGCAGTTGAGGGGGGGGCGGGGGGCTCAAATCTCCGACCTTGAAGTGAACAGCTGAGTACTTTGTCCACTGCGCCACCAGGGCTTCTCTCACACGGACACCAGTGAATAAAAGCTCGGAAATTGTTGCCATATGGAAAATAGCTTTAGTTACAATAGCATCGCCAAAGCTCCAACACCTGTAAGGAAGGTGAGGTTCCCACAAGCCTAAAGGCCTCTCTGCTGAGCAGCTGAAGTCGCCCCCCATGCGACAGCATTGTAAGTGCAGTTTTTAATCTCTTTTTTTGATCCTGCCAGCTGCGAACTGGTTCATGATCAAAAGACTGCTTTTTAAATTACTTCACGCAAACTTTTTTTTAAAAAAAGGATTGATTTCCAGTATTTCAAAATGCCCCCCTAGTGATGTTTCATTGCTTATTTTATTTCACAAACACAAAACCAAGAAGCAAACCAAGTTCACTGCCATCGAGGTGACTCCAACTCCCAGCGACCTTACAGGACAGGGTAGCACAGCCCCCAGGGGTTCTGAGACTGTCACTCCTGACGGCAGTAGAGAGCCTCGTCTTTCACCTGCAGGGTGGTTGGCGGTTTTGAACTGCTGACCTTGCATGTAGCAGCCTTGCTGAAAATAACAAGTGTATGTATGGCAAAGAACAAAAAGAAACAAATGCTTCTTAGGCAAGACCTGGAACTCCGGATCGTCGAAAAGTTCTTGGAGGAAATTAAACTCAAAGCAATGCTGGGGGTGACAGAAAGAGGAGCTGTTGCTAATTTCCGCCCCACTCTTTCAACCTCAGGTGTGCCATCCTGGAACTGGGCTCCAGAGGGTTTTTAAGGGCGGCTGGTGCTGCGCCATCCTCACAACAGTTCTTAGTTTGAGTTCATTGTTGCAGCCTCTGTGCTACCCATCTCCTTGAGGGCCTTCCACTTTTTATCTGACTCTCCATGTTCCAGGCATTGTGGGGGAAAGGCCACCCCCCACAACTAATCACGGGATCAGTAAGCGCTATCATATGGTTAAGATATATAAAGATCATAGTAAAGTCATAGAGAGCAAGAGAGATTGAAAGAATGGAGTCAGACACATTTCATGATTAAGGTGACCAGATTTTAACATTGGTAAAGCGGGACACCATTGACGAGGGGTGAGGGGTGGGGTGGTTCTTGATTAACAATTTGGTCTATATGGAGCAACAAAAAATTTTCATAGAACCCCAAAATAGTATTGTAATATCTTTTTTTAATTTCAACATGAGTACAATTTACAAATATAGTACATTAAAAATTATGTATAGTATTATTTTATTCTTTGGCATATTTCTCATTTGAGTGAATTTTTTTTAGTAGATTGCTGTCGTTGTTTAAAAGGTCATGAAATTTTTCACAAGAAGTTGTTAAATTATATTCACATAAAATGGCTTTCAAAGTTTCAACACTTAATTGTGATTTTTCTGATTTATTATATACATATTGCTTAAAAACACAGCAAGTAGGCACATAATTATATGAACATATTTTATTGTTAGTTTATAAATTAAATTAATTTGATTGTTATAAAGTAACTCTATTTTCAAAATTATTTTAATTTTAATCCTACATTTCTTTCTAAATAATAACAATACTAACTTGTATTATTTTTTCCCTGAATGTGCCGTAACATAAATCATAAGTGCCTCTTTCAAGGCCTGCGCTAGACTTTTTTGCCGCCACTATAAAATATAAATAACACAGGGAGGGTAAAGGGAGAATGGGTAGGAAAGAGGGAACCGATTACGTGGAACTGTGTGTGACCTCCTCCCTGGGGGACAGACAACCGAAAAGTGGATGAAGGGAGACGTCGGACAGGGCAAGATGTGACAA
>NW_022103968.1:8359629-8388858 GCF_000313985.2 Echinops telfairi
TTCTAACAACTGATCAACAATGTGAACTTTGATAAGCAGTTCTCGATAATCAGTTCTCAACAATTATTTGTTATTATTAAAGTTTAACATTATAAATTTGACAAAAATAATATAAAACTCATATCTTGGCAAAATAGCCACATGGCAGCCGAAAACTGTATATTCCCTTCCCGTTCTCCCACCAGTCCCTTCCCATTCTCCCACCGTTCCTAGCTTGTCGTGCATTCTTTCCAAAAATTAGGACTGTCCCGCCAAAAGCAGGACATCTGGTCACCTTATTCATGATAGCATGTTCACCTCCTGGATGGCCATGATCTTACCAACCAGGTCAGCACACAGCATGGGGCGAGGTGAGGTGGGGTGGAGGAGACCCCGTTTATTGCTAACCAAGGCTTATCTATCTTTTTAGGGGGTGTGATTTACAGGTAACCACACACGTCACAGGAAGGGGCAGTACAATAGGCATACACATCATAGGAAGGGGATGTACAATAGGCATAAGCGTGACGGGAAGAGGATGAGCTAGGTGTGTACATATGATAGGAAGGGGTAGAACTAGAGGTATACATGTGACAAGGGCGGACCCTAGACTCAATATGGCAGCCTAACCTTGGTCACCCTTGAGTGGGCTTGTTCCTTCAGGGAAACAATGTACTACTATCCTTATCAGAAGGGAGTGGGCCATACTTGTGGGATAAACAGTGGTGACTGCTTGCTCTAGATGGCTGATAACCCTTAGGGAGAATAGCCCCTGACCTACTTCTGTTGACCTCCAAGTGGATAGTCATCTACCATGTGTAGCAAGCAACTAAGTTTGGCATCTATTTGGGGGAGACAACTTGGGAGAAATCTTTCTGTTTCCCACAACGCCCCCTTTTGTTTTATATATAAAATTCAAAAGAGCCACAGTGGCTACATGATTATTTTCTATACATTGAAAGCTGTCAAGGCAAATTTAATGACCAAATGAATATAGCCCCAAACTCAGGCTCATGGAAAGCATTTTGAATCCAGGCTTGGGGGATAAAGCCCCCCTATTCCATCCACTATTGGAGGAAGGTATGAGAGGGGCTGGATGCCACGACGGGAAGAAATAGACCAAATAGGAACATCTGCTTCTGTAGGGAGATAGAATCAACCATGTGCTCACTTTAAGGCAGCACAGCTTTAAAGGGAGAAACTGTGGAAATGACAGGTTACCACAGGAAAATGTACTTGGACTATATCTCCAACTACCAGAGTGACGGCTTTCCTACCATGGAATGCTGGCCTTCCAGATCCCTCCGTACCAGTCAGGAAATGAGTCCCAGTCCTAGTTCCCTCAGTGGTAGTTTCTCACAAAGCATGATGTCTACTCCAGGGACTGGTCTCTCCTGACAACATGTCCAACATATCCGAGACAAAGTCTCACCATCCTTGTCTCCAAGGAGCATCCTGGCTTTACTTCTTCCAAGACAGATTTTTTTTTTTTAGCAGTCCATGGTACTTTCAATATATTTTTTTTTACTTTCAAGATTCTTTACCAGCACAATTCAAATGCATCAATGCTTCGTCGATTTTCCTTATGCAGTATTCAACTCTCATATGAGGCGATGGAAAATTCCATGGCTTGGGCTAGGTGCACCGTAGACCTCAAGTGACTGCTACCGTATGTTCAGAAATAGCTTAAGCTACAAGGCTGTTTACTGCCTGCTGCACACGGAGTCTGGACACAAGCAGTTCTAGAGTTCAGTCAGCACCTCGGTCCCACCCATCCTTTCCCTCCACGGCCTCTAGCATTGGGGGCTTTCCTCCTGGCTTGCGACCTCCCCATCTGCAGATGCTGCCATCACGCCAGTACTAGGGCTCATGCCAGCATCTGAAGGAAGGAGCGAGGGTGAGACCAGAGCTTTCTTGTCTAGAATCTTTGTCTCCCATCTCAACAGGCAGCCTCCTTACTGGCCAGAACTGGATTACACTCTAGCATCAGACGGTTCACTGGGGAGAAGAGCTTGCTGGCACTGTTCCGACCAATCCTGCTCCATCCCGTGAAACTGGCACAAGAGCCTATTTTTTCCTGAACCCTGGCAAGGAGGGCATTGGGTGTGAGGACTGGAGCAACTGATTAATAGCACCTGCTTCAGGTTTAGGACATGGATGCACACCATACAACATGGGAATCCTTTGGGGTAGGCTGATGCAGAAATTCCAGGGGCAGGTCGATGAGTTGGTATAGATCGAATCAATGGCAGTGAGCTTGAATTTGACTTTGTGTCATCACTTAATGTTTAATATTTCTGCTTGAGAAAACAAAATGTGTTCTCAGCACCAACAAGAATGTTGGGGAGACACTTTCAGTCTAATCCAACATACATGTACTGGAATTCCCAAGACACTTCTCTTGGAAACAATACTGCACATTATCCCACCTTTCTTGAACCCTCTAGAAGAGGCTTCAGGATTTTTATCAGAGAATAGATTATTAACAGAAATTGCCAGGTGCAGTCATGTGTACAAGGGACGGTTAACCAAGCGCTGACTGCAAAGAAGTCAGAGAACATTTGTTTCTTAGCAAGAGTGGTCTTGACAGCCACCCATCAAGGTGGCTCAGAAAGACCAGGTGACTGTGGGCAGTCACAGATGGTGAGTGGCAGAACAAGGTGTCGGGACTCAAGTCCAGAGCTCTCCCCGGCCAGCTGCTGAGACCACGTCAACAGTATGGTGCTGGGGGCTCCTGGTGCTGCTGGGGGCTGCGTCTGAGCCTGGGAGGGTGAAAACTTACTGGGGTGGGTGCAATGGTGAGATGCAAATAGTTTAACCCCTGGTTTGCTGCCCTGATGATCGTTTTAACTATAAAAAAAGTTATGCGGTAAAATTGTTTATTATTTCATTCAGTTGTGACCTAAGTAAGAATAAGAGAGGTGCACAAAACTAGATTATAAGAAAGCGTTTTCAAACATTAATGAAAAATATTAAATAATACCTGACCCAAAAAACAATAAAAACTGTTATTGAAGTATTTCATATTGCTTCTTGATAGGTGTCCTCACTTGCAATGTTCTTTGATTCTATCTGAGCCTCGTCAGCTTGTGTGATTTGTCCTTAACCATTGTCTCACTGTCGGAGCAGGATTCCAAACCTTTAGAGGAAGGCCAATGAGACAATAGTCGTGTGTTTTTTATATTAGAAATGGGCGACTTCTCTCAACATATTCTATTCATCTCTGGACAACCTCCTTCTGCTTCTGCTGAACTTGCAGCAATTGTTTTGACAGTATTCTTTGAGCTCTTTGAACACTTGGGAATTGCATCATTTACTCATCATATCTCCTGGGAATTTGGGGCTTAACACAAATCTGCAAGGAATGACAGCATGCTGTTTGGCGTTTTTAGGCTCTATGTTTGTTTACTTAAATAACAAATGCAAGGGAATAAACATGTAGTATTTCATCTAATATATAACAAGTTTTATGAAATGAATAAATAAATATTGCAAACATCGTTCCACCATAATTTTTCATACCCATGGACAGAATGAACATTACCGCGGGTGCTGGGAGCTCGCCTTTGCACAGGTGAACACTGGAATAGCGTGGGTGATTTCCACAATCGGGTGGCCGCCCACCTCAGAAAGAACCCTGTCTACAAGTGCCATTTGCACAACTGGTTCACTGAACTCAACAAAAAATCAGGTAGGGGTTTTGCTGACCCCGCTGAATCCCCCACTGGGTGGGTCTGTGGTTGCTGGTCGGACTCACAGCGACCCGTGTACAACAGGGGGAAACTCAGCCAGGTGCACCCCATCCTCTCAATTGTGGTCAGGTTTGAGCCCAAGGTTGCTACCCAGTGGGTAGGAGTGGAGGACCAGTGTCCCAACAGCTCACGGGCCTGATGCTGTTGGGGAGGTGCTGGCTGTCCCTAATGTCCTGGGAGCAAGCAGGTCCCTCTCCAGAGGGTCAGTCCTTCCTAGGTACCCGGGACAAGCTCTCAGCCAGGCACCCAGCAGGATCTGACCGTCCCCTAAGCCAGGGGTTAAAGGGCCTCCGGTCCATCCCAGCCCCGTGGGGCTCTTGCTCTCACTGTCCTCAGGGGCAGGGTCCACCGGGCCCTTGTCCCGGGTCCGCAGGCCAGCGCCGCAGGCCCAGGCTGGGCGCGCCTCCTCGTCGGCCTCCGGCCACAGGCGTCGCTGTGCGCCCGGGCCGGTGCGCGCGGAGCCGCAGCGCGCGGAGCTGGGCTTTCAGTTTCTGGCGCGAACTTCCGCCGCTCCGAAGTTGCACGGGGGCCTTGGGGCGATGTCGGGGGACAGCAGCGCCCGCCGGCCCGAGGGCCGCGGCCGGGGCCGGGACGCGCACCGGGACCGCGCCCACTCCCGCTCGCGGTCACGGTCGCGGTCGCGGTCGCCGGGGGGCCGCCGCGGTGGCGCGCCCCCACGCAGGGAGGCCCCGGCGTACCCCAGCCTGGACGACACGGACCCGTCCGACTCCGGGGACGAGAGCCTGGACCCGGCGATCCTGGAGGTGGAGACCGACCACGGCCTGTGTCGCCAGATCCGCCACCAGTACCGGGCGCTCATCACCTCGGTCCAACGTAAGGGGCGCGGGCCGGCCGGTCCCGTGTGTCCACGGGAGGCCCCGGCCCGCGCTCGGGCTGTGCGGGCTTCATTTCCAGATTCGCGCCGGTGGCCGCGCTGCGCGCAGGGCCGCGCCTTCGCGCGCTTACAGGGTGGTCGCGCGCCCGCCTTTATGCTGCCCTTGGGTGGGAGCAGGATGCCCACGCTGGAGGCCAGACCAGCGGCAGCGAGCGGCTCGCCTGCTTGGGGGCAGCTAGTGGCGGGGAGCGCTGGACGCCGGCACCTGTTCCTTGGGTTGCATCCTGCGACCTTGGACTTCTGGCATTAAGGCAAACCTGCCGAGTCGGATCGGTGTGCGGGGGTCCCAGACCCACCCAGGGGGCTCGCCAAAGTTTGAGAAACGCCTAGGGAGCACTCAGACTGCAGGGTCCTGCCTTTCGGAGCCCACTGAAGTTCATGCTGCCTTCTGCTGGACCATTTGGTTAAAATAGTAGAGGGTAAATGCTTTGGGTGCCTTCCCAGGGAGCTGAGTCACCACGCCTGGATCACCTGATCCAGGATTGTATTGGTGCCTGACTAGCACGTTTCCCAAAGCCTGCCCTTTTTCTCCTTGTAAACATAGAAAACCGAGAGGACATACTGAGTGCCGGGGACAAATTAACAGAGGTCCTTGAAGAGGCCAACACTCTGTTTAATGGAGGTAATGCGCCCTTTTGTGTGCTGGGAAGCGCGTTGTCATACCACTTGAGGCCATTTTCATTACTTTGTCTGGAAGACAGAGATCACTGATGTCAGGAAATGGGTAATGATGCTTTTTTACCAGCTTTGGAACTTATCACTAACGTCTTCGTTATTCTAGTGCTGCTGTACAGAAATACCACTGGTGGCTGGCTTTATTTTATTTTTATGGGTGGCCGGCGTCAGCAAACAAATTTATGCTCTCACAGCTGCAGAGGCTAGAAGTGGTCACTCACCACTGTGCTAGGTCTAGAAGGCTTTGCTCTCTGTTGGCTCCGGGGGAAGGCTCTTGCCCGCTTTTAGCAGCTTTGGACCGGGCATTTCTAGTTACTCTCCAGGTGCCTTGTATCCATCTTCCTGAGTCTCAGAGGCTCGCTCAGCTCAAGGACTTCTGGCTCTTGTCTTGGAGGCCTGGTGGCACCACCACGGCTAAGCACTACCCTGCCTGGCACTCCAGGGAGACCGATGAGGTGGTCAGCTTCTGGAGGGCCTTGCAGTCTTGAAAACCCTTGGGGTCAGTTCCACTCTGGCCGGGAGGGCTGACTGTGATGCCAGGGCCGCTGGTTTGGGTGTGGGCCCTACTTGTGTTGTCATCTGTTTGTTTCATGATGCATCTGCTGTAGCCCAGGACAGGCCGACCTTGTCTTTCCCTCCCCCTTCTGGCCTTGTCCTAGTGCGCGTCACTTGACTCCATTTCAGCCACACTGGTGTGTTTTGTTTTATCTTGTCTTTACAAATTGAACGTTTGTGACAACCCCGTATCCATCAAGTCTTTGCTGGTCACTTTCCACAAGCATGTACTCCATGATTCTGCGTCGCATTTTGGGCATTGTCACACTATTTCACGCTTTTCTATTATGCTATTGCATGTGTAATCGACAGTAATATAGTGTGAGTGTGACTCTTCTATGCACCAGGAAACCAGAACAGCCTCGCAATTTACTTTTTTTTTATGAAACCAATCCCACAAAACCTCCGAGGCCTGCCTGTGTGTGTGTGTGAGAGAGAGAGAGAGAGAGCGAGAGCGAGAGAGCAGTTCGGTAACAGGGCAGAGTGGGGGTACAGAGAGAGAGAGCAGTTCAGTAACAAGGCAGAGTGGGGGTACAGAGAGAGAGAGCAGTTCAGTAACAGGGCAGAGTGGGGGTACTCCCCGATAGGAGTTCTGAGTCCCCAAGCCCAGGTTCTGAGTCCCCAAGCCCAAAGGCAACTACCCAGACTACATTCCCGTCTGGGCCTGCTAATAATTCCATGGGATTAGAAACGGAAACCAGAAGAGGCAAACTGAACAGTTGCTACCCATCGAGTGCGTCCTAATTCTTGGTGACCCCATGTCTACCCGGACTGTGCTGTGTCACAGGCTTTCAATGGCCGATTTCCCAGTGCAGACAATGATTGATGATTATTGATGATCTTGCCACCCACCTATTTTTCGTCAACAACAACAGTAAAAAAATCTATCCAACGGTCTGACATGTTAATGGTGTTGGCAGTACAGATGCTGAGGTCCGAAGCAAGAGGAGCGCTGGCTGTGATGATGAAGGTTGTGTGTCTGGCTGGGTTGTGATTCTCAGTGGTCTGGCATTTATGTAGTAGTGTCTTTGGCAGTGATGGATGTAGTCATCCTCCATTTTGTAATCTGGTGCAGTCACTCCGTTTTCACACCATTTTGTGGTGTGGTTGCGCATATTGACCAGTCTTTGGTACCAACCTTGCCCTGCATGGTGACGTGAGTGATCTGAAATGGTAAAAATAGAAATGCTTCTGCTAAATGGGAATTATTTATTAAGAGATTGTTAACAGGAATAGGAAAACTGAAATGTGAACTGTCCGTGGGGAAGGCTGGCCCACTTTATTCAAGGTGAGATTTTGCTGAGCTAGGTTGGGCCAGCTTCCAGGGGGAGAGGGATCTGTTTCCAGCACACTGAGATAATTTGGGGGCCAGTGGAAACCACCTCGTAAGTAGCTGGAAATGTAGGGAAAGGAGGCTGATGTATATCTCGTAATGTGTGCGCGTCCTTTTTGGTTTGCTTATATCTTTTTAAACAGTGTCCCGAGCAAGAGAAGCCGTCCTGGACGCCCAGTTTCTTGTTTTGGCTTCTGACCTGGGGAAAGAGAAAGCCAAACAGCTGCGCTCGGATCTGAACTCGTTCGATATGTTGCGATACGTTGAGACCCTGGTAAGTACAGATTCTTATTACAGCCTCGGTCAGTATTTTAGGACACTGCTTCTGTGCCTGTGCTAGTGGTGTTCTCTTGGCGGGGTTGGGGTCCTTCCCCCGAGAGCTTATAAAATTAGCCAAGTGAGAGGAGAGCTGCTTGCTGGTGGGATGGGGGGTGGCCATTAGGACACAGTCTGACATGACCGTCTCTCCCTTCTCTCTTCACCCTGCGTCCTAGGGCTATTTAGAGATGGAGATTCTCCACCTCTCACCCAGGCCTTGTTAGTTATTGGTTCTCAGTATTCTAGATTCTTCTCAGGAGCCTGAGACCTGGGCCCTGGGCTGGGCAAGAGCACAGCACTGCAGGTTTTAGGACGCAGCTGGCTTTCAGCTGGACCTGGTAGAGGCAGCGTGTTTTGGTCTGTCTTTGAGAATCGTTTAGAATCATTCCAAGATCGTTGTTTTTTCTCCTTTTATTTTTTGTTTTGTTTTTGCTTCTCGGTAAGCTTCGTAGTTGTTCTCTAGAATTTTATTACTGGTCCTTGTTGGCTTTTGAGCCATGGTGATGCAGTGGCTGGGGCACGCCACTGCTAAGCTGGAGGTTCTGACCCACCAGCCGCACTCCCTAAGAGAACGATGTGGCAGTTTGCTTCCACAAATATTGAGCGCCTGCCTCGCTCCCCTCGATCCTGTAGGGTCATGGCAGCAGTGGGTTTGGCCTTTTGGGGGGCTTGTGTGTGGTAGGTTTTACCCAAAAGCAGCACCCTGAGATGTCTCCCTCTGTGATGTTTTTTCTTATTGTTGTTTTACTCTGAGCCAGCCCCTGTCCTGCCACACAGGTAGTGTGTCCCTCCATGTGAATATAGAATTTCCGACAGGATGTTTATGTTAATTAAGTGCTTATGAAAATGGCCCGGTGTCCTGTGCTCTGGCCTGATAAAGTCATTCTTTTACATGAGGCGGATGAGTATTTCAATTGGTTGTTTTCAAAACCTTACAATTTTCCTTTTTTTAAAAAAAAACTTTTTCATGAAGTACGCTGCATTGAGAACAGTGCACACGGTCACACACTCTCCATACTGAAAGAGACCACAGATGGAGTTACTTTTAAATTTTTATTTTTATTCCCCAGTGGGGAAGGACCAGGAGGTGGGAGAGTGGAGGGGTGCTGAGGGTTCCCCATGAATCAGGATCCTGTGGCATCACCCCCCCCCTCCTTAGTGTGGGGGCCTCTTGCAGAGCTAAGCTCCCGGAGGTCTTTGGGGGGGTGGTTTATACAGGACGTGGCCGCTTCCACTGGCCAATGTCTAAGGACTTCGCGGTAGAACCATTCCACGTGTACTTCCACCAAGGTCAGCTCCATGGAAGCGAGGTTGAAATCAGACAGTTACTAGACTTCCGCCGGGCGCTCTCTGTGGTGCCAATATGACCCAGACTCAGACCCATGCTGAGTAGAGCTTTCTGGGGTTCTCAGATCCGAAAGGCCAGCTCTGCTTCCCAGTCTTGTCCTGGAACTGTGGATTTGGGATCCTCTTTGTGCTGGTACAGCTTTTAAAACAAACCATACTAGTGATTCACAACTTGCCCTGGGCCTTAGCTTTTTCAGGTAGTGTACCCAAACCCGCTTGGCCCGGGCACTGTGGGCACTTGGGACTGGCTGAGCCTCCGTGCCCTGTGCATGACATGTGGAGCAAACCCTGTCTCTGCCCACTCGGAGCCTGGAGTAGCCCCCCACAAAGGCGCAGGGGTGGGGGCGGCGAGATCATCTCGCCTCCCTCCATACCTGAGTGCCTTCAGGAAGTTTTTTCTTTTGCTCGAAAGAAGATGGGGGTTCCATTTCAGAGCAGGGATTTCTCGGTGGGGGGTGGGGGGTGTTGGTGGGTGGGGGTGGGGTTTAGCCAGCATGCTGGGCGGCCTTAAGCAGGCAGGCCTGGGTCGTGAAGCTGTAGTGGTGTATAAGGGACTGGGCTGAAGATCGCTGCTGGCTTAACTGGGGTCTTTTTTCTCCTTCACTTTTGTAGCTGACACATATGGGTGTAAATCCGCTAGAAGCTGAAGAACTCATCCGTGATGAAGATAGTTCTGATTTTGAATTGATAGTCTATGACTCCTGGAAAATATCAGGCAAAACAGCAGAAAACACCTTTAATAAAACCCATACATTCCACTTTCTGTAAGACATTTGGAAACCCCCCCACCCCCCTGTCCCCCATTTGTAAACCTGGAACGACTGCTGCTTGCTTTAGAGGGAAAGACCGTGCTCCGTAGTGTCACATGGACGGTCACGGTGTCGGCCTCACAGCCCCTAAGCTCCCGGTGGGGATGGACCAGAAAGGCCCCCCTGGCCCCTGGTTAGCAGGGAGGGGCCATGGGCCCCAAGCTCTTGTCTGGGCTCCTTCGCTGCCTAGCTGGGCGGCTTTGGATCTGCAGCATCATGGCACGGTTTGCCTTTGTCGCTTTTCTGATCAGGAGCCCTCCTGCTAGGATACCGGCAGAGATGGTACCCAGCGAGATGTGTGACACGGCAGTTCCTGTCATCCTTCGGCGTCACAGAAACAGCCCACTTCATTTGTTTTGTTCTTGGCTCATTGTGAAAAGCATTTCTTCCTCTTCAAAGGAAATGAGCTGGCCCGACTTCCTGCCACACAGTGGGGCGGGTGAAGGGCTCTCCCTGGTTCTCGTGTAGGACAGCCTGCAAGCACACCAGTGGGAGGCAGGGGTGGGAAACCTCGTTTCTGCTAAGAGCCATCAGGCTATTTCTAACATCATACTTGGGCTGAACTGGTCAAGCATGAAATCCATTCTTCGCTAATGTGGCCTGCTTCTCTTTGGGGAGGCGGTGACTTTAACTGGAGGGATGATTTCGAGGGCCTTAAATGGCCCTCAGGCCAGGCGTTCCAGCCATCCCGCTGTAGTCACCACCCCATTCTTAGTGTCACTTCCTCTGCATACAGTGTCTGCCCCCAGCCTTTGTTACTCCGAGTGAGCGCTGCCTCCTGAGTCCCCTGAGACTGGCAGCCTCTCCGTTTTAGGCTTTGGGGATATGGTAGGTTTGGGGGTGGGGGGTGGGCTGCACATCTGTTTTTAAAGAGCCTTCTGGGGTGACTGGTGCCCAGAACCGTAGCACATACAGGAACGACATAAGGAATAGGTCTCTGTGCTGCGATGTCCAGGGTCAGCAGAGAAAGTCCTCTGTGGTCGCACTTAGACTTCGGGCCATCACCCAGCCACGACGAAGCTCTAAAACCATGTCTCTGTAGTGCCTGTTCCGTCGGCCTACAGCACCCTCTTCCTGCTTGTCGTTTGCTGAGGTTCACTCAGGAGCCTCCAGTGGCTTCTCTAGACAGATCCAGTTCTTGGCCAGATCTCTCCCAATCCCAGGTAGACCTTTCTGCCCAGCTGCTCCCCTGGCTCTTGAGTGCTGTGGGTCAGAGCCCGAGGGGTCTGTGGGGAGATTGAACCGTTTCTGCCCAGTTACACACTGTGCTCTAATCCCTTCTTAGTGTCAGGGCCTGGGTTGACCTATAGTAGCCGGACCTTGATCTTGACATCATGTGTCCATGGCTCTAGTGCAGCTAAGTCTACTGGGGAGATGGGGGGTGTTCATGGTGGGGCAAGCCCCACAGGGAAAGGAATCCCATGGCCTGTGCTTGACACTTCGTCCTAAGGCAGGTATGCTGCTGTCTAGGCCCAGAGCCTTCCCCCTGACACCTGAGGCCCCCTGGAACTGTTCCGTTCCTCACCCGGCCTGGCAGCCTTCCTGGGTGTCTGAAGTTGCTGCCCAAAGTGGACAGGAGACTAGCTGGGGGGAGACTTTCCAGGCAGGGGCCCTGTCCTGACGAGAGCCAAGTGAGGGCGTCTGAGGGGGGTCCCTGGCTGTGTAAGCGCCGGAAAGGGCATTGAGGAAGACACAGGGGTCAGCCAGGTGCCAGCTACCAACTCGCTCCTAAGAGTCTTGGTCTGATGTTAGCTCTGTGTGCTAGTGGGGCCTGGTCTGAATCTCTCCCTTCTGGCGACTGCTCTTAGTGAACATAGTGTTTCTGAAACAAAGCAGAGCCATTTCTTCACTAGGTTGGGTTCAGTACAAGGCGAGCAACCTGTGCCAAAGCCACGAGTCGATCGTCCGAGACGAGTTCGTATGGTGGAGGAGCAGAGGGCAATGCCCGCCCAGGTTTGTAGCCTTAAATGTCAAGTTCCCATGTCACGTACGTGCCACTGTCTGCCTTACTGAGTCTTTGCCATGGCTGAGGGCCTGGGAGCCAGGTCCCTGCAATCGCTGTCTTTCATACTGCTGTTCCTCACTTGGAAGGAGCCCTTGTGGTGTTGTAGTTGCATGCAGGACCGCTCACCCAGTTTGAAATCGCCCACCCCTCCGGAGGAGACAGGTGGGGCTTTCTCCCCCCGTAGAGAGGGACAGTGAGAAACGCACGGGCAGTTCCATCCTGTCCTACTGGGTCACTCTGCGGCGGCACCCACTTTGGGTTTTGAGATCTGTCCTTAAACACTTTGATTACCTCATCTCTTAATTTGTATTCGTTCTTCTAGACCAGGGTGTCACCACCTTGGTGTCCCGGACATTTGGGGCTGGGTGTTCAGAGGATCCCTGGTGGCGCTGCAGGTCAAGTTTGGGGCTGCTCACCTCCTGGTCGGTGGTTCAGACCCAGCAGCCACTCTGCAGGAGAAAGAGGAGGCTGTCTGCTCTCTCAGATGACACCCTCAGGAACCTGCCGCAGCCCCGGAGGGTTACTCTGAGCTGAAACCGACTCCACGGCAGTGGGTTTTTAACTGTTTACTTTCCGGGGCTCTCCTGTGCGTGGTAGGGTATAGAGCAGCATCCCTGGCCTTGACCCCATTAGACCCCAGTAAGACCCTTCTCCCCTCCATTGTGACCACCAAAAATGTCTAAAGGGATTGGCATATGCCTCAAAGGGTTAGGGGCGGGGAATCACCCCCGACTGAGAACCATTGTTTAAAATGCCCCTTTTCTGTTTACATATTTCAACCTGAAAATAGGTGTTTGATTAATGTTCTTCACTATTAAAGAGCAGCAAATATAAAACTTAATGAAATGAGAACATCTATTTTTCATTTAAAGAAAGCAAATTTTAAGGGATGAAGAGAAACTGCTGGCAGTCCCAAACAAAGATCCTTACAGGGCATTGGGGCCACATGCCTGGGAAACCCTACTTGGGGTGGCTCAGTCAGCCTCTCTGATGGCGGCCGGTGGGCTGGTTGGGTGCCCAGGAAGTAGAGAAAGGCGGGCAGACTTGATAATGGCTGTATTTTTCAGTTAAAGAGAATGGAAGAATCTCACCAGGAAGCAACAGAAAAAGAAGTAGAGAGGATCTTGGGGTTGCTGCAAACATATTTTCAAGAAGATCGTACGTATGGCCCCTGGCTCACCCGAGCGAGCTGTGTTGATGAAAATGCGACCAGAGGCCCTCACAGAGGATTTGGGGAGGAAGGGCATTTTTCCCCCCTGTCTGTGCAGTTTGAATGTCTGGAGCCCTTCTTGACCTGGGCGTTTGCATGAGGCTTCTTCAGCGGCCCCACGTGAGGCTGTGGGTGGAGTACCTTTTCATGTGTTTTATTTTTTTACGTTTTTATGGGCACCTAATCCACATGTCATACAATTCAGTAGTTCAGTCGTTCAATCATATCAAGACCTGTACAGTCATTACCACAATCAAGTTTAGAACATTCTACACCACCCCCAATGGTTAAATTGCCTTTAAAATGAGTTCTGTTATCACCATCAGTTCTAGTACCCCCTCCCCGCCTCCTGCCTTCATTGTTTACTCCCCCAATCCCCTCACCCACCCTATCTCCCACTCCCACCCCTACATCCCCTGTCAACCCTGGCATCAGCTCTTATCTCCATGCATCCACTCCTGTGCTTCACAAACTGGGGGACACAGTAGGAACAATAAAAAACAAAAATCAAAGGGGCAAGGATAAAACTAATAAATTAAAGATAAAATCATGTGCTTTTTCAGAATTAAAAGGAGACCTGCCGTGCGAGAAGAAAATATCTGTTGATCATACAAGCACACATAAATAGATGGCTGACTTTTTCCCCTTTGTTGCCTTTTTCTTTCTTTTCTTTTTTTTTTTCTTTTTTTTTTTTTTAAATATTTTATTAGGGGCTCATACAACTGTTATCTCAATCCATACACACGTCAATTGTGTAAAGCACATTTGTACATTATTCTCAAAACATTTTCTCTCCACTTAAACCCCGACATTAGGTCCTCATTTTTCCCCTCCCTCCCCGCTCCCCCATCCCTCATGAGCCCTTGATAGTTTATAAATGGGTATTTTGTCATATCTTGCCCTGTCCGACGTCTCCCTTCACCCACTTTTCGGTTGTCTGTCCCCCAGGGAGAAGGTCACACACAGTTCCATGTAATCGGTTCCCTCTTTCCTACCCATTCTCCCTCTACCCTCCCTGTTTTGCCACTCACACCACTGGTCCTGTAGGGCTCATCCATCCTGGATTCCCTGTATTTTCAGTTCCTATCTGTACCAGTGTACCTCCTCTGGTCTAGCCAGACTTGCTAGTCTTTTCTTAAATTTTAATAATCATTTTATTGGGGGCTCCTACAGCTTTTAGAACATTTCGTACATCAGTTGTATCAAGCACATTTGTACATATGTTGCCATCATCATTTTAAAAATATTTTTTCTGTTTGAGCCCTTGGTATCAGCTCCTCTTTTTTCCCATCTTCCCACCCTCATGGACCCCTGATAAATTATTATTTTCATATCTTACACTGCCCGTTGTCTCCCTTCACCCACGTTAACTGTTGTTCACCCCTGAGGGTGGAGTGGAGGGGGGGAAGGAATGATACATTGGTCATTGTCAGTTCCCCGTTTCTCCCCGTTTGTTCTTTTTCAAAGCTGTTTGAAATGCACTCCATCTTGGGCAGCATGACTTCAGCAGGGACGCCCTTCCGTGTTAATGTGCATGACCCCAGAGAAACCGTGATCGGCGGGTCAGGCCCAGTAGAACTGTGCCCGCAGTGTGGGCAGGGACTATTGGTTGTTGCTGTGAGCGGATCACCAGGCTTTTCTTCTGAGGCACCGCTGGGTGGACTCCAACCGCTATCCTTCCAGGGAGTGAAAAACGGATGCCATTTCCCACCACAAACTTTCCGCAGCCTCTTCATATGTTTAAGTAATCCTCTGGTGATTGCTTGGTAAAGTACCCCCTGCCCCTCAACCAATAGTTGTGTTTCGATATCATTCATATATCATATAGCTTCCAAGAGCAATCGTATTTAGAGAGTTGCGAGTTATATATGCCTCACCACAAACAATGCCAGTTCATCTTCCCTCTTAGGTTTCACCATTTGCTTCCCAATTCCCTTCAACACCCCCCTGCCTACTTGTGCTGATATTTCCAAGGGACTCCTATTTCGCGGGGGATGGCCAAGGAGATGGCATACGGGTTTTGATAAAGAGCGGCAGCAGAGAGTCTTCCAGAATGGTCAGTTTATCGGCCCACAACGCTCTCTTTCCTACTCTCTGGCTGGCATTGGAGTTCTGGGCTTCACGTTCGTGCCAGCCTGAAAAGCAGAAAGTACTTTTCCTGTTTTGATGATTTTTCTCTTGCTTCTGCCGTGGCGACACCTAGGCCCTTGTTTTGGTGATCTTTCTTTCTCTTGTTTCTGCAGCGGAGACACCTATATCCTTCTTTGACTTTGTGGTAGATCCCCATTCGTTCCCCCGCACCGTAGAGAACATCTTTCACGTTTCCTTCATTATAAGGGTAAGGTCTGAGGCTGTTTTGTGTCCCTATACTTTTAAAAGGATAAATAGCAAAAGCTACTGGTGAAACTATTTGTGCTAACAGGTCTGTATTTCAGACTGTGTTGCAAAACATTAATTGGCATGTAGGCAGAAGAAACTGGGCAAGATGTGCGTGCGTGTGTCTACATTTAGAAGCTATTTAGAGAGAGAATTGGCAGCATTTGCGTATGGGACTACATGCTAGGCAGCAACATGCTGGCTGCCCTGTTGCTAGGGGCTGCTGAGTTTCACTCAGCAATCCCATATGACAAAGTGAAATTGCTCCATAGGGCATGGGAGGCTCTTCTTTTTATAAAAGTGGATCTCCAGTCTTTCTCCTATGGAACTGCTGGGTGAGTGTACAGTCTAGCTTCAAGTTGGTAGCTGAGCTGCCTATCTGTTGTGCCACCAAGGCTCATCATAGGGTGAAATGTTGATAGTTTCATGTTAGGTAAGAAATGCCTGCTGAAGTCTTAGGGGAAGAGGAGCAGGCCCCTGGGGACTGACTCCCACATGCTCACAGAATAGACTCACCTGCGAGATGGTGATATGGTAAATATGGCAAAGGGGTGGGTGACCTTTAAGACCAGCCATACAGCCCTTTAAGTGTGAAATAATTTCAAAACGAAGGTTTAATAGAAAACGATTCCAAAATGTACAATGGGAATCAGCTTTAGACTCTCTGTAGTTTTCAATCAGGTTACATTTTTGGGTGTGTTAGATCAAAGCTTCTTAAATTGTGGGTCTCCACCCTAAAAGTGGGGAATCTCGAAGAGTCCGGCCACAGTAAGAGGTCTCTGAACTCAGTGACCAACCATTAAGTCAAAATCTAACACGTCATGATTGCAGGTATTTCTGACAGTGCTTGCCCATGTCACAAATTTCTCAGGTGAAAAGGAGTTGAGAATGGAAAAGGTTTAAAAAACTGTGTTAAATCACTTTGATTTTAACCTTAGATAAAACTCTTCAACAATGTTCATTATTCAACAATGTTAACAGAGGGCTACTCTATCAAGGGCAAATGAGCACAGTATGTTTCATAAAATGTTTAGGATCCCAAATCAAACGGGTGAGTGTGAATCAGTGAGAGAGGCCAGCTGGTTACTTTGACTTAATAAGCTGTGCTGTTGAGTCGGGCAGGGCACGGATGGATGGATAAGACAGACAAAGGGAAACCAAACCAAACCTTGCCGGTGAGCTGACTGACTCAGCAACTCTGAGCCCGGCCTGAGTGAGAACTGCTCCATGTGGCAGTCTGTCTGTCTGCTGGTTTGAAACTGGCTGTGGTTGTCACAAAGAATTGAGGTCAGTTTCAACTTTACATTTCCTCCTTTTATAACCGCGGAGACCAGTGCTTGGGTTTGAAGGGAGGAATCTGGAGGCTGTTTAAGGCTCTGACCCTTCTCTCTTTTTTCAACTTTAAGTTTTTTCACGGAGCCAGGATGGTGTAGCGGGTTACCCATTGGCCTGCTGACTGCAAGGTCACGAACTGCTCTGAGGGAGAAAGACTAGGCTTTCTACTGCACTGAAGAAGAGTTACATAATCAAAAGAATTATAGTGTTAGAAGGTGTGTTAGTCTGGGTAGACCAGAGAAACAAAGCCAGGGAGACCCATATGTGTACAGGAAAGAGCTTTATATACAAGAGCAATTGAATATTGATGCAACATCCGAGCCCAGATCAGTCCCCAAGTCCGATATTAGCCAAAATGTCCAATACCAATCTATAAAGTCTAAAGTCCTCTTTAGACTCACAAAACACACGTAATGATGCCAAGTGCAGGAAGGTCAGAGGCCAGTGGGTTGGAAGTCTTGTGGATCCAGTGGCTTTATAAGCATCTCAGCACTGGCAGGGTCTCCACATGGTTCTTTCAGCTATAAGACTCTTACTGCCTCAGGGTGGCTTCACCTCAGAATTGTCTCGCAGGGAGTAAGCCTTGTCAGTAAAGTCTCCAAGGGAGTGAGCATAGAGAGTCTGCCCTCTAAGGAGGAACTACAGGAGTTCCCAGAATCAAGAGAGGGCCACGCCCACACAGAGGGCCCATTGTCTATATCCCCACTGACAGGGCAGACTCCACCCCTACATTCTCAATCCTCAAATTGACACCAGGTTACGCAGCTACCACAGAAGGCAACAGGGGCACTTCTGCCCTAATCTACAGTTTCTACAGGTTGCTTGAGTTGGAATTGACTTGATGGCAGTGAGTTGGGTTTTCGGTCTAAACCTTACAGTTGCCCTGTGTAAGAAAAAGACATTGTAAGAAGGCTCGTCTTACTGTTTGTCTCCATGCTACTGTTATGGCTCCTTTTGAGTGCCTGATACTGCATTTCTGGTTTTGTTGGGTTTTTTTAATCTTAAAAATGTATAGGATTTGAATCCAGGTTTAGTTCTTGACTTAAAATCATGTTTGTATTTTAGGATGGCTTTGCAAGAATAAGACTCGACCAAGATCGGCTGCCAATCATAGGTAAGTAGGCATGTGTTCAGAAAAATGTTTTCCAAGAAATTCTGTCATTAGTTTATGAGATTACTAGGTATATATGAGTTTAAAAAGAGACTGTATTCTGCTGGGTACAAGTTTACACAGTAAACTAAGTTCTCATTGAATGATTTCTGGGGGTAAGGGGAAACTTCAAAGAGCTCGTAGAAAGAAATGGTATTAAAAGACAATAGAGGGAAGCGGGGAGGGAGGGAATAAACACGAGGAGCAGATTCCAGGGGCTTAAGTGGAGAACAAATGTGTTGAGACTGATGAGGGCAATGAATATACAAATGTACTTTACACAATTGATGTGTGTATGGATTGTAAGAGCCCCCGATAAAATGATTTAAAAAAAAACCCCAAAAACAGACACAGGGAGAGCTATCAGGTACGCCCAGCCCAAAATGTTAAAAGCATAGATGATCTTTTCTCCTGTCCCACAGAGAAAGGGAAGCCTCCCCTAGAGCTAGTGCTCTGAATTCAGAATTCCAGTCTCCTGTGAGAGAATAAACTTATTTGTTAAAGCCAAAAAAAAAAGACATTGGGAACCATGGTTTGTCTTTAAACAGCTTTGTTAGGACATATTCCGCACCTCACACAACTTGCTTGGTGCTTCAGGTGGCAGGGTTTTTCATGACGTGAAAGCCCCCTCGTGTTGGTCCGTGACCGTCGTAATAATTTCCTCAGATTTCTCATTTTCTTTCTAGTTGTTTCACTTCCAGTAGTCTAGCTCCCCTGGTCCCCTGACCGTCTCGCCTTTACTTTAGGGATGGGGTCACTGTTTGTGACCACCGATGTTTGTTTGGTTTGGTTTGGGTTTTTGGTCTCACAACGATCAATAAGAGGTCTGATGGGTAAGGGATGTACGTGAGTTGTCTTTGTAGGTAGCAGACTTTTATGTGGGCGTGTCTTTCCCAACTAACTGAAAACCCTGGAAGCCTGACCATAGTGGATTGAGCTGTATCACGAATTCAGTATCGACGTAGTCAATACTATCAAGGATTTCCTCAGATTCCAACTCAGACTCATTTCTGCCATCGAAGCAGTCCCGGCTCATCCTAACCCTTAGAAGAGTAATTTGTGATCATTTTTTGACATTTCCTTCTTTCTTCCTGCTGTTCCCCTGGTTCCACCCCCCCACCCCCAGGGTCTAGAAGTTTTTCCTTCCTACTTCATTCACTTCACACCCACCTCCGGGATCTGCAGAGAAAAGAGTACTTGCCTGTACTTCGTTGCTGCTCTAAACTTGCTCGATTTTCTATTTCACTCCTGGAGCTGTGCTCTGTGCTCGGGTACAAAGACAGGCAGAGGTTTCTAACTGACCTGTGTTTCTTTTGGTTTGATAGAAAGGAGAAGCTGGGGCTGCTTGCTTTGTAACAACTTAGTAATAGCTTAACAAGGCACAGGGGCTCCCTTGCAGGTCAGAGGGTGAGATTTCTCCTCCGTGGCCCCTGGTGCCCGCTCTGGGTTCAGACACTCTTGGCTCTGTGGACTCTTTTACGATCCCCTGAAGCAGCCATTTTCAATTGCGAACTTTCCCACGGCACACGGCACACGGCCTTGCACGTGTTCCAGGGATAGCGTGTACTTTCTGAGATTATAATACCCGAAACTTCCCTTTCCTTCCTAAAAGTTACTTGGGTTACCAAAGTGCTTCTGCCACGTGAATGCTTTCAGCACTGAGAGGAAAGACTGAGGCAAACCATCCCAGAAACCTAACAGCCGCATCTGGAATTAGGATGGACTGACCTGCCACCAATCATGCATTTGTGACAGTTCCCCTTTGTCCCATGCCTTATTTAACTAGTGTGCCGACGGTGAGCCTCAGCCGCCATAATGTCCTTGTCTCCTTTAAAACAGAATACATGGTCTCCTTAAGGAAGAAGAATAATGCAGAGTCTCCAGTACAGGGTGCTTCAAAAAGCTGGTAGAAAGTGGAATTGAAAAGTTGAATTGAATTTTCTCACAAACTTCTTGAAGCCAACTTGTATATGCTGTTAAAAGAACCCTTGGGTCCTTGCGCAGCGGCGAAGCACTCAGCTGCCACCTGCCAACTGCCGACCCACCAGCTGTTGCTTAGGACAACGATTCAACCCTCGGCTTCTGTAATGGTGGCGGCTTTGGGAACCCCATGAGGCTACTCGGTCCAACATGTAAGGGCGCTGTGCATTGGACTCCGCACAAGGGTACACCGCCACCATGCTTATGAATAAGTACAGGCTCCTCCCTGTGTAGTGGTGGTTATGCATTGGGCTGTTAACCATAGGGTCAGCAGTTCAAAACCACCAGCTGCTCTGCAGTAACCACAGGGCTTTCTATTCCCGTAACGAGTTACAGTCTCAGAAACTCACAGGGGCAGTTCTAGCTGGTCCTCCAGGATCACTACCAGTCTGCATGGACTCCCTTGCAGCGAGTTGCGTTTGGCTGAGTCCTTCCTGTTACCCATCCCTTTCTGTTTGAATTGATGTGGTAACCCTTTGCTAACTTGGTCTTTCAGAGCCTGTTAACATGAATGAAGAACACGAGAGCATTGACCATAGCACCCAAAATCGGAACCAAGGAATTATCTCTCTGAGTTACCGGGACTGGGAGGTAAAAAGCCTATGCGGCACATGCCAGTTCTGACCCGTTCTCCAGAGCCTGACTCCTCGCCTGAATCCCTCTGTCTTCTCCACCAGGAGATTGTGAAGACCTTCGAGATTTCTGAGCCTGTGATTGCCTCAAGTCTGAGCCAGCGGAGTCAGAGTGCCTGAGGCCGGCCCTAGGCACCCCTCCCTGCGGGTGCGCCATTCATCTAAGTATTCTCCCACCTGCCACTCTAGCAAGCTGGGTTTTGCCACCCTCCAGTGCCCCGTGCTTAGCTGCCGAGCGTGGTGGTAGCTGAGGAGAAAGACTCAGGCCAAGGCCATGATGACAAGCCCCCCTCCTGGGACTTGTCACGTTGGTGTTCTTGCGATTTGCACCAGAACGAGACCCCACAGGTCTCTTTGATCTCATGGGCTTGGAGCCCCTTCCCAGCCCCCAAATTCACTGATATATTAGCTGTTTTGTTCACAGTGGACTTGCTTAATGCATAGCTACAGAGCAGAAAAGGGGCCACAGAGGCTAGTCAAAGTGTTTCTGAAATTGGAGTTGTGCTGCGGGAGCGTCTTCATCTGGGTGAAGGGAACCCCGTCTGGGGAGAAGTCTGGCACTCCCTGATGCACACGGCTGGGGTGTGGGTCAGGAGACCCGGATCTAGTGGCCATTCTCCCTTGGACCTAAGACATGGGAAGACTAGATATGTGGTATTTTTACCCTGCGTCTGCTGTACATGCGCCAATAGTTACCACCCCCTTCCCTGATGGAATTTCCCAGAGCACCATTGTGCCAATTTTTAAAAAAATGTGGTTATTCAAAACAATAGCTTAGCTCCTTTAGAAAAAAAATCTAGGGGCAGGGGGAGGGAGCTATTGGGAAACAAACACAGAAGGTTCGCGTTGTGAGCTGAGGCTAAAAGAGGTCCTGCTTACCGAGGAGGGGTGGCAGTTTGCTTGTATCTGTGTCTATTAAGTGAGCGCTGTCATCTATAAACTAACTCTGGTGGAGAATTGCACACCGCAAAGCAGCATGTATTGTATATATGTATTATTCAACATTCTAAAAGACTTAGTTTTTAGTAAAATGTAACTTTTGATAGTGAATTTGTCATGGCTGTCTTTTGATTAAAGGAAATTCTCTGCAATAGTCACAGTACTTCCTCGTTTTTTGACTGGGGTCGGGATCCCTCTCCTCGCCCCAATCCTGCTCCCATTGAGAGTTCTAAGTATTCAGGTGGTTAATGGCCTAGTGGGTCAGGATGGCCCTTTCCTCATTTGTTCACAGTGAGAGCTGGTGGCGCTTTGGGTCAGGTGTTTGGCTGCTAACTTGCAAGGCTGGTTGTTCAAGCCCACCAGCTACTCCTGGGGAGAACAAGAAGGCTGTCTGCTCCCTTAAACTGAAAGCCTCAGAAACCCTAAGAGTCTGGGTCAACGTGATGGTAGGACATTTGGTTTTTCACTTTTCTTTTAGCTGCAAGTTAGTCAAGATAACAATGAAGTTGTTTTTTAACCTTTCCTCCCTCGGGCATTTGTCCCGCCTCTTGAATCCCCTTGTGCAGCTTGGGACACTGGGGACATAGTGTCTACATTTATTTATTTACTTTCTCTCAACCCCGTTAGATCCGCTTAGAAACAGGGCTATAAGGCTTAACTGTATGAGTAACCGGGGGAAGTCAGCTAAAATGAAAAGGGAATGGAAGTCATTTAACGTGAAAATAATTTAAACTTTATATTTTTTGAGTTGACTTTTCAGAAATGGCGGTATGCTCAGGAACTCCCTGGGGGGTGGCTTCACCATGGTCGGCGGCGTTTTGGCCTTTTCCACCAGCATGGTTACGTGGATCTGCGCCTCCGCGCCCGGGGCAGGCTGGAGGATGGGGTAGGCCTTGACCCATTCAAACTCTGCCTCGTCGCTCTCTGGAGATGGCGATTTCCTGCGGGGGGGCGCTGGCTTCCAGAGGTCCTCCGCATCCTTCCTTTGTCCCTTGAGCGCTCGCCCTCGGACCATTCGGTCTTGGTGACCCTGGATCTGCCCCTCTGCCCACGAGGCCTTGGGCGTTTCTGGTCTCCCCTTGGAGGAGGCTCTGGGCCGGCTTTCGCCGGCTGCTCCCTCCTCGGCCAGCGTCCCTCTTTTGGGGAGATCTGGCCTGGAGGGGAGCCCCTGCGGGAGCAGGCGGGGCTTGGGGTCCGGGAGGCCCCTGGCGCGCTCGGCGCGGAAGAGGTGCTTCCGGATGTGGTGCAGCTCCCTGGGGGGCACCAGGTAGTCCCAGTCGCCGCGGGCAGTCGTTTCCCGCGGCGCTCTCCCCCGCTGCGCGGCCGCCGCGTCCCGGGGCGCGGCCAGGCGGCGTGTCCACTCCCGCGCCAGCATTTCTACGTAGCGCTGGTGGTAGAAGGACTCCACTTGGGCAAACCGGAAGTCAAAGGACAGGGCCTGGAGCCGACGGAGCGTTTGGTTTTCCGTTTGGAACTCGCGGGCCAGCAGTTTCCTCCCTCCCGAAGACTGGACACCACCTAAACGCTTGTCAGGGGCAGACGTTAGAGCGGCTTTAGGCTGGTTGACCGCGGGCGCAGTTTCACGCGCTGGGCCCCAGGGGGCGGTCGGCCAGCCTGGCACACTCCCCACCCAGCGGCCCGCAGCGGCCACTCCGCCCTCTACGAGCCCACCTCCAGTTGGAGACCTTGCCTTGGCGGCGCTTGGAGGATCGACCTCCTCTTCCCATCGCTACGACAGCCGTCTTCCTTCTACCCCAGCCTCGGCCTTCCCACCTTCACCAGGGTTACAACGGACACGGCCACCCTGCCCTCGCCCCCTCTCCATCGTCCCTTCTGCTGCAGAGAGCACGCGCCATGGCCGCCGCCGCTGAACGGCCCTTACCGCCGTCTCCACGTCGGCCCCCGGGTCAGCCTCCTTTCTAGGCGGCTTTGGCTGTGGTCACCTCACTGGTCCCTTTCACCTTTACTTTCCTGTCCTCTCAGCCGGGTGCCCTCCCGACCCTGCCCCAGCACATCTCCAGCTTCTACACGCCCGGCCAACAGTGACCTCTGCAGGCCACATCCAGTGGCTCACTCTGCCCCTACCACACTGGACGTGGCCACCTTCTCCCGCGATGGCCCGCGGCCAGACCAGCCCAGCCACATTCGTCTTCCACCACGTGGCCACATCTCCCTCAGCCGGATCTGCCTTTTCAAGGTGCTGCAGGATGATGGAGCAGAGGCCAAGGCCAGCCACATTCTCCGGACATGGTCTTGGCCATCCCGCAGGGTACTAGTGCTGCCCTAGAGCCTGGGACCATGAGGACGAGACAGACAAGGCCCCCGTGCTACCTGCCCTCCTCTCAGCTGGGACCTGGATCCTGCCTACTTTCATCTCTACTTGTTCTTCCTCTTCTTTCCCAGTTCGGCCCAGTCTGCCTCAGTTCCACTGGCTTCACATTAGCCTGCTGGCCCAGCGGAGCTCCAAAAGACCAAACTTGTTGCCATCAAGAGATTCTCACAGCCACCCTATGGGACCAGGTGGAACTGTGCCTGTGGGTTTCCAGACTGTAACACTTTATAGGAACAGAAAGCTTCGTGTTTCTCCTATAGAATGGCTGTTGGTTTTGAACCGATGACCTAGTGGTCAGCACCTAAACACCTGACCCTGTATGCAGGCAGGGCACCTGATGGCCCCCGGCTAGTGTCCTCCTGCCCACCAGGACTGTCACACTGCAAGCAGAGCATTGGGTGGATTTAGTGATGTCCATGGGAGTGATATGGATTGCTTCATGTTGGACAGCTGCTGTCAATGCACCCCACCGTTCACAGAAACTCAGCATCTCCTTGCAAACACACAAGGATCTTGCCAGGACATAAACCTGCGCAAAGCCCTGGACTAGAGTCCCGCTGCTCCCGCCAGAGCCATACCTGCTTGCTGATTTTGTGCCAGCCACACCGGCATTTCTGTACCTCAGAAACTTTGAGCTCTTGTCACATGAAAGCTGTACTTTTGCATGTTCTTCCCATAAGGAGCCCTGCTGGTACCATGGTACGGTGCTGGACAGCTAACCACAAGGTGAGCAGCTCAAACCCACCAGCCGCTCTTGGGAGCAAGAAGATGCCGTCTGTCCCTGTAAAGGTTTAGAGTGCCTCGGACATACCATGGGTGGTTCTGCTCTGCCCTGAAGGGTTCCTGGGAATTGGATTCAGCTTGACAGCAGTGGGTGTGGTTTGAGTTCCTCTGGTTGCTCCCAGACACAATGGCAGCTCTGGCTGCCACCCTCGCACTGGTAGGTTTCAGCTTAAATGTCACTTCCTTGGGCCATTGCATAAGCTGTCATACAAACCCATCCTTTTGTGACACTTAACTGCTGTTCATGTGTGCAGATGGTGGGTGAAATGTCAACTTCCCTTGCTAGACCAAGCCCCACACAAGTGAGCGGGGGTGGATTTTGTTCATCGCTGTCCAGCCAATGCCGGGCGATGTCAGGAGCCAAGAGCTGAACTGGACAGGCGTACCAGGCCAGCCCTTTCCCTTTGAGCCCCTTTCCATCACCCTGTGACCAGCTTCAGGTTGCTTGGGCAGCGTTCTTCCTCACCTGGATCTTCTTTTCCAGTGGGGACTGAGAGCCCATTGCGATCCGAGAGTCTTGAGTATATCTGGCCCAGGCCAACCTGGAAAAGAGGAAAAAGAGAAATTAGACTGGGATGTGGTGATAGGCTTCTGGGAACTTCCAGTAATGGACTGTATTGGGGATCCACTTCCTGTTGTAGCAGGAAGTGTTTCTCTGGGCAGACAGGGCTCTCCCCTGACCCTTCCAGAGCAAGAAATGAAGAGAAATCCACAGGATGACGCAGTCAGAAGCATCTTTCTTTTAACCCTGAAGAAAGGAAACTCAAGTTGCTGCCTCAAATATCACAGGCCACTGTTCTTTTGTTTTTGAAACAGCATGGTGCATTGGGTGAAGGCTTGCGGAGTCGATCCATCAAACATTTAACAAAGCGTACACATTTTGGTTGGTCTCCTTAATTGTCCCGTCAGCCCACTTCCACCACGTGTTTCCTGCATCCACCCCGCCTCTTAACTCTTCTGAATTTTGTCTGGGTAAATGATGCCCCTCTGATCTCACGGGGTTGCTTATTCTAAGGCGTGTGTGCCTGAGGTGTTTTGTTCTGATAGACCTGGTATTGTTTGGCAAAAGATGGAGGCACAGGGTGAGCTCTATCCAATTCATCTCTGTCCAACCAGTAAGCCTGATCTCAGTTGTGGTTTTGAGTTTTGTTCTATATTTTCCTTCTCCTCTCTCCTGGGCTTTCTAACATGATTCCTTGGAGAACGGTTGGTGGTGACATTCGGGTACAAAGGTACAGTCCCTTTCTTCTGGTCTCAGGGTTGTGGAGACTGCTCCTGTGGTCGACCAGTCCATTGGATGAATTGTTTCCATGTGTCCTCACACTTCACTACTTTTCCTCCAGGCGGCCAAAGAGCAGCGTTGCACTGGTCACAAGCTTTGAAGACAGACTCCAGTTGCTACTCACCAGAGTAGGATGTAGAGCCTTGTGGACTTTCTTATGAGGGTTGACCTTGGGGTCCCTGAAACAATGGTCCTGAACCCCCAGGTCCAGCGGGGCATATCTTCTCAGCCCAGTTCAGCCTGCATGCCTATCCAGGTATCCCCCACAGATGACCGCTACTGCAGGATTGCCTATATAAAGAAGTATTGCCCTCTGTGGTCTTGGACTCATGCCCTCCTCTCCAGCCTCCAGCAGGGTTGGCTGGCTTCCTCTTTATTGGATGTTGCCTTCCCTTGCCCCCAGAGTAACAGGTGTCTGTTAGCCAGTGGCTTACTCTCTTCTTTCTTCCCAGCCCTGGAAACTATCAAAGACCATTTCTTTTCTGGACTTTTTACAATCATGGCTCTCATGCACATCTACCCTTTTTTGTGAGGGCTAATGTAATCAGTTACTTTTTCACACTGCGCAGCACCCCATTGTGTCTGTTTCGCCTGTTGGTCCACCTTGAGCATCCCTTCTGAGTAGTGCTGCGATGAATGCAGGGTGGGAAGAGAGCTCTGTGTCATGGCTCTTAGTTCTCCAGAATATATACCAAGTAGAGAGACCGCTGGCTCATGTGGAATTTGTTTCCGACTTTGAGGAAGCACCAAACCACTTTCAAACACGGTGGCGCATTTTACAGTCCCACCAGCCGTGTATGTGTATGAGGGTTCCAGTCTCTGCATCTTTTGTTTTCTGCTTATTGGAACTTTGCCACCAATACTGGGGTTAGGTGAGGTGATAGCTGTCGCTTTGATGGCATCTTTCAGATGGCTAATGATCACGAGCATGTCTTCATGTTTGTTGCAGGCCACTGTTTTTTATAATGTTGGCAGAACAGAGTAGCTCTGATGATAAAGTAAGTCTTCAAAGTTGCTAAGTCATTTCAAGTTCAGTTACTGACGAACATAATTGAAAAGCTGTTAATTTCTGGTAACAGCTCTCCAAATAGGTTTCCTGATTCTTGTCAAAAGTGTACACTACAGGAAGATGAAACAAATTGACTATAAAGAAAAAAGTTTTAATTAAATGCCAAAAAATAAATAGCTGAGAAAATGTGTCACTTAAATTGGACAGTCATTTAAGCATCCTCAGCCCGCTTGGTCTCAACCTGACTAGTCAGCACATAGGTTCTCTGTGACGCATCCTGGGCTGTCAACGGTGTTTTCTCCTCGCGTAGCGACAAGAGAATGATTTTATAATGCAGAATTGGAAAAAAAGAAAGACCAACATATGTTTAGATCCAAGTGCTTTGTTTCGGCTTGCCTTCTACAGAAGACAAATGTCTTTGCCGGGTGGTGTGGGCAGACAGCCTGCTCAGGTGCGGACTGAAGGACTGCAGGTTTGCGAGTGCCCAGCAAGTGCTGCGGAAGAAAAACCTGGCCATCTGCTCCGGAAAAACTGCTACTGAGAGCCCCACTGAGCACAGTTCTGCTCTGCCACATGGTGGGTTGGTGGGGTGTGACACAGCAGTTGGAGGCCACTCCAGGAGAGGTGGGCTAATCCCTTTCTTAAAGAGACAGATCCCAATTTCCACTTAAAAAATTTTTTTTAAACCAAAGAGATTAATATAGTATTGTTTCCATGACAAGACTAACTTGGGTTACATGTTGGGTTGCACGGTTAGCAGTTTGAAACCAGCTGCTCCACAGGAGCAAGACTAGACTTTCTACTCCTGTAAAGATTTACTCAGAAACCCACGAGGACAGTTCTACTCTGTCCTGTATGGTCGCTATGAATCAGAATCAACTCGATAGGAACGAGGGAAGCACTCTGCTATGACTAAGTGGATTCTTTACTTAATCTTCAAGACAACTCATGGAAGAGAAAACAGACCGAGAGCAATGCCCAAGACTCGTCAAATCTCCCAGGGTGAGTTTCGGGGGCAGGACTTCTGTCTGCAGGATGCCAGAGCATATACCTCTCATCTCTAAATTACCACCCACTGCTTTCTAGTTAATTCCGGCCCATAGGGACCCTATTGGATAGACTAGAACTGCCCAGATTTATTGTTTCCGAGACGGAATCCTTCAAGGAGCAGCCAGCCTCCACTGCAGAGTGCGGATGGGCTCAATCTGCTGCTGTTGCTGTGAGCAGCCCAATGCTTTCGCCGTTGTGCCACCAGGGGCCCGCCCTCTGCCTATACACCTGCTCCCACATAAATGAACCCCTTGTCTTTACTCCAGGGGCTTGGCACCTACTGTTGTTGTACGCTCAGACGGAACCACTCTGAGTCTGTCGCCCACACAGGCTGGCAGGGAGCCGCCAGTTGGTCCTTGGAGGACTCCCTGCTGGCCTCCCCTTTGGGGCCGCCCGGACTCCTCGCAGCCTCAGCCGCCGCCATATGCTCCTTCTCTCGGGCTTCCTTCACTCGGGCCGCGTGCTGCTTCTCTATCGCTTCCTTCAGTTCAGCCATCGCCCTCTCAATGGCCAGCTTCATGTACAGCATCTTTGCTCTCCACTCTTTGCTGCTTGCCCGCCCAAGGATCCGTCTCTGCCTTCCCTGGCCCGGTTTCAGCCTTTCCCACTCTCAGTGCCTGCCCCTCAGAGCACCCAGGGGGTTGGTTTCTAGGGTAACCACAAGGCACAGCCTTGTTATGTCATCACCGGCCTGGAGGGAGACCACTGTGAGGTAGGGTGTAAAGGCAGAGTCTGGTTGGCAGGGCGCACTTTTTCCGTGAGCTGGGCTGCGGGCCACCCTCAGAGGCAACACTTGGGTGTGGGCCTCCAAGTGGAACTTGTGTGCCCACTCACAGTTGGTGGCAGTCAGATGAGTAACACGTGGCCCTGCTTTGTGTTTCCTTACACCAAATGTACCACTCAGCTCCAAGCTCCTGGCTGTTACAAGGCTCTGAGTGTTAATACTGCCTCGCTTGACTTAATTGTGCTCTTAACAGACATTAAGGAGCCCTTAATGGTTTAGGTGGTGTAGTGAGTTAAGCATTGGGCTGCCAACTGCAAGGTCAACAGTTTGAAACCACCAGCCGTTCCATGAGAGAAAGATGAAGCTGTCTCATCTTTTAAGATTAAGATTTACCGTCTTAGAAACTCAAAAGGAGAAGTTCTACTCTGTCCTATAGGGTCACTATGGGTCGGAATCTTCAAAAAAAGTGATGAAAGTTTTGCTTCTCCTTAGGGTTAAGATCTAGCCCTCCCAAGTGTGCTATTTCCACAGATGAGCTGGAAAACTGTAGCCTAGAACTGATAACACTCAAGGCAAAGGCATAAAATGAAATACTTGTAGTTTATGCTTCCAAAAACCAGGTGTGGAGGTGGTTTCTCTTTTTTTAATAGTTTTATTAGGGGCCCATACAACTCTTATCACAATCCATACACACATCAATTGTGTAAAGCACATTTGTACATTCATTACCCTCATCATTCTCAAAACATTTGCTCTCCA
>NW_022103968.1:8389337-8391339 GCF_000313985.2 Echinops telfairi
TAACATTTACTTGCTCTCCAAGCCAAACATGGTACCATCTTGACACTGATGTTATTCAGGTCCCACCGCTCACATGTCAAACTCATGGGATAGTCACTGGGCCAGATTTCCCACATACCTGACAGGACTGTACTAGTCACTGTGAGCCAGGTACTGTGTGAAATGCTAAAAGGCAATGTTTCATTCATCCTATTGTGGAAACATTATTATTCCCCTCTGGGAATAAAAATATGCAATCCTGAGTGTCAGTTTCTCTTTAAGCAAATAATCTATTTAATAATTAAAAAAAAAAAATCAACATAAGGCAAATCACATGAACCTAAAAGTACTTTTCACATTAAGTATTATGCTTTAAATTTTCTCTTAACTGATAAACGATGGGGATAAAGACAAGGCTGAATTTTCTCAAGAAGCAAAACTAATGCTTACATAGAGAGCTTTATCTCAAGGAAATGGTTCACATGGGTGTTGACTGGGAAGTCCCAAATCTGAGTCAGACACCAGGCTGGGGCCTTCTGACTCGTAGCTACAGGGGGTGACAAAAAGGGTAGCAGACCAGATGACAGCCTGCTGGTCCACAGGCTGTGGAGGTTGATGGATCCAAGATTTCATGTAAGTCGTCAGGCTGCTGGTTCAAAGGCCGTAGAGGTTAAGGAATCCCAATGTTGGCAGGCAATACAGCAGACTGCTGGCTCAAATCCCAAGAACGATGAGAGTCCCAGATGATGAGGGCCAGATGCCAATCCAGAGTGAGCAAAAAGGTAGCGAGCAGGACCAGGATGTGGATGAAGGCCCAAACCCCATGAGATGCCTTTTACCTTGATTCAGGGCTGTAACCAGAATAACGGTGGTGTACCCCAACCGAATCCACGTGCCTCAGGGGTATGACTTGAGTATGTATATGCCCCTTACATTCAAACAGAGTTTCAGGGTTGATCACATCAGGCTACATCTTGGATATAACAACCATGCCAGAGAATCATGCCCGCCATGTTAATCACTTTGACCATCACAGGGATAAAAAGGATTTATAAACCAGAGAGATAAGCAAGGAGCCCTTGAATAGCAAATCAGGTTGAGAAAATGGCAAGGCTAAACTTTGAATACAAGTGAGACAGAGCCCTGGTTGTGTTTTCCTGCAATAAATGTAAACATTAGATAGGCATGCGAAGGTCCTGGTTGGGTTAAGGAGATGATGAATCCTGAGTTGAACGTACTCTTAACCACTTCGCATGTTTCAACAAAGTGAACTTCACTGTGTTCAGCACAATGACAGGTATTGGGAACACCGTTTGTTGCCTTCATTTTTCAGGAGCTTGAAAAGAACACTAAATAAAAGTCAAAAGTGTCTTTGGTAGTATCTAAACAAAAGAGCTCTGGCAAACCACACTCCACGGTAATATTACTACCTTCATTCTGTATATGCAGAGACTGGCTCAGAGAGCTCAGTGTGGAAAAAGAGTACTGGAAGTGGGTTGGCGCTGCCCTGGGGGTACATGCAAAACTGCAGAAGTGTGTGTAATTTCCCCAGTGGCAGCCTTGAAAGAAGTGACAAAGACAGACTGGTGGGAAGTGGAGGAGGGGGAGAAAGCCACATGGCACTCTTAAGTAGGAGCACTGTAGGCCAGAAATTAAAACAAAAAACACCACTCACTTGTCTATGCCAAGATATGTGGGAGGCAGCAATGTAGTCAACAAACTGCCCATTCCAAAGAATGATTCAACAGCATGCACAAATTATTGAATAGTATCATTACTATCACACCCAAGTCAAATATGGGAGGATAATTAAAATTCACTGAGAATGGCCAGAAATGGAAGACAGATTGAGGTAGTTAGTTTATTGTGCCAATCTGGCCGATAAACACATGTGGGGTTAATTGAAGGGCAGAGAGACAAATGGCTCAGTGAGCCTCGCCTTTCTAGTTCTTGGGTCTCTTGCTTTCTGATGGTCAGACCAGGGTGCAGCTGCCTTAGCCAGTTCCCTGCTTTAGCTGGCAAG
>NW_022103968.1:8391468-8393297 GCF_000313985.2 Echinops telfairi
GAGATGGAGGAGGACTTTGTGGATTGGTGTCGAACATATGGGTTAATGTTGGACTTGTGGGCTTGGGTAGCACTGGGTTGGGATGTTTTTTGATGCGCACTTAACTTTTATATAAAACTCCCTCTTTCACATGAGTTTCTGTGGATTTCTCTTAAGTACTAGACCTACACAGATTCAGAACATGATGGAGAACGGGCTATTATTGCTGATGTCAGATGGCTGACAGCAGAGAATACTACAAAGATGTTTACTTGTATTGACTACACAAAGACATTCTACTGTGTGCATCACATAAAATAACATTTCCAAGAATGATAATTCAAGAACACGTAATTATGCTCATGTGGAACCTGTGCATAGCCATAGACCAAGAGGCAGTCCTTGGAACAGAACAAGGGGATGCTGCTGCATGCGTTAAAGGCAGGAAAGGTGTACATCAGGGTGTGTCAGTTCACCAGTTATTCAATATATATGTTGAGCAACTAGTCTAAGAAGCTGGACTATATGAAGAAGAATGAAGATCGGGATTAAAGGAAAATCATTAACAACCTGCAATATGCAAGGAGGACTTGAAACACTTAGAAAGACAGCCTTCAGTATGGATTACACTTCAACATCAAGAAAACAAAAATCCAGACATTTAGACCAATGAGCAGCATCTTGCTTGATACACAAAAAGATGAAAATTTCCTACGACTTCATCTTACTTGAATCCATTGTCAATGTCATGGAAGCAGCAGTTACTAAATCAGTGTACGACATTGGGCTAATCTGCCAAAGATCTCTTTAAAGTGTTTAAAAAAAAGTCACACTGTTGCCAAGATGTGCCTGATCCAATCCAGGATATTTGAACTGTTTCCATATCTGTGTGAAAGCTAGACAATAAAGAAAGATCAAAGAAGCAGTGGTGGCTTTAATTGTGGTGTTGACCAAGAATAGTGAATGTTCCACGGACTGCCAGAAGAATGAACAAACCTGTGTTGGAAGCCAAGATCACAAGTGTGTCATGGACTCTGGACAGGTCATCAGGAGGAGCCAGTCCCTAGAGAAAGGCATCATGCTGGTAGAGCGTCAGTGAAAAGGAGGAAGTAAATGTATGCCGGGGTTGAAACAATGGGCTGAAACATAGTGACTGTGAGGATGTTGCACAACTGAACTGATCTTGATGTTCTATTTGATTTTTAATGACTTCCAAAAACTGTCAAGTCAATTCTGACTCACAGTGACCTTGCACAATTTAGTAGAGTTGTTCCATAGTTCCCCAGACTGTAATCTTTACAGAAGCAAACTGCCTCATCTTTCTCAGCTAGAGTGGGATGGGTTTGAACTGCCAACCTTGTGATTAGCAGCCTGGCACTGAACCCACTGTACCCTCAGGTTCCTTGAATACCTCAGAACCAATCATGTAACTTCATGTTCTTGTACTTATGTCTCTGAGCATGTAAGTGTGCGCCTGCATGTCTGGAAAACACTACTTACTACTATTAAGAGAAAAACAACATTCAGCCAGTTCATTTTACAACTTGCAAATTGGGACAGTTCCAACTGCAGCAAAAAATCTTCCAAAGAACAACCTTTCCCAACGATTCTTATTCTACTTCTTGCTAGTATTTCTACATTGCCATGGAAACAGGGCCAGAATAACTTGTGGCAACATTCTCTTTGAAGAACAAGACAAGGAATTTCCGATTTACCTCAACACAGGTGGTGCTGTCAGGTAAGTGTTGTACTGCTAACCTCAAGGTTAGCAGTTCAAACCCACCAAGCTATTCCAGGGAAGAAAGATGAAGCTATCTGTCCCCATAAGATTTATAGCTCTTGAATCACCT
>NW_022103968.1:8396024-8400105 GCF_000313985.2 Echinops telfairi
TGGAGGGCCAGCGACGGGAGGGACACCCTGCGGAGGGGCGAGGCTGTCAGTGGGACGCGGACTTGGCAGGGACTCTGCTAGGGGCGTATGCTTCCCCAAACCCACCCCTCCGCGCCGCCGGCCCGCCGTTGGGGCTCGAGCCCCGGGACAAGTCGGGAACCGACGCCGGCCCCTGGGAGCCGGTCAGTAGCGGGGCAGGGCAGCTTGTCTGTATCGGAGGGTGCTTGGGGTTCGCGGCCGAGGCTGACTTCGAAGGCTCCCGGGCGAGGGTCCCCGATACTGCAGAACGGAGGTGGAGCCCGGGAGGGGGTTCGAACCCTTGTGCAAGACCGATAGGCGAAATGTCACCGCACAGGAAGCGGGTCCGAGGCTGCTGCTGGGGAGGGGGCCAGGTGGGCACCCATCTCTTTGGAACACGTTCCCCCCGGGCATTTATTTCTATCCCGCGTCCTTCCTCTTGCACGACCCTCCAGTTGGTTGGCGTGTTTGGGTTGCCCTTCAGTCGGGATCCAGTGTTTTTACGGGAAAGAGTTGATGTTTGTAAAGAGCGCGTCGCGTGCGTTTCTTGCTCGCCCTGCCTTGGGGAACGCAGAATGCAGAATCTGGTAAATCCAGCAGGGTAGGAAACGGGATCGCCTCGAAGGGATGTATTTTTAAGGTCGTTTTCATTTTTGAAAAGGAAGAAGTGCCCTAGAGTGAAGCACAGATTTGATCGGGCTGGGGTGTGGCCATTTAGCTGTGCGTTAAAAGTACTTGTGTGGTGTTTGAGTGGGCAGCGGGAGCGGGATGCCATTGCAGCCCTTGGGAGTGATGGTGATCAAAGCCTGAGCTGCTGGCTGCGTGGGGGTGAGTGGAGAAAATAAACAGACCCCCCAGACAGCACGTGGGACATGGTGACAGTTATGAGAGAAAACGCTAGAAGAACACTGCCATGGGTATGAGAAGGTCCCCTTTCTGAATTCTAGGTTTGTGAGGATAGTATTCCTAGACCCAGTTATGCCAAACCAAAATCCAAAGTCACTGTCAAAGGGTCGATGTAGACTCATAGTGACCCTGGGGGACAGGGTAGACCTCTTCCTGTTAGTTTCTGGGACTATGAGTGTAGAAAGCCTGGTCTCTTCCCCCCCAGAGGATTGGTGGTTTTGACCTGACCCAGCCAGTAACCACTATGCCCTCAGGACTCCTAACTTAACCTTGTAAAATGTGTGTTTTAGTAGGCATTTAATTATAGGATTTCTTTCAGTCTTTTAATAAGTGGAAGATTGGTTGCTCTGTGCTGTTAAGTTCCATAGAAGAAACCTGCTTTGATCCACTTCACCTAAAAAGGTCATTATAACAAGAAGGGGAGTCAGAAAGTATTGCTCCTGGGGTTCCAGCTCATACCCGCATGAATTAACCCAAAGAAAATGTGTTTACACATGTCTCTGCCATTCGCAGGTGACTGCAGACAAGTTCTTTCCGTAATCCCTGTATGACTACGGTGTCTTCATCTTGTTACGGTGTCTTCCAAATAAGCCCAACCAGTGCTGTTTTGTTGGTGGTGGTGATGGCTTCTGAGGGCATGTGCTGGGCTCGTTAAATTCGAAGCAGAGAGATCCTCAGAAGGTTGTGGTGGCTGTCTTTGGGAATCTATGTATTGAAGGACACAGGATGGCCACAGAGAGTTATTAGAAGTTTCAAGAAAATTGAAAGCTGCCTTATGTTGGTGAGAAATAGACCAGGAAAGTTGTGTCAAAGAATTTTTTTTTCTTTCTCATCAAGACAATGCACCTCTGCTCAGTTTTCAAGGGCAGCAAGGGCTATGGGAATTTCATTGGGGAACTTGCCCCTGTCCATTCTGTAACCCTGATCTTGCCCCTTCAGATGTCTTTTTGTTCCCCAGACTTAAACAACATTGAAAAGGAACATGATTTGAACCCCAAACTCAAAGAACTCACTGTCATCGAGTCAATCCTGATTCATAGCGACCCTATAGGACAGGATAGAACCACCCGTCTGGGTTTCTCTTTGCAGGAGTAGAAAGCCTCATCTTTCTCCTGGTGAGCGGCTGGTAGTTTCAAACTGTTGACCTTGCAGTTAACAGCCTAGCATGTAATCCACTATGCTACCTAGGCTCCCTTGAACCCCCAAAGGGTGGCAGTACTGCAGTTTTGGCCTGATGTAAATTGAAGAGTGCAGAGTACTTTGGGGGAAGGTTAGAGAGAAGGAAACAACACCTTCAAAAGTGTATGGAATAGGGCTTGGAACCTTTTCTCTGCCAAGGGCCGTGTGATGTTTATAACATCATCCAAGGGCCCTACTGGCCAGGCATTTAATTAACTCACCCCTAAGCTGATGGCTGGAACTGCTTTTCTTCGGTGAGGTATGTGATGTTAGATTGTATTGATGATTTTGTAGGCCTTATGTGCCCTGTGGTCCAGATGTTCCTCACCTCTGGTATTGAACTAGATGGTGGATATATAACTTCACATTTGGGTCTTTATTTAAAAAGGGTTTATACGATTTTGTACCAATACCTTTTGACTTACTGTTGTATTAAGATGGCTTGTACTGATTGTGGCCAACCATAATTTAATCATTTCAGAGCAGTTTAATCAGAGCAATTTTCATAATTGGTTGTTGAAATGACTCCAAGAATTACTAGCTATAGTAAATAGTGGTGACTATTAGGTGTGAGCTGTATATGTACTATAGTTTTACTATCATTGTGTAATTGAAGAATTTGCCAAGACAATTATGGATACACATATATTTTACAGTATTCCTAGTGAATATGTAGTATTAACCACTACAATGCTTAATTATTGTGAAATATGTCAGCAAAGGAAAATGGAAATAAGGGGAAAAGAACATTGAGAATCTATTATTAAGACAATTTAATTTTAATCTTTGGTATAAATTACTGTGACTTGTTGGGTGGTTGTGCCAACTCATAGGGAAGTTTAAACCACCAACCTTTCAGTGAGTGGAACACTTGAACTATTGCATCACTGGGCTCCTTCCTAAATGGATTGCTCTTGTTACGCACTGTTGAGTTGGTAGTTAGATGATGGTGTTAGGTGCTGTCCAGTCTCACCATCTTGGCTTCTACGGGTCAGTCTGTATTTCTAACACAGATTTCTTCTGTCTACCAGTGGGATAGTCAACATTCTTTGCCAACACCACCCAGGCAGTCCCTGGAGATATTGCGGACTGGGTTCCAGGCCACTGCAATAAAGTATATGTGATAATAAAGTGAGTCACATATTTGTGGTTTCCCAGTGCATGTATGAATTATATTTAAGCTGTACTGTGGCACTGTCAGGAGAAAGGTGGGCTTTCCACTGCCATAAAGAGTTACCATCTCGGAAACCCATGGAGGCAGTTCTACTCTGTCCTGTAGGGTCACTATGACTCGGTATCAGTTTGGTTGGCAGTGAGTTTGGTTTTTGGTATGATGGCATTTTCAGATAAGAATTAGACTGCTAACCACAAGGTCGGTGGTTCAAGCCTCGACATGGGAGAAAGAGGAGGCTAGCTGCTCCCATAACGCTTTATAGCCTCAGAAGCTGTATATAGGATCTCTGGGTTGGCGGTCACTTTATGGCAATAGATTTGGTTTTGATAGTCTGTTAAAGATGTAACAGCAGTATGAAAAAGTTTAAACTGTTATGAAAATTCCCCCAATGTGACACACAAAGTGTGCCCATGGTGTTGGAAAAATGGTGTCATTACATTTGATCCCTGCAGGTCGGCACAAACCTTCACTTTGTTAAACAAGGGATGTGTGACGCTTCCGGTTCTTATCCAGTATTCTTTATTCATTGTTCAGCTTTAAAGAAGTTTCATGCAGCAGATTTGCCCAATGCAGTATGTCATTTGATTTCTGGACTGTTGATTTTGTGCCCCTTGATTGTAGAGCCAAACAAAATAGCTGACAACTTAAGTCTTACCTGTTTATCATGGTGTTGTTTACTGATCCAATCTTGAGGACTTTTGTTTGCTCTCTGTTGAGGTGCAGTCCATACTGCAGGGCTGTTGAGGTGCAGTCCATACTGCAGGGCTGTTGAGGTGCAGTCCATACTGCAGGGCTGTTGAGGTG
>NW_022103968.1:8400205-8402267 GCF_000313985.2 Echinops telfairi
CTGCAGGGCTGTTGAGGTGCAGTCCATACTGCAGGGCTGTTGAGGTGCAGTCCATACTGCAGGGCTGTTGAGGTGCAGTCCATACTGCAGGGCTGCAGCCTTTGCGCTTCCTTAGTAATTACGTTAAATGCCCTTGTTTTCAGTGAGCCAAGGCATGCCATCTGGATACGGCCGGCTGGTAATGAGCCTCCCTCTGGTCCTGATGTCTCCATCTTCTTCATAGTCCAGTTTCTTGGCTTAATTGCCCAGCTTGCAGATGAATAAGTGTGGTGAAAGGATACAGTCCTGGCACGTACCTTTCTTGATCTTAAACCACATTGTATCCCCCTTGTTCTTTTTGAATGAACACTTCTTGGTCCTTGTACAGGTTCCAAGTGAGCATAATGAAGTGTTCTGGAATTCACTTTTTTTCTCAATGTTATCCATAATTTGTTCTGATCCACACAGTCAAAAGCCTTTGCACGGTCCATAAAACACAGGTACACCTCTTTCTGGTATTTTCTGCTTTCAGTTAACATCCCTCTGCCTTCAACAGTGCTGTCTCTTGTTCTGTCTCCCCTTCTGAATCTGGCTTGAATTTCTGGCCCCCCCTGTTTCCATATCTCTGTGACCATTAGTTTTATTTTGAGTGCCTTCCAGCCTGAGGGGCCTGTCATCTAGCACGGCTTCAGACTGTTCTTTCTCTACCAGCCCTTTCTCAGTCTGTCCGAACCTGGAAGCTCCATGAAACTTGCCCCGGTGGATGACCCTGCTGGCATTGGAAAATTGATGGCACGGCTTCCGGCATCCCAGCAACACACAAGTCACCGCAGTACAACAAAGTGCCAGACGGGTGGTGACTTTAGGGATGTGGCTTCTGTTTAATGCCATTGGGTTGTCAGCCGCTGACTCCTGGTGAACGTCTGTGCGGCAGCGGGAAACACTGCCCCCACCCCCCACCCCCAGCCACACAGTTGTTGTCGGAGCCACAGTGGAGACACTTGACTGTCATTCCTTCGCCTTGTTTCCACTGACCCTCCTTCTTGGAGAAGTTGAGTATGTTTTTGATGTTAATGAGGACCTTCCAGACTTCAGGTCGTTTCTGGTGGACCATTTTCTTCTCACCTCAGCCTGCTTTCTCAAGCCTGCTTCCATCTTTACATAGTTTGATGCAGCTTACTGACGACACAACTATGTTTTATGTTTTTCATTTAACAATCTTATTCACTGCCATTGGGTCAGTTTCAACTCCGTGACCCCATAGGACAGAGTAGAACGGCTCCTGTGGGTTTCTGAGCTTGCAAATCTTTATGAGAATAGAGCATCTCATCATTCTCTTGAGAAGTGGCTGCTGGATTTGAACTGCTGCTGACTTTGTGGTTAGTATCCCAACTCATAATTCAGTGCACCACGAGGGCCTTTTAACATTACTTTCAGTATATCTTTTAAAGTTTTCTCTGGTCCTTTTTTCTTTTCCCATGGCTGAATGATTACCATATATACTTGAGTATAAGCCGACCCTAATATCAGCTGAGGCACCTAATTATACCACAAAAAACTGCATAAAAAATGTGCTGAAAAACTCAGCTTATACATGAGTATATACTGTAGTTCATCATATTGCAATCATTTCCCAGTTCCTTGGCATTTAGTCTGTTTTTAGTTTATGCATTTAGAAAGAATATGCCCTTTACCTGAAATTCAATTCTATTCTGTAAACCCTACGTCAAAATTGGAAGAATTAATATACATGAAAGAAACATTTGCCTTCGAATTCTGTCTTGTTGTTGGATGCCTTGGAGTTGGTCCTGACTCATAACGACCCTGTGTACCGCCTGGTCCTGGGCCATCCTCCCAGCTCTTACGTTTGAACCATTGTCGCAGCCACTAGACTTCTTTAGACGTCAGATACATTATTGAGGACTTTAACCTAAAAGGAAGATGTAGTCCGACTACAGTGAGGACCTACATTTTTTAAAAATCATTTTATTAGGGGCTCATACAACTCTTATCACAATCCATGCACACATCAATTGTGTAAAGCACATTTGTACATTCATTGCCCTCATCATTCTCAAAACAT
>NW_022103968.1:8402614-8448840 GCF_000313985.2 Echinops telfairi
CCAGACTTGCAAGGTAGAATTCATATCATGATAGTGGGAGCGGGGAGGAAACATTTAGGAACTAGAGAAAAGTTGTATTTTTCATCATTAAAGGACCTACATTTTTTATGTCATGGATACTATTGACAAACTTTGAGCTAAATGTAATCACTAAGAGACTTGATTTTTTTAAAGCAAAATCAATATTTTGTCCATATGTTCTGGATTTGCATGCACCAAGCCAACCATGTGTGAAGTAGGCATGCACTTGAGTTCCTCCAATGCCAGTGTTGTTTCCTAAAGATTTCCATGAAACAAACTCATGCTTTGAATTTAACAAAATGATCTACACATGAGCATGCTATATGCATTTTGTTTTTAAAAAAACAGGTGCTAAATCTGTTTCATTAACACTCCACTTTCATTTTTAGGCATGTGGGCACACTCCCTGACGGCACAGGATTACCAGGATCTCATAGACCGAGGATGGCGAAGGTAAAACTCCTTGATACGAGTCCTTGTGGCTGCTGCTCAGACTCTTCCGATAATTGAAACACAGTTTGATTTTTCAATCTTTGTTTTTTCCCCAAAGACTGTGCTGTAAACTTACTGTAAAAATCAGGAGAAGTCATATGCACACAACACTAAAACCAAAACATGTTAGTGTTATAGGAGAGATGTTTATTAGGGAACTTTCAAATATATCTGCACGGGGAGTCTATTAGAATGACCCTCACGCCCCCATCATCCAGCTGCTGTGATCGTCAACACTTTGTCACTTTGGGCTCATCACTTCTTTTTACTTTTCTCTCTGTCCTCCCCTCAACAAAGTACTTTATAGCGAAGTCCAGACACCCTGTCACCCTGTCAGTATCTCATTAGAAGTATTTGGGGGACACAGTTCAGGCTGTAACATTCCATCCTTTTGGCCTTGTCCACCCTAATTTTTGTCCCTCGTGTGCACCCCATCATCTCACTGCCATCGAGGCAGTGCTGATTCATAGTGACCTTGTAGGGCTGAGTGGAACTACATTTTCAAGACCAATGGGAGAGAAAAGCCCAGTCTTTCTCTCATGAAACAGCTGATTGTTCCAAACTTAGGACCTTGCAGATCTCAACCCAAACCATAACCACTACGCCACCAGGCATCTCATCATATCATTCTTAAATTAATCTTAAATCAGCTCCAACTTTTCTGGTTGCATAAATCATGGATGCATGAAATTTTAGGCATTTTCAGTCTGGGGGCAACATTCCAATTCCTTTGTCAGCCTATGAAATCTAGAATGTAATTAACAGGAACAAGGGAGACCAGTCCATTACAACTGGGAAGACTGGAGGGAAGGAGGGATAATGGCACCAAGCACGCCCCATATTCAGCAGAACAAATGACACATTAGCTCTCAGGCCACGGAAAGACCCTTTGTTCTCTTTGACCTTCTGGGCAATGGCCCCACCCTCCAGACTCTGAGTTATATAGCTGCAAGACCCTGTCATACCTTATAAAGTGATTAGTTCCTTCATGTCACCTTGTCACCGCTCACTTAGTTGGTGAGATTTTTGTGATCTTCTCCAATGATGGCTGTTCTTTGTGCACAGATAAGCAGTTCTAAGAACCGTGTGCTAAGTAGCGCTCTTACCTTCACCATGAGGCAGTCACGGCAGGCATCAGTCAGATGGTGAAGGATTTAGTATGCCAAGTTAGGGAATGTCTTTATTGTTTCCTAAGGTAGAGATGAGCCATTGCAGGAGAAAAATAGGATGTTGGTACTTACAAGAAATATATGAGAAATTAACAAAATACTTTTGTAATTTTAGAAGTGGGAAATACGTGTACAAACCAGTCATGAATCAAACATGTTGTCCGCAGTACACAATAAGGTAAGGATTTTAATTAATAGAAGAGCTACAATATGAAGATTGTACATTTTTGGTAGAATTTTTAAAATGATATTTTTCTACTCTAGGTGGAGATTCTTTATAGGTAAAAGTAAATGTGTCATTTCCTTTCTTTTTTTTCTTGGTTATTTCCTTTGAACATGCTTAGATTGTGTTTACATTTTGATTGATAGCTTTTAGTGACTGTTTAATTGATTTAGAGATAAATATGACTTGGAAAATTACCTCTTTAACAGTTTAGCCAGTGGATATCATGAAGTATTGAGAAATAGTATTTGAATTTAACTTACCTTTGTTTACTAGTTGTTGCTGTTTGTTTTTTAAGAGGTTTATCTTAGGGCTTTATATAGTCTAGTGTATTGTTTTTCCCGTGTCTTTTATTTAAGCGATATTACAGGATTCTATAAATTACTCGGTAGAAAAGGGAGGGCTTAATCTGATATATAAGGGGGTACCCCCAAAAAACAGATATTCATATGTTTTTTTGATGTGAGGGGGATAGTTCATTTGGAGTTCGTTCCACCAGGTCTGACTGTTAATCAAGCATTGTATTTAGATTCTGAAAAGATTGAGTACCGGGTGCGACCAAAAAAAGACCTGATTTGTAGCAGATGGGAGACTGGTTTTACCACCAAGACAATGTACCTGCTCATGCAGTGCGCCAGTTATTTGGGTGAAAAACAGCATGCCTCTCTTGCCCCTTGCACCTGACTCACTTGACCTCATTCCTTGTGACTTTTTGTTTTTGCAAATGAAGAGGGACATGAAAGGACAGTGATTTGACTCTGTAGAAGAGGCGAATAAAAAAATGAGGGAGGTGCTGTCAGCCATCCAAATAGATGAGTTTGAAAAATGATTCAAAGAATGGAATCACAGATTTGACAAATGTATTAAGTATGTTTTGTTAAAAAAATTTTTAATTGGGGGAAAAAAATCCCGTTGTGTTTTTATGGTACCCCCCTTGGATATAGAGTGTAGATTTCTTACAAACTCATCTCATTGCCATTGGGGCAGTTCTGACTCTTAAAAGACCCTATTGGATGTCTGTGGCTCTGAATCTTCCTGCGAACAGAGTTATGTCTATTTTGTTGTTGTTAGTGACTGGTGGGTTTGAACCACTGACCTTGCAGTTAGCAGTCCTGTGCTTACCCAACAGGGCCACCTCTTCCCTGAAAGCTTAAATTAACCACAACAAAAGGTTTTCCTACTCTTATTGTTTTCAGTCTTCTGGGTGTCTCAGTCCCTTTCCTAAAGAAGAAATTTGTGTGAGCTTCCTCATAATAAGTTCAGATGAATCAAGTGTGCTGTCACTTCTATCTTTTTGGTGAGCATCCTTTTCTCTGGGAACCTCTGACCTGCTTTGACCTGGAGCATTTCTCCTCTCCCTGATGCATTCTTTGTCTTCCTGGAGCTCGCTCTGTCCTCCTGGGGATTCTCTTTGTCTGTAATTGGTCCCAGCTCTCCTGGGTCCTCTGCCTCCCGTCTTGGTTTTCGGGAAGCACTTCTAATAGGAAAACACTCAGGAGAGGTCAATGTTTTGCAATCTTGCACGTCTGAAAATGTTTTCATTGAATGCTTAAAATGAACTTATAGTTTGGCAGGGTACAAAAGCGTAGGTTGGAAATGATTTCCCATCAGAATCTTGTAGGCCTTGCTCCACCGTTGGCTGCTTGCCTTGAATAGTCCAGTGGCCTCCCGATTGTTGTTCCCTGTGCGAAACCTGTTCTTTCTCGATGCAAGGAGGCTGTTCGGGTTCTCCTTCTCGGTGTCGGTACAGTTCATGTGGTCTCTGCTGTGGTTCTGTTTCCATGCAGACGTGGGAGGTTCTGCTTATCCACGGGCTCTCCTCATCTCCAGGTCAGAGCTTTTCTGGAATTCTTTAGTTGATCGTATGTAAACCTTTAGAGTTCACATATCAGAGCTCTTTGACTGGTCTGCCTTTTGTTTTGTTTTTTCTTCCCCTCAATTTTCCATTTCTTTTGGTGACACTGGGACATCTGTGAAACTTCCTCTTTCAAATCTGTAAGTTTATTCTCCAAATGAATTTTTATTTCTGGGAGCACTTTCGCTGTCTTTGTTGTTTGTACATGTTGACAGTCTATGGTTATAAGAGCTCGAGAGTCAGAAGCGCTTTCTCTGGATGTTTTTCTAAGCCCGTCTGTTCCTAGGTGCTTTCTCCAGTTGGCGGGCATCTGTCTGTGTGGCAGGGGCCTACTTTACATACCTGGTGAGTCTTAACATTTTATCTTTGGAAACTGAGTGCATCTTGAGTAGGAATGATTTACCGTGGACTTGAGTTATCTGATTGGGCTGTTCTCATGGGGAATCCCTGATGGGTGTGGTCACAGTTGGGGGAGAAGATAAACACCCCAGCAGTGTTCTGGGAGCTGGGTTCAGAAAGAGGGTTGACTTTGTCTTGACCTTCCATGTGTGGGCTTTCCTTTCCCCTCTTACCAGCACCTTACCTTTGTCTTCTATGGGGCCTTGTAGCTTCCATGCCTCGGGTCTAATTGCTTACTTTTTTCTAAAAGTGTGTCATTTTCTGCCTGGGTGTGGGGAAGGACCTGACGTCTGAGCCCTTCTGAACCAGGCTTTCAAAGGGTTCCTCCTGTCTTCAGGCCCATCTTCAAGCCGGTGTCCAGAAGTAGCAAGCATCACCAGTTCCTAAGCCTGTTAGGGGGAGAGAAAACTGCGTGTCTTTTTACTTTTCCTGCTGTTGGTTTAGGCTTACACTCTCATTCTGCTACGTCAGCACCACTTGTACATCCACTTTACAGCTCCCCAGATGCCTCCCATGCTCCTGGACTGAGTGAATTTATGTTCTCTCTTTGGTAACCCTTAGACGTTGTTTTAATGAGGTTTAGGAAGAGACTAGAGATTAGGTTCCTCGTGGCCAGGATGGACTGGAAATGAGTTGACTTCTCCCACACTGAAGTGGACTTTTGCTTCCACAGGTGCCGCCCGTTGCAGTTTCAGCCATCAAAATCCCACAAGAAAGTCTTGAAAAAAATGTTGAAGTTTCTGACCAAAGGGGAGATCGCCAAAGGAAATTGTGAGGGTAAGAGGAGCTGGGGTCCAGAAACAGTTGGCGTTGATGTTGTCTTTCCAGGGTTCTCGTGGTCCTTCACTAAGTTCAGGGAAGGTCGTTGCCATGGTCCTGTACTGTTATACTGGGCCAGCTCCAGCTCACTGTTCCTAGTGGTCCTCACGCTGGGGCCTAGGGGAGATGTGCCTGAGAGCGTCTGGCTTAGGAAGAGGTTCGAAAAGCAGTTCAAAGACACTGCAGTGCCCTGGGGTCTGTTAAAATTGTAGTTTCTGAGGTGTGTGGACATTTTTATTTTGCTCTCCCCTAATGCTCTCTTGTGAGAAAAACAGTGGCATTATCACTAGATGGTTCGATGGTATTCTTAGCGTGGAGAGACAGTTATTCTTTGTGCTCACACAGTGTCCCGACTGTCTGTGCTCAGAGGACTGGAGCAGATGGAGCAGCACAGGGGATGGGCGGCATGGGTCCAAGAGGTTCACGAGCAGCGGGAGGGGTGCAAATGGCAGAGTTGTGGTTACTATTCTCAGTACTTAATCTCAATGGTTAAAGGTTTCTGTTGACTTATCAATGCGATGTGTTTTTGGTGAGTGGGAATCATGGGGAATTACGCAGATGTGATTTGAAGATAATACCCCTGTGTATATTGGGAGGCTGCAGCAGCCTGCTTCCTCCGCAGATGACTGTCGTGGAAGCCCAATGGAGCGGGTGTGTTCTGTCCTTCAGGGTCACCATGCGTCAGAATTGACTTGATGGCAGTGGGATTTTGGTGGGGGATCTTCATTTGCCTTTGGCTTGCGACTTACTTGTGTGTGGGACTAAGAGTCATACACTCACTAAGGTAGAAGGCTAGCCTGCTAGAACACGGAAAGACACTCAAGATGGTGTATGGTGGGCACTTCGGTGGCAAGTCTGCTGCAGGTGTCGGGGGTGGGGGTGGGGACTGCAGCCCTGTCCCCCATGGTTCTGGGGCCCCCCCCCCCACACACACACACACATTGGTTGGCAAGGTCATTCCGTTTTCACTGTTGCATCCAGTGAGGGAGGGGGAGGTGGGAAGGCCAGGGCCACAAACACCCTATAAAGGAAGTAGGGCGGAGCTTGTCTTAGCATTTTGGGCCTGTTCCATTGTCAGATGCACAGCTGTCAGTTGCTGACCCCTGTGGGAGGACCACAGTCTGATGATGATGGGAAAGTGGGTTTGGTGGCCCCCGGTGGTCTCTGCTGTGGGGCTAAGGGGTCTTTTCCTCCTGTATGTCAGATGGTCTGGCTGATGGGCTTTCCTTTCTTCTGTTTGTAGATGCGCCCATGGATTCCCTGGTGGAGGATGCTGTCGCGGGTGACTTTGCATTGATAAATAAACTGGATATACAGTGTGACCTCACCACCCTCAGCGATGACCTCAAGCAGAGCTTAGCGAGCGCAGAGAAGACGAAAGGAAGAGGACCGCAGAAAGAAGAACCCGAGGAGTTTGCTCCGGCCCCCCAGAGAGAGGAGAAGCTTTGGTCCGGCGAGCCATCGCAGCTCATGAAAGTTCTCACGGTGCCCAAGCCAGGTAGTGCAATTGTGTGTGAAGTGCTTTCCCTTCCGAGTCACTGCAGGCTCTACTGCTTACTCAGGAATCCTTACTGGATGTAGGTGCACAAATCATGTTCTGCCTTTGTCCAGCCATTCTGTTTCTAGAGCCCGGGATAAGAGCCTTATTATTTTGTCTCTAACTACAGTTATTGTAAAGGGGCTCTGTCTCTTCAGACGACCCTGTGAGGTGTCAGTGAGTCAGTTCACAACAGAATGAGACCCTGACCAGCCCTGTCCCATCCTCACACTCATCCTTCACTGACGTCCATTGTGGTAACCACTGTGTCTCTCTGTCTCATGGAGGGTCTACCTCTTCTTTACTTGCCCTCTACAAGCATGAGATCCTGCTCTGGAAACTGGCCCCCTACTGACGACAACACAGCCCAAGTACGTGAGGCAAGTCTTGCCATCCTGGCTTCTGCGGAGTGTTCTGGCTGGACTTCTCCCAAGACGGGTGGTTGGTGAAAGTCTTCGCAGCCAATTCTTTTGATGGTTTCGCTCCAGTGTTTCCGTGGTGGTAGTCACGTGGATCCTACTGTATCCGCATTCCCTTTCACTGGGTTCTGTTGGTCTCTTTTCTGGACTCTGGTTTCCCTACTCTTAGTTCCTCATCTCTGCTCTGGGTTGCCTTCTAGGCCTCACCCAGATGGTTTTAACTAGGGTGCTGAGCTGACAGGGAATAGTCTCGCGTTTGTGGGCCACTCTGCTGTTTTGCTCACAGGGATCTCCGAGGATCGGCTCAGTGCTAGGTTTAAGGAGTGCCTTGGGGCGATAATTTCAGGGAGTCCTGCCTTTTCTACTGTTCCAGTTTGTCCAACTTGACTTTAAACCATAACTTGGGTTCTCCATGTGCTTCTCCCATTCTGTTTGGGACTAACTGCTTGGACACCAGTTGAAATGGGCTGTGGTGGTAACTGGGCACCAGGCCGGTCTCCTGATCTTGTGGCTGGAATATTGCTAGAAGGAGAAATGAGTTTGGTCATTGTTTCCTAGGCCGTTCCAGCTGACAGGTTTCAGGGGTCCTAAATTCCCAAGTTCCAAGTTTATGGACAACAAAGCGAGTAAGGAGGACTGGAGACAAGTGGATGTATCTGAATTCTGGTGAGGGCAGAGACTGTTGAAGTGGTCAGCAGAGACCAGCTCCTGAAGAAGGTCATGCTGGGCAAAGTAGAGGGTTGGAGCAAACCAGGAAGGCCCTCCATTGGCTGGGTGAGGATGGTGCAAGAGTGACCGGCCAGGCAGCATTGCATTCTGTTGGACATGGGCCACTATTAATTGGCGCCAGCTTGGCACCTAGCAAATCATTGGCAGTCAAATTCAGGATTAGAGTGGTTTTACCTTTTTCCAGACTGTGTATCTTTGAAGCAGTTCTCAGAGGTTTTGGAGGTAATTCCATTAGACTCCATGCAGCTGCCCATTTTCTTTGTCCGCCTTACACCACAGCTGAAGAGTAGTCCTGACCTGACCCATAGCAGGCGGGTTACTGAGAGAAGGGACGTGTTTGCATTCTCTCTTCTTCAGCATCTTTCTCACTAGAAATTTGGGACTACTATGAAAGCGTAAGAATCTTTGGAATGTCTCTGGAAAACCCGCATTTCCATTTTATTTTAAAGTAATCCGATGTGCAGTGGGTTGATGGGGAATTGCACACCCTGCTGCTGTTCAAGTCCCTTGGGACTTGTCCTTGACACGCTGGGCACCGGTCGGGTCAGGGTTGGTGTGGGGTACAGTGGGCATGTTGGTGGTGGTTCCATGCCGCTGCAAGGATCTCCTAGCCTTTAATAGGCGAGGGAAATTCTGGATTGCTGTCTGTTGAAATTGTCTTCTCAATGTAGAGAAGGAACAATCACGGTTAAGGATTGCTTAGTTCACTGAACTTTTAAAATAGATACAGTCTTTGATCAAAATATGGAAAAATCATATATTGCAGTCCACTTGAAAGACTTGGGGGGGCACTTGCTGAAAAACATTGTAGTTAAAAATGTTCCCACTTCTGGAACGCCTTTATAGGTAAGGACAGCCTTTGAAGTAAGTATTGGACGTGCAGGCAGTAGTCACAGTCAGTGATCCTCGGGGAGAACTCAGTGGGCTGACTGGTTTCCTCTTCTGTGAGCAGCATGGTAAGACCCAGGCCATTTTGTCCAGGCACAGAGCTTGTGCCGGGCATCGGGCAGTCCACGTCTGAGGTCCTGCTCCTAAGCAGTGCGTGGTGGTGCCACGCAGAACGTGTTTGAGGAAAATATGCTCCTGGCCCGTGGAAGTGAATCCGACGAAGGCAGCGGTCGATGACAGAATCAGGCGCTGGGGACGGCTGCTCATTAGGTCAGCTCCAAGTCTGTCTGTGTTTCACAGGTAACTTGCATTTTAGTTGAAAACATGTTTGTGAGGTGGTCTTTGGATCCACGTGGGACTATGGAGTCACTGGTTTCTCACAGAATTAACTTCTTCAGCCCAGCTCCTGGCCTCTCGTAGCCCTTACCAGCTCTAGTCTGAAGTCCCTCCTGTCGCTCGCCTTAGCTTTCTGTGAATTGTTGAATACAGGGCTCGGGGGCTTAAAAAGGACAGACCTTGCTTTGCTAAGTGCATTTTTAACCCCCCTCCTCCCCAAAATAAATAAATACAATTAGTTCCCATTGTTAGAAAATATGGACAAAAGAATGTTCTAAAAAAAAGAGAAGATGTTCCCACGTGAAAGGTAAAATAACAATTAGCATGGTGGTGTGGTCTATTTCATTCACAGTATGTGAAAAACATTTTCAATGTGTGTTTATTTATAACGAATTATTTCTAGCACTCTAACAGGAACTCCCCAATAACCTCTTTTAACGAACTTCCCTGCTGTTGGACAGTTGGTTGCTTTGCTCAAAAAATGTATAATTTTATAATTGAGCATTTAGCTTTTTTTTGAGTTCTCCTTTATGTTTGTCAGTATTTGCTGCTTCTCTTATTAGTTTTTCGGAATAGCTTCCTCAATAAAGAAGTTTTACCATGTTAAAGGGTATGAATATTTTCAAATCTGAATGAAAGCATAAATTATAGAGTAGCTAGCTCAAAGGGGGCATACTTCCCTTTTAATGTACTATATAATTATAATGTATTCAAATTTGTGAGTTTAAACACTTTTTAATATTTAAAAGGGTTACCAATTTGATATTTGGTCCTCTAATGAAAAGAAAACTTTAATGAACTAGCACTGAACCGGTGAGATCCCTTCGTTCAGTGGCGAGAGACACGCAGACCCTGAACTGGGACGGACTTTGTCATGCACTGGCAGAGCGTGTTCTGGGACCCTGCTTTCGAGTCCTCCTCCATCACAGCCGTCTGCCAGTGTCCCTCAGAAGTACTATCACAGCCGTCTGCCAAGTGTCCCTCAGAAGTACGGACTCGAGGCAGCAATCCTAAGCAGGAAAGACATTAGATTTTGTTCTTTCTACCCACAAGACCGAAAGGAGCTGGAAAGAGTACCAACAAGAGACAGCAAGCAAAGGTGTTCATCAGGGGAGCTCTCCTGACAAGTTCTCGGACTGTTTTCTTGGCTTCCTGCCTCTAGGTAGAATCTTTAAGGTCACCTTAACAGTGATGCCCCAAGCAAGCCTGGCAGAACTCTCTGGACTGATTTTGTAGATCTCTAGGACTTTGGAAGAAATGTTTCTAGAGCCAAATGTGACTGCTCTAATACCTTGACCTTCTTTCTAGGGAAAGGGGCTGATTTGAGTAAGCCTCCGTGTCGAAAAGCAAAGGAAATTCGCAAAGAAAGGAAAAGGCTAAAGCTCGTGCAGCAGAGCCCAACTGGGCCACTGCGGGGGCCCCAGGGCCAAGGACAAGCGCCATCGTTGGGCCCACCAAAGGCTAAGTGCAACCAGCCCAAGTCACTGGAAGATTTAATGTTTGACTCTTTACCAGAGGACGCAGCACACAAGTTGGAGGTATTTGGGAGGGGTGTCTGGTGTGCTTGGTTAGGGTGACTTTAAGTTTCTGTTCTTTAGTGAGTACTTAACTTAATTTTCATTCGAGTTTTGCATATCATTGTTTTGATAGTAACAAGCAAAATGAAAGGGAATTCGAATGGAATATCATTTTGCACGTCCTAGTTCATTGCTAATCAAGGGGAACCTTTTATTTTTTTTAAGGTTTTTTTTTAATCCATCAGGTAAGTTGGCTATTAGTGTTATGGAAACAGTTCAAGCTGTAGCATTTTGTTTTGGGGAGTCTTCTCGCTTTTGGGTTGCCCATGAAATTTAATAGGTAGAAGCAAAAGGAAAAAATACTTTTTAATGTTGCTGGTTTTCATTTTAAGGGTTGAAAGAGAATGAGTAGAGACCACCCTTGACAAATCATGGCTCTCTCTAGCTGACCATCTGATCTCCAGCCGGCCAGCAGTTTGGAATCCAAGGAGAGGAGGAAATTGCCCCAGTGCCCCTGTCACCCTCCCTTCTTTTTCCACCCCAGGGAGTGCATAGCGCGACTGCTTCATAGCGCTTTCTTTCTTTCTTTCCCTTTCAAATTAATCTGCTATTTCTCGATCAAGTCTAGGTGTTTCAATCCTAGTTGTGGTATTTCCAAAATTAAAATGAAAACCTGTTAGCTATAGCAGTGCCACTGTGTTCTCATACTTGATTAAGAACAAGTCAGCCCTTGAATGGATAGCTTAATATTGTGTATGACTCAAAACGAACTCCTCTTCTGCTAACTCGGACTAGTCAAGTTCATGGCTACTCATGGTGTGGCATTGCCCTTTCTCTTTCCAAAGTGAAGAGGCTTTGCTAGGCATTTGCTGTTTTGTTCTCTTCTTAATGGACACACTACTTAAAATCCTTTCTGAAGAGTTTTCTCTTTCTATTAGTAATGTCTTCAGAAACCCAACCAGCAACCGAGCTTAGTGCCCTTGAGCTGATACTGAGAACTGCCCCTGTGGGTTTCCGAGACACTAAGTCTTGGACGGGAGTAGAAAGCCTTGTCTTTCTCTCCTGGAGTGGCTAGTGTTTCGAGTGGCTGATCCTAAGGGGAACAGCCCACTGTGTCATGGACTACATCACTAGTTCCCCTTCAGGAACCCAAGCATACCCAATGACAGCTCTAGAGTACAGTCGCTGATTTCTTTGTATGTAAGGATGCCTAGGGTGTTCCGAGCCTTAATGTCCACCAGGTGTCACTCTTTCACTCACTTCACATGCGTGTGCTTGTGCACTCGTGTACTCTCTTTCCCCTACACACACGCGCGCGCACACACACACACACACACACACACGTTTGCTAGTATGCCTTTATTGCTTTCGATTTTCGTTTGCATCTTTTGCTGATACACTTATTCGACCTGGATCTCATTCCTCTTCCTGCTCTTTTCCATCTGGTAGTAGATTACATGAGGCTCCGCAGGCGGATTTTGCCATTCTCTCCTCCTGTTTGAATGGTTGCTGCAGTTCAGCCTCACTCTCCTGTGCCTCTTTTGTGACCAATTTTTGGAGCACACAGATCGCACACCCCAGGAAAGGAGCTCCAGAGCCCACACTGCTGCCAGCCAGGTTTGCAGACTCGAACAGAGAGTTGGAATGTTGTCTTGGAGCTACTTAGCAGCAGTGTGTGGCAGTTCCTGCAGTGGTGCTCAAGTAACAGTCAGCACTCACCAGACGTGACTCCTCGTTGCTGTAGGTAGGAGGACACGGAGATACGAGAGGTTAAGCCCCTGGACAACAGTGGTGGACTTAGAGTTAGTAGTTACAGTTAGAATGAAAGACATCCCATGGGAGAGCCCCCTTCTTCCCTATGCTGGGAAATAGGAACCCTTTTGTGAGGCCGGCCTTTCTACCTGAGTGCGATAAAGAGCCCAGTTAGAGTTAGTAGCAATGAGTAAAGTCGCTTCTGAAAATGGTATTCTCAAGTTTCGTTCTTTGGAAAGCCTGACTGAAGGTGAGTGTGGACCACAGAGTTGGTACTCTTGGCGTGCCAGCTTTGTACACGACGGGCCGGCCGGCTCTCCCAACCTGAGCTGAGCTGCCCAGCAATCACGTGCATCCTCTGTGGGCTTGAGTGGCTTCGAGCCTGAGCAGCTGGAGGAAGAATTCCCTCCTGTATTTACCAACCAGTTGATTTTGAATGTTCACATGTGATGGCCACTGTTGTCTCCATGACTGTTCATTTGGGTTCACTCTTGGGCGGGAGGAGCTGTGAATGGGCAAATGAATTAATGAACCATGCTGTTTTTAACTCCTTCTGAAGGTGAGGGTGGTGAGGTCATCTCCGCCAAGTGCTCAGTTCAAAGCCACATTTCAGGAGTCTTACCAGATCTATAAACGCTACCAGATGATTGTTCACAAGGACCCATCTGACAAACCGACCATGAGCCAGGTCAGCAGGCCGCGCGGCAGCTGTACATGCAAACGGAGCCTCTCCCTTGACTTCCCCCCGTTTGAGAGCATCGTCGGAGTGCTTCCCATGGTGCCTCTTATTTCTAGTCAGTCTGCAGCACGCCTGCAGAGAGAGGGGACTGAATTCAGGAACGATCTGAAAGTGCAAATTTCACCTACTGCCATGTTTGGTGGCAGCTAACTCTTGTTTCCAATGGAAAAGTAGCACAGCAAATAGAATTACCTTTATTGAAAGTCACTTCTGTTTGAAGGCCTTCATCTGAAAGTTAGTACAAATGATACAGTAGTAGTGGTAGTAACCATATTCCTCCAGCTCAAAGTAAAACTGTCTCTGGGGACACAGAAAGGCAGAACGCTTTCTGTTTTCAAGTTGGGCCGACTTTGCCAGCACTGCTACTCTGCCTTATCCCCACCTACCATTCAGCGTGAGGCTGTAGCAGCTCCGTGATTCTTGGGACATGAGCTACCCAGGCCCAACAAAGGCTCAAACATTCCGATAGTAGATCATCTTGAAATAAGCCCTAATACGCATATCCTGTTATCAGTTACATTACCTGGAAGGAGAAACCATCTAAAACGCCTCCTAATACAGCCACAGCAGTACTCTGAGTGGGAATTAGCAATGGCAGGGACTCCAGTGTATGCAGAGGAGGACAATACCAGCCACACACAAACAATGTTTCTGGCCCTTAAGGTTGTAAGATGTCGTGCTCCGGGCGCTGTGGCAGCCACCCGGCCCCAGAGTGTGCCCTGTGTCCCAGCAGAGGCCAGTGGTGAGCTTTGGGAGTGGATTTGCCGGAGACCTGCCCCGGCCTCACCTTCAGAAGCAGGCAGCCAGCTCAACACATCTCAATAGCCTTTCCTGTGTTTCCCTTGCTCTGAAGGTGAGGCTAGTGCCCGTCTCTTTTGAGGACCCAGAGTTCAAGTCGTCCTTCAGCCAGTCATTTGCTTTGTATGTCAAGTATCAGCTGACCGTACACCAGGATCCGCCTGAGGAATGTGGGCAGACTGAGGTAACCGTGTGCCTGTCAGCGTTCTTTCCTGTGTGGATGAGGTGGTCTATCAAGAAGCATAAGCCAATATGACATACTCTCCATTCTTGCCCTTTTTTGTTCGTTTTTGTGGCAGAGCTGATAAGCCTTTCGGAGTGTGTTGCTGAGCTTTTGCGAGGACAAGTCATACGCCTGAGCATTTAAAATTCCTCAGAAGGATGGCAGCTCCAGGCTATGTTGTTCTGGCGTGTTCTCTCCAGGAACCTGAGTGGCGGGTTTGCTATGTCAGATCTCCAGCTTAAGCCATTAGACATGTACCAAGGGGCTGTTGTGCCAGGCTCTGTGCCCCCAGCACCTCAGGAAAGGTTCTCTGTGTCTGAGGCTCTGAGAAAAATAGACCAGTCAACACAGGATCTTATCCAGAAGCAAGTGGGCAGAAGTAAAGTGTGATGGGAGTACGTAAAGCAGCATGAGCAACCACGGCCGTGTGTCCACTGCTTTCCAGGCCCGTGCTGGGTGCCGAGGATGGTGAGAGGAATAAGAGATAGTCCTTTGCAGAGCCAGTTTCCACACCACCTGGAACGCAGCATCTGAAGTCCCACTGCAGACCAAGTGGAACTGGAGTCTTGATGTTTTCAAGAACTTTGCCTAACCTGTGGTTTTATAGGTGTTTTTGTTATATTTAAGTTGGGAACCATTTTGAGTTCTTTTGTATATGGTGTGAGGAAGGGGTCCAACATTCTTCAGCATTTTGATTCTGTTGGGAATAAAAAAACCAAACTCTTGTCATCTCGTCGATTCTGACTCATTGACCATCTAGGAGAGTAGAACTGCCCATAGGGTGCCCAAGATTGTAACTGTTTATGGAACAGCCTCATCTTTCCCGCAGAGCTGCGGCTAGCTTTCACTGCTGACCTTGTTAGCAACCTGATGCTTACCCACTGAGCAACTGAGTCTCCTGAACCTGCTGGTAACTGTACGAATCATTTTAAACCATTGAAAAGTAGGCTAGTTTGGGAAAGAGAGTTGGTGAGAGGTTAAAGAAATGTAAACTGGGTATTCCAAAAAAGCAAGGGAATTTTTAGTAGCACCTTTGCAAAAAGGAGCTTATAGTTACAGCAAGTGCGAGTATACAAAGGATTTTATGAATTGCATCGTATTCTTGTTCCCTTTATAATTTCCAGTCATTCATTTTGGTGTAGATACCCAATGTTCAGAAAAGAACGTCGTGCCAGTTGCTGGGGTCATGAATGTGTGGCCTGCCATGGAGCCATTTCCAACTCAGCTACCACACAGAGCGAGGCGTACTCTGGCCCTGCACCATCCTGACCGTGGAGGCTGGGTCGGTCTGAGCCCATCACTGCAGCAGCTTTGTCAGTCCATCCTCGCTGTCACTGCCCTCTGCTTTACCAGGCATAATGCCCTTCTCCAGGGACTGGGCCCTCCCTCCTGACAGCATGTCCACAGTGTGTGAGGTGAAGTCTCGCGTCTAACAAACATTCTGGCTGTACTTCCGAGATAGATTTGTTCATTCTTTTCATAGTCATGGTATGCTTTCCCAAATTGTAATTCAAAGGCATCAATTCTTTGAGCTCCCTTATTCACTGTTCAGCTTTTACAGACATCGGAGATGGTTGAAAAATACCCTGGCTTGGTCCGGTGCAGCAGCTTAGTCCTCAAAGGGACAACTTTGCTTTTTCACACTTTAAATTGTGTAAATATGGAATTTTAGCTGAAATTTTAATAACAATGTATCCTAGAAAATTCTGTTATTTGTTAATACTAAGTGCAAATAGTTCTAGAATAATTAAAATTGCTCTCTTAGCTCGTGGGTGTTGTCTGAAAAACAGACTATCCTCAGAGCCCCAGTATCTAAGGTAGTCAGTCTAATCACACTTCCAGGTCACTGAGTAATTGTTTCCCAGGGTTTTTTGTTGTTGTTGGTTTTAATCATTTTATCGGGGGCTCTTACAGCTCTTATCACAATCCATACCTACATCTATTGTGTCAAGCACATTTGTGCCTATGTTGCCATCAGCATTTTCTTTCTTCTTGAACCCTTGGTATCAGCTCATTTTTCCTCCTCCCCCACCTTCCCTCCCTCATGAACCCTTGATAATTTATAAATTAGTTTTTTCATGTTTTACACTGACTGCTGTCTCCCTTCACCCACTTTTCTGTTGTTCGTCCCCTGGGAGGGGGTTATATGTCGATCATTGTGATCAGTTCCCCTTTCTTCCCCTTCCCCTCCTGGTATCGCTACTCTTCATTATTGGTCTGGAGAGATTTATCTATTCTGGATTCCCTGTGTTTTGAGCTCTTATCTGTACCATTGTACATGCTCTGGTCTAGCTGGATTTGTAAGGTAGAATTGGGGTCAGAATAGTTGGGGTGGGTGGGGGGAAGCATCGAAGAACGATAGGAACGTTGTATGTTTCGTTGGTGCTATCCTGCACCCTGACACAGCAGCCTGCTCTGATGGTGCGCGTGAAGGAGGAAGAGCTGGAGTCACCATCTTTGGTCGCCTAGTCATGGAAGTGACATCCCGTCACTTTTACTGTATTCTATTACTAGAGGCAAATCTCACCTACACTCAAGGGGAAGAGATTACCCAAGGGGATGAGTTCCAGGAAACAGGCGGCCACCAGGAACCATCTTTAGGGACCTGCACACTAGGTAAAAGAGAGGATGGTGCCCGCTCTGACCCAGTGTTCATGCTCTGGTCTGGCCGGATTTGTAAGGTAGAATTGGGGTCAGGATCGTAATAGAATTGGGGGGGCGGGTAATTGAAGTTGTGTGTTTCATCGGTGCTGTACTGCACCCTGACTGGCTCCTCTCTTCCTCGTGTCCCCTCTGTGAGGGGATGTCCAATTGTCTACAGATGGGCTTTGGGTCTCATCGATACAGTTTTTTGTTCTGGGTCTTTGATGCCTGATACGACACCTCATGATCACACAGGCTGGTGTGCTTCTCCCATGAGGGCTTTGTTGCTTTTCAGCTGGATGGCCGCTTGTTTATCTTCGAGTCTTTAAGACCCAGGAGGTATATCTTTTGATAACGGCACCATCATCATCATGAAGGTTTCCCAAGGTTTTTGAACATTTCCAAGCATACAGGGAAATCGAAAGGCAACACATAAGCGCCCAGCAGCTAGGTGGATTTGCACAATTGCACGCAATCTCAGGTCAAGGCATTGATGACTGCAGTGCACAGAAGTTTCCTCTTGGCTTCTCTAGGCCATACCATTACTATCAAGAGCTATGATGGTGCGGTGGTTAAAGCACTCGGCTGCTACCTAAAGGATGGGCAGTTAGTGTCTCCCAGTAAGTTCTGTGGGAGAGATGAGTGTGTTGCCTCATTCCAACCACCAGGTGGTGCCCTAGGCCTAAGTTTGCCCTTCTAAGGTGGCTTAGCTCTGTTCCTTCCTGGAACCAGTAAGTAGGGTGTTGGCCATCCCAAAGCAGAAACAAGGCTTTTCTGCTGCCATTTACTGGAAGCCCTTTCTCGGGGAGCAATTAATGCGATTGCTACAAATGAGTCTTGATTTGGTAAGATTTTAGTTATCTTTCTGGAACTTAATTTAGAGGCATTTTCAGCCCCCAGTCCCGTTAACATCCTTGGGCTCTTAGGTATGTGAAAATAATCACTGTATATATTATATGAAAGGGCTTCAGAAATTTTGAGGAACCACAGAATGAAAAAATAGTGGAGTTCTTCACAAACGCTGTGAAACCGCCTGGTATTTAGAATATACCTTTCTCCTCAACTCCACTAAGAGAACCTGCTGGGTTTAGCTGGGTTTAGATGTGTGTGTGTGTGTGTGTGTGTGTGTGTGTGTGGCTGTTGAAGGTGTCCGAGTCCATCAGCTTTGCCTGGTGAGTGAGCTCTCAAAGCTGCTGGTGGTAGCACGGCCCAGTGGTGCCTCCTCTGGGTGGCACCCAGGGCTTGTCTCTTACCTGTGGTGCCATCTCTCACTGCCATCAGTTCAGTGCTGACTGATAGCGTCCCCTGTGGGTTTCCAAGACTATCACTGTTTACCAGAGTAGAAAGCCCTTGGAGTCGCTGGTGGCTTCGAACTGCCAACCACTCAGATTGCAGCCCAAAGTGTGGCCACCACACTGCTAGGGCTCCTTGCCGAGCCTTAGACGTGTATTATTTTGAGTGTTGCCAGAATATGAGCTTTTTCCCCTCCATCTTTCTATTCTTAAGGTGTGGGATGATTCTGCTAAATACAGTAGAACTAAAATCGAAAGGCAACCGATTGCCATCGAGTCAGTTTTGATGCAGTGACCCTCTGGGACAGAGCAGACTTGTTCATTAGCGTTTCCAAGATGAAATCTTTATGGGAGCAGACAGACTGGTTCTTCTCCTGCATACCAACTGGTGGGTTTGAACTGCTGACCTAGCAGCTAGCAGCCCAGTGCTTATCCCAAACCACCATGAGGGCTCCTTTGAATAAAAGGGAGGCCTCAGGCAATTATTTGAAAATTCAGTGATTTTTCACTAGCAGCTACTAAGTGAAGGCACAGTGGTGTGTTTGTAGTATGAAGATTGTTGTCGTTCGGTGCCGTCGAGCTGGCCTGATGCATTGCAGCCCTAGAACAACCGACTGCCCTGTCCTGTGTCATCCTCACAGTTAGCGTCTTGTGTCGGCCCCTGGATGCAGTCACCGTGTCAGTCCATCTCTGAGGGCTTCCTCTATGACGTTGCTCCTCTGCTGTACCAACCGTGACGCCCTTTTCCAGCGACTAGTTCCTCCTGATAAATTGCCCAAACTACACTGGCCACCCATGACTTTCAGGGTTATCTGTTGATTCTTCTGACAGTCCATGATCTACGTATTCAGTATTCCTTGCCAACATCTTAATTCAAATGCATTCAGTCTTATTCATTATCCAACTTTCACATGCATAGAAGGTCATTGGAAATACCTTCCTTGGCTTGCTTTTTACCACTTTAAAGTCTTTTGCAGCAGATGTTGCCCAGTGAAGAGACCACTACTCCACCAGGGCTCGCTTCTGTTTCGAGCCCATCCATCGTTTTGCTCCTTGAGCTTTAGGGGATGGCCACGCTCCAGGACAAATCTGTGTCTGGTCCACCAACCTTGAAGCACCTGAGCCCGAGGCAGAACAGGCTGGCCTGTTGAGTGCTCTGAGCTGCCCAGGTGCCGACTGAGCTGAGCCAGCCTCCACCAGGTGGGCTGGTCACCAGGAGCCTCCAGAGAGTGAGCTTGGCTGTCGCCAAATGGAAAACTAGTCAGGAGGAAGTCGTGCTCTTGAAGCCTGTGCCCTAACTCCCAGCAGGAAAACTCCCGGGATGTCAGAAGCCTCTGGAAGGGTGTCCTCCCCTAATAAGTCAGAGCTGCTCTTAATTTCCTGTGAGGGCATGTGGAGCCGCGCCCGCCAGGAGCTGAGCGCATTTTAGTGAGTGCAAAGCTCCGCGAGAGAGGAACCATCGTGCTGTGAGCACCATTTGTCTTTTGCTTTCGTATTTTCAGTCTGTTTTTTCCATTAAATCTGAGGCGCATCAAGTTTTATGACCCTCGGGCACTGGCTTGACAAGTGAACAGTACTGCCTATTGATGAGGGGCTCTGCACCAGGGAAGCTTGTGCTTTTGTGGTGGTGATTCGTTTTGTATGCCCGCTAACTTTAGGTCAGTGCTTACGGGAATAAAACACTTCGTTGATAAAGGGACTTATTATACAGATGGCTCTTTTCCTAGAGCAGAAAAGCTCGGGCTGTATTTGGATAGGTCCGTCAGTACTGATGTCGATGTGTTTGTCAGCCTTACACCGGTCATCCCAGCAATGGCTCAGAGTCTGAGGACGAGAATGGCTTCTGGGTCCTTCTTGTGGGCGGTGGAGGACGGATGCGCTGTTCCCTCCGGGCACTCACACTGCCGAGGATGGGCTAGCTGGGCCCATGCATATTGCAATTTGCCTGTAACTTCAAAAAGCTCTTAAAAGCTTCTCTTTAGGAGAATGCGTAGGAAAGAGGGAACCGATTACATGGAACTGTGTGTGACCTCCTCCCTGGGGGACAGACAACCGAAAAGTGGATGAAGGGAGCCGTCGGACAGGGCAAGATATGACAAAATACCAATTTATAAACTATCAAGGGCTCATGTGGGAGGGGGGAGCGGGGAGGGAGGGGAAAAATGAGGACCTAATGTCGGGGGTTTAAATGGAGAGAAAATGTTTTGAGAAATGATGTACAAATACGCTTTACACAATTGATGTGTGTATGGATTGGGATAACAGTTGTATGAGCCCCTAATAAAATGTTTAAAAAAAAAAAAAAAAAAGCTTCTCTTTAGAGGTTAGTATCAGTGCTCAAAGTTCATTAAAACTTAAGTGGCTGATGACTAAACAGTGATGCGATAGTCCACTTCGTACTCCTTTGACCAGTGGGTTTCAAAAATCTTGCTTTGATTTTGGTTTCTTGTTTGCTTTTTCGTTTCTCACTCGTGTTCTTCTCTACTTCTCCCTGATTCGTATCCCTTTGGTCTTTGAAAACACCACGCCATCTTTCAAGCCCATTTCAGTTCTTTTCCTCCACCTGTTGACAGCTGTCTTAAAGGAGTCCTCCTGGGAGAGTGGGTTCAGCGTTGGGCTGCTCACTCTTAAGGTTAGCAGTCACTTGGCGGTGGGAAAGATGAGGAGATCTTCTCCCATAAAACCTACTGCCTTGGAAACCCTCTGCAGGGTCATTGTGAGTCAGTCGACTCCCTGGCAGTGGGCTATATTGTCACTTTGAGAACTAGGGTGTGCCTGACCCAAGCCATGGTGTCAGTCACCTCCTGCCTGCGAAAGCTGGGCAGTTCGTGAAGAGTCCATGCATGTGATGAGAGTGCTGACCCTACCTGGACTGCCAGAAGACTGAAAGCTCTGGCCTCTTAGAAAAGGTGGCGAGACTTCCCCTCTTGTACTTTGAACGTGTTACCGGAGAGACCAGTCCCTGGGGAAGGACATCATGCTTGGTAAAGTAGAGAGTTGGCAACCAAGAAAGAAGACCCTCCGGTCGATAGATTGGCACAGTGGCCCCAACAACGGGTTCAAGCATAGGGATTTTGTGGGTGGCGTGGGGCCAGTCGGTGCTTTGTCCTGTTGTACACTGGCTCGCTGTGACTCCAGATTGGCATGACAGCACCGCACAGCGTCAGCAGCATTGCCATTCATGTGGGTACTGGGTTTGTCCTCGGGACATTCTGGGTAGTGACTCCACAGAATGGTCCTTGCAGGAATTTTTCCCAAAGGAAGTGAGAGGACGTGGTGCGTGATAGGGGATGTCACTACTAGTATGTGCACTTGGAAGAGGGCATAGAAACTTCTGGGAACATGGAGTATGAAACAGGAGACTTGTGGCGAGGATGAGGAGCCATAGGGGGCAGTGGGTTAGGCATTGGGCCGCTAACTGCGGGTTCAGCGGTGGAGACTCGATGAGATGGGATTGCCTGCTCCTGAGGAGCTGTCGTCTCAGAGCCCGATGGTTCCTGCCCTGCCAGGTTGTGGGGAGTTGGATCGACTCATGGCCATCAGTGGTGCCTGAGTGGAGGGAATGAGGATAGGGAGCAGGCTGCCAGTGAGGGATAGAGGCGGGGTCCCGGGAGGGTGCGCCGGTGGGCTCCTAGGGTGGCACAGTCACGAACTCCCAAATGTCATCGTTCCCTGTCAGAGACCTGAAAGATGGTGCATGGGTTCCAAACATCGATCAAGCCCTTCTTTTCTAAAAAAAGATAACAAGATATGACAATAATTAATGATTTCAGTTCTTTTCTGAGTTTTAGATGGTGAATCCAATTGATAGTACTATTAAGTTCGCCTGGATGAGGTTGAGAAGTCCAATATCAGGCAGCGCTTCCCTCTTCTCTAGATTAAATCCTAGACTGCAAGTGGAATTCCACTCTAGTAGCTCTCTAGAGAGTGATTTTTATGCATTGCCCACATGGCATAAAAACTGAGTCCCACTGATTTAAGAATGCTTTCTCCTACATTTATAAGACTGTACCAGTGAGTGCTTTGGTGTCGAGTCCTTTTACATCTAACATTGACTTGAGGGAGGGGCTCGGGAAGGGATGGTTTTGAGGTTCCAAAGTTAGATGATGCCACCCTGATGGTCTGAATAGATTGATTGATTTTGTGCCAGCCGTTTTTGAAGGTGATAGCAGACCTTGCTTGTTCAAATGCTTTTGATGACGCTCCAGTGGGTGTGTGGCTTTAACTCTTGATGGTCAAACTCACCTGGTTTGGTGGTTCCATCTGCCAGGGTCCTGCTGCCTGATGGGTCCTGCAGTCTCAGGTCCTCAAGGAAGGCCAGCTGCAGGGCCATCATGGTGATAGCAGTGGACAGAGCCAGCTCAGGTCTGTAGGAAAGGGACTGGACCATCCAGCTCCGACTGTTGATCTGGTGCCTAAAAAGAGGTCCTTCTAGATGCAGCTTTTAAAGTCCGTCGAGAGAGAGAAAGCGAGGGAGAGGGCGAGAGGCAGGCAGGCAGGCTGTGGTGATGATTACCTCCAGTTACTGCTGAGCTGGCCACTTCATTCCTGTTTGGGAGGCTCGCACGATATTTTGTAAACCCCGGCATCTTAAGTCTTCTTAATGTCATGCATAAGCATCTTGAATATAGAAGTATTCTCTGAGCTTACTGACTAAAAGGAATCCTGGTGTGCTACAGGTTAGGCATTGGGCTGCTAAACACAGGGTCGTCAGTTCAAAATCAACAGCCACTCAGAGGGAGAGAGCTGATGTTATCTGCTTCTTAAAACCCTACATGAAGTTACTGTGGGTTGGAATTGACTAGATGGCTATGGGTGTTGCAGGAACGCCAGACATTTCTTGTTGAAGAGAGTAACCTAGCCATATTAGAAAAGTTCTATTCATGTATGCTGCCAGCCCTGGCCATAGGGTTTATAAAAATTAGTCTTTTAAAATACCGACTAAACATCATGGTGCGATTTGCTAGAACATCAGTAGGTATAGGAAGCGTCTTTTGTATTCCCATTTGCTTTTTGATGCTTTTCATTTTCAAAGTATTTCCATCTGGATTGAGTGTAATATGGGTAATTTCATCATGAAAGAACCTACCCAGCAATTAGCTGCAGTGAAATGAAACAGCACAGAGGAGAAGCCAGTTGTGGAATCCTTTCTGTGCGCCATGAACAGGACTGTGAATGTGGCTTGTGATCTGTTATTCCATTTTTACTGCTTTAGAGATGAGAACTTTTATTTATGCCTTTCACTTTTAGGCAGCTTCAAACAGGACAGGCATTTTTTGCTGTGTTTTGAACTGGCCATGATTCAGATGCTGCTCACGCCGACAAATACGACTGCACGTCCTTGCCATTTGAAGGGAGCCAGGGCTACTTGCTTTTCTCATCCGAAAGCGCGTCCATCTGAGTGGCGACATAAGTTACTGCTGAAAGCACTGTCTCTAGAGTCAGACCATGTATGAAATGGCTGGAATGTTGAGGGACAAGCATGAAGACCCCAAGAAGCCAGCTTTCTCGTGTTGCCATTAAAAGCCCCGCAGGCCTCCTTTCCCCCACGTCACATTGGCTGGCCATTGAAGGAGCACTGTTTGCCAGGGAGGGCGGGGTGGTCTTGCATGGGGCTGCCGGTGACCTGAATGGAAGCCCACAGCAGTTGCAATTTCATTTCAAAGAAATCCTTTGTGTCCTGTTAGCATGATGAAAATTGGATATTTTGGTAGAACCTGCACTTTCAGAAAGTTTTCTGTAAACAGTTCCTGTTATTGTATTGCTGGTTGATAAAATTTAAATTTGGGAAGCACTCTTAGATGTCTCTCTGGCAGAATCCCTCATCATGTAGAGTCTAAATGATACTTTCAAATTGCACGGCTTTGGCACCCACTAATGCTATCTTTGCTGCAGCGATGGGGTCTGGGGTTGGGGTGGGGTCGCAGCCACTGTATTTTGTACACTTGACACTTTGGCTAAGTGGAGAGCATCCCAAATGCAGTTGCTGGGCCCGCAGCTCACTGTTCATCTGCCGTGAGTCCGGTCTTGTGGACCTGTGCACTCTGCGCTTCCTCTTCCCACGCCATTGTCAGGGCAGGCGCAGGCCTCCTCATTTCGCTGATCAGTGTCCCGTGTGTAACCCTGACAGAATCCAAATGACTTCTGTTCCCCGGGAGGGCTTAGCTGGCTTGGCTGGGGAGCAGCAGTTCAAGGGGGACTTGGAAACGTTTAGTCCTCCGATGGCATCTCATTGTCATTAATTTCCATTTAGAAAGATTGAGTGTTTTTGCTACTTGATCTTTTATTATTATAGTAAATCTCTGAGGACTGGAAATGTTGAGTTCGTAAATAACGGAGGAGGAAACATTAGAAATTGCTGTCATGCATTATGTATGAAGTGACTTGACAGTCCTCATTTCAGGGTCGAGCTGTAATTTGCTTTGTCATTTGTGCTTGCTCCCTTCCCCTAAGAGAAAGTTTAGATTTCTTTATTGAAAAGCTAAGAGAAACCGGCACAACACTCAGTGTCAGATGACATTCCAAAGCCTGCTGTGTGCTTCTGCAGCGAGAAGAAGACCTGCAAATAGGACCCAAGTGCAGGGTGAGCGGAGCGAGCAGAGGCCTGATTGTAACGCCCAGGGCAGTTATGAAGACCCCTTCCCGCCAGGCTCCTCGCTCACACCGCTTCCTCAACCGGGCTGGGGGTTATATCTGCACCCTCGCTTTGCATTCCCTCAGTGTTGGGGTAGCACACCGGGTCAGGAACATACCAACCGCTCCCTTGGCAGATGTTTGATTATGGAGGGATCAGGAGATAAAACTATAAAGAATGAAATTATTGCCTCTTACTTGCTTTTATACACATTTCAAAGCTGTTTAAATTAATTAAAGCAGTTGTATATGGATCAGAATATTGCTTTTGTAGAGACTAATGTATTTGCTTTAGGTCTTCTTATTGGGAAGTTTATGTAATGTTTTTTTTTTTTTCTCCTGTCCCCTTTGGCTGCGCACTTATTGGGTGAAAATGCCCATTTATTGGGTGCAATTAATTTGATGAAAATTCACTCCTGAAGTTCACAAGATTCCTGTGCAGCTCACCTTTGGAGGTAAGAACTTCCTCACGGACCTCTGGACTAGAATTACTAATGGATGTCACTGTTGGTCTATGGCCATTTCTTAGATAATTTGTGAGTGATCCTTTGAATGGGCCAGGCTTTTTTCTTTTTTTTTTAATTTTTTAAACTTTTTATTGTTAATTGTGTGAAGGCTTCCAGAGCAGATCTGTTTTCCATTCAGCAATTCATACATGTTTTGTTTCAAATCACTGATTGCTTTTCTCACGATGTACTATCACTTAACTCACTTCCACTCTGTGCTTCTGGTTTCTGTTCCTCATCTTTTCTTAGCCCTTCTGAACTTTGTCTTGCCTTTTGATCTCAAGTGATGGATTACCTTTTTTTTTTAATCACTATTGGGGGCTCGTACAACTCTTGCCACAGTCCGTCCATCCATCCATCCATCCATCCATCCATCCATCCATCCATCCATCCATCCATGTGTCTGGCACATTGTACACTTGTTGCCATGATGGACACTTCTAAAGGTATGCTTTTCTCTCTAGTTCTGTTGTTCTCCTTATAGACTTGTCTATCATTAGTCTTGTAGCTCCCACATTATTGATGGGACTATGCAAATAAAGTGCTGGGGCCCACCACGGGCATTGGACGGTATTTCTAATGATGTAGATCAGTTGCACAGAACCCTGATGAGGGGTTTGGGTCAGTTTTGCTATCCTGCTAGGCTTTAAAGAGGGCCAGTCCCAGAGCAAAGAGATCTCACTACTATAAGAAGAGCCAGGCGCGAACACATCCTTTTGACCAAGGGTCTTGCACTGAGAACCTCATCGACCATGAGACAAAGAGGAGCTGTAGAACCAGAGACCGCAGAGAACCAGCAGCAGCAGTAGAACCAGGAGACAAGTGTGAGATGGCACAGGGCTTCTTGGACCAACAGAGAAGGGCGACTACAGTGGATGTGCCAGCTTCCCGAGTGAGATTGCTGAGCACCTAACTGGCAAAGTGGTTCCTTTAGGTATCATTGGCTGAGTTGAAGAGCTTTATAACACTTGTCCTACCTAGCTTAGGGACTGAGAAGCCGAAGGCTGAGAGAGAGAGAGAGAGCGAGCCTGTCCTCGGGGCTTGTCCTGAAAGAGGAGCCCTTCCCGAGAAGAGCCCAGAATGGCTGAGTGCTGTCTTGCATCGAAGAAGAGAGATTTCACGTACATGCTTCCTGATACTGAATTATAACCTGCTCCTTCCCCAATAAGCTCATAACTGTGAGTATGTAGGGTCCACTGCGATGACTTAATGTAACCCAGCAAAGAAGGAGAGAGTGTTGTGGGAGGGATGGTTGGTGTCATAATTGGCAGAAAGATGGGCGAGAGGAGGTGGTACGCCTAGCTCTTCCTTATAGGAGTCGATGTTGAGTTAAGAATGGTTCTCTTCCCCTTCATGCAGTTACAGCACAAGACCTGACAATAACATGCCATTTTTTACATAAGCCGAACCAGTATTTTTTTTGAATTACATTTTACTACTACTCTTGAATATTGGGACATAGCTGTGGAAACTTCTGTTTTGTGGGTCTTTGAGGATCTTAGCACAGGGACCCTGAGACCACTTCAGGCTCTACTTCTGATTGTGGGCTCTTCTTCACTTTGTTCTGAGATTGGCTCCCTTTTAAATCTAGTGGGATAGCAAAACTGACCAATAAGGGAAGGGTTCCACATACCTTATTAACATGGCCCCACCCACAAAGGAAATAGAAGGGAAAGTGTCACCATCAAAGTTCAGGGATAATTTCTGTCTTTTTCCGTCTGCTCTGGACTTGCTACTTAACGGTCTGGGCTTGTCTTTTAGCTTGTCTAGATGGGCCTTTCTTCTTACTGGCCTGATGGACATAGGGGAGGAAACCAAAAATGGAGAGCTGCCCGTGCCCCCCTCTTTTCCTGGCGGGACACACCGTGAGGGATGTCTGCTGCTGTTCTTCTTGCTGGCAGTTCACAGTGGCCTGCTGATGCTTAGCTCCTGGCTGTCCCCCGGACGCCCACCGCAGCACTGAGCTCGGAGCAAAGCACCGCCAAGGCTGGAGACTTCGGGAAACGTCCTTAATGTCTGATGTTTGAGCTAGAGGAGGAAGAGGACAAGTAGGATAAAGACCCAGATACCTCCCCCGATTTGGAGGGACGGGATGGTAATCCTGACAGCGACCAGAGAAGACCCTAACCGAGACTTGCATGGAAAAACAAAGACTGTGGAATTTTATTTTACCCTTAGGGGGAAAAAAACAACCCCCAAAAAACAAAAAACTAACAACTGTGCCTGGGCCATGCATGCCATGTCGTTGTCGTCCCTTTGTTGTTAAGCCCTAAACGGTTAGCTGCCACATGATTCTAATGAAATTGTCAGGTTATAGTAATTACATCAGTAATGCGATCCATGTCATTTGAGCGGAGCCATGTGTGGAGACGCAGTAACTCTCTGTGGGGCTGACCCTGTTACATTCCTGTAAGCTCCAGACTAATAGAGCTCATTACGCTTTATGAGAAAAGAGCTTTTATCACCTCAAGCCAGGCAGCGGGTGCCCCTAATTGTGGGTGGCGGGGAGGTGGCTGATGCGTATGCTCAGCCATCTACACTGAGCCTGTCCCCTGCAAACGGTTTTATTGATGTCTCCTGAGCCTGAACCACAGTTTGTGTGGCACCACATACAGATGTCTCCAATTAAACACAGGTAAATAAAAGGGATTCTATGTCAGAGAACAGAAGATTCTTGGAATTCCCTTCCGAGTCAAACCTGGCCGGCCATTCCATGACTGCAGCCCCACCCGCTGCTGTCTCGGGGCCTGAGGGGACAAAAAGCTCTTCACCCTTGTGGAGGCGGGGGCTTGTGTGTCTTGTCCGGTGCTCGTGGTTTTCTCAACGTGCCTAGGACCTTTAGCCATGGAGCTGTCCATCTGTCTCTCATCACCGCACGCACCTGAAGTCTGACAGCAGTGCACTTGCAGGTCTCCCGATAGCTTACTGCCTGTAGTAATTCTGGTGGCGTAGTCTACACGTTGGGCTACGAACTGCAAGGCCCACCATTTGAAAGCACCAGCTGCTTCATGGGAGAAAGACGGGGCTTTCTACTCCCACAAACCATCTCAGAAACTTGCAGGAGCAGTTCTGCCCTGGAACCGCCCCATGGGTTTCCGAGACTGTTACTCTTTAAGGACGCAGAAAGCCCGAGTTTCTCCCTTGGAGTGGCTGGTAGTTTCACACTGCTGACTGTGTGGTTAGCAGCACAACACTAGGTTACCCCACTACGGCTCCACGTGGGAAGATAAAATATCATACCAAAAATGTCAGTCTAGGCAGGGGGAAAAAAGCACAAAGAGCAGGTAGAAACAAAACAAACAAAGAAGCAAAGTTAGACTTAAATTGAACTATTGGGAGCAATGGTCACATTAAATATAAATGGGCTAGACCAAAGCTCTGTGCCACACGGAAGTGCTCTGTATGTACATCTCACAGAGACGGAAGCCTTGGTCATGGGTAGAACCACGTTTTCAAATTTGAGACTAATTTCTGATTTCAGACTAGTTTTTAAAAAAACCAAGATCCACCTTACGTACAGAGATATGGATAGATTAAACCTCAAAGGAGAGAGTAAAGCATACCTTGCAAAACTAATCATGAGAACAAGGAGACAAAACAATTAGAAGAGATCGAGACTTAACACTATCTGTCAACTTAATTGACAATGGATAGAATGCTATACTCAACAACCGAAATTTAAAAACCCCAATTTCCAAGTACATCGGGAGCACTCACCAAGACAGCATAGGCAGGGCCATTATACAAGTCTCAATAACGTTACAAGGACTAAAATCTCCTCTGACCAAAGTAGAATTAAATTAGAAACCAATAACAAGAACTCTTATAACTCAATGCTACAATAGTATAAAATACCGGCAAAGGACTTTGAATAGACATTCCAACCCAAGAAGGCACAGAAATGGAGTATCTCTGTGATGGACTCCTATACAGTGGTAAAGTGAATCAAACTGCTGCTGGAAATGAAAGTGTGGCTAACCCTGAGAAGTGTTATACCAGGTGGAAAAATGCCAGACACAGAAGCCTGCCTACTGGGTGTTTGCACTTACGAGAATTGTCCGGAGAAGGGACATTGATAGGGTCAGAAAGTGGATCAGTGGTTTTCTGAAACGGGGCAGGTGGAAGAAGTGGAGACTGCAGGGGAGCTGGAGGGATTTGGGGAGAAACGTGCCAGTTGGATGGTGGTGATAGAGCTTCAACTACATAAACCTATTGAGATGAGACTTCTGTGCTCACAGCGAGTGAATGTTGTGTATCCATCAGCGGAGCCGGAAGAAGTGTATGACGTGACTTTGTCCTTTCATTTGCTGGACTGTAGTGGAAGAAGTCTTAGCTTCCTGTTCTTTACTGTGGCTCCAGTTGTGGATAGCTGTTTTGAGCAGTGTGTGTGTGTGTGTGGGGGTCAGTGATTTACTTGGGTCTTTGGAAGGAAGAGGAGATGGTGAAAAATGCTAGAGATTATGTGATTCCGTGGTGAGGGAGTTAGCAGGGTTAGTTGTGATGGCAAAACCTTGGAGCTCCAAGGCCAGTTCTGCCGTCTGCCGGGTGTGAACTGCGTCGTGTCAGAAGCAGAAGGGGTCTTGATTCCTTCAAGAAGGAAGAGCAGGAGTAGTGTGCTCTGGACCCCCAAGCCCCTGTGTACGGAACCCTGTAGACCCAGGAGACAGAAAGACAGCTGTGACCACAGCGAAAAGGCAGAGGAGTGGCAGTCGCAGCACAAGATGGTAGTGGGGGTGGGTGCAGGGGGTGGAGCAAGTGAGGCTGTCTTTGGCAGGAGGCTGGCTTGTGGAGTGGGATGCCTCAGGGAAGCTAGGTTTGCTGAGCCAATAAGTTTGAAGCAGGCCCCTTGGGGTTGAGGCTTCCGGTAGAGTGGAGTGCCCTTAGGGCATTTATTGGCAGTCCTAAAAGGGCTTTGAGGGATCTTCACCTCCTGGAGTTCTCTGAGGGAGGAGAAGCCCCTGCCTCCAGCTGCAGCTGCTCTCAGCCACCCCATCCCCTCTGGGGCTGGCTCCGGTGCCTTCCACTTGACTGTCCTGGCCCTGGCCTTGGCCCTTTGAGCCCTGACGGGGCTTGTTTGAGGCATTACTGAGGTTTGGGGAGGCAAGGGGTCGGGAGAGAGGTGTACTTTATCACAGTCAGCCAGCACTCACTTGGGGAGCAGTTTGGCTAGAAGCCAGGCCGGGCCTATTAATGCTGATGTCACTTGCCCACAGTGCTGGGGCACCGCACTGCAGTGCCCATTAATCACAGCAGCCATAGCAGCTGCCCTGCCGACTGTTTCTTTTGTACAGCTCAGGGTGAGCTGGATGATGTGTTTCCTATTATCAGCCAGATCCCGGCACTGGAGGAACTGTTGAAAAAGAGCTTCGCTAACTCATTTTTCTCACTATCCACCGCTGGGTACCAACTGCAGACTGAAGAAAGAAAAACTCTCAACTCCTAATTGCACCCTTGTTTACGTACGAGGAGGGTATTAAAGATAGCTGCTGGTAGTGTGATCCACCTTGCTCTTGAAGGCATCTGACTTCTTAGGAACAGTCCCCTAGGCTGTGTGCGTGCTCTTCAGAGCCTTAAAATTGAGCAGCCCAGCCGGGCCCAGTGTTGCCCACCACCAGCAGAGACGCCCCTATTTGGACTCTGCCATTGGTTTTTCACAGTGACCACTGAGCCTGAGCAATGGGGCTGATTCCTGCTTCTGAGAGGCAGAAAGTGGTACTTTTAAAAGATGCTAAATTACCGCCTTGTGAAGATGAAAGAGCCAGAGTGGACAGAGGAGTCAGGACTCGGGAAGCAGTCCACCAGCTACCACCCCCCCCAACCCCATTCTGCCCACATTGTGCAGTCTATGGCTCCCTTCTTGCTGCCCTCGCTGCAGTTGTTCCTGCCCACATCGGCCCTAGAGGACCGAGTAGAACTGCCCCATCGGGCTTCCTAGCCTGTAAGTCTTTATGGAAGCAGACTGATAACATCTTTCTCCTTTGGAGTGGCTGGTGGGTTTGAACCACTGAGCCTTTGGGCATCTGGGTGCTTGACCATGGCACTGCCAGGCTATTTGGCTCGTCCTCTACTTATTTTAAAAAGTGATGTATATCAACGGATCTCAAGTGTGGTGCTTCAACCCTCAGGGTTCCCAAGGCCCTGGCAGAGGCTTCTCCAGATGTAACATGAGATTTATTGGCCTCTTTTCCCGGCATTCTCTCATGAGTGTATTGGGGGTTGGGGGCTCCATGGGGGCTCCAAAGAGCCATGGTGGCATGGTGGGTTTCTGCCCTCAAGGTCAGCAGTTTGAACCCACAGGCTGCTCCACAGGAGAAAGAGGAGGCTTTCTACTCCCGTAAACCTGATAGGCACTCTTGTTTTTGGAGTTTGGGAGCCAGAGATGAGTGACATAGGAACTCCGGCGTTCTCAATACCTACTACCTACCACTTGGGAGACCTTTAATGTATCAACTGACTTACCAAATTGAGAACCAAATCCACTGTCATTGATTTGATTCCAATTCATAGTATCTCTATATAGGATTTCCATGACTAGCTCTTTGTGGGAGCAGACAACCTCAGCTTTTTTCCCATGGAGTGGCTGGTGGGTATGAACCGCCACCACTGGCGGTTAGCAGCCCAGTACCTGACCCGCAGCACCACCAGGGCTCCCTCAACTGAGAACAGCAGATCCAAATTCACCCACAATGACCAGATGTGCATTGAGAGAAATGGCTTCTTATCTGCCTTTCCTGGGAGCCTCTTCTATTGTGGGGTCAGCCAGGGGCCTGAGAGGGAGAAGAGGAGGGAGTCCTTCCTCAGAGAGTGTGAGTGGGCTGCAGAGAATTTTGTAGGAGACTCCATTATCTCATTTCCATGTTCCCACGAGCCTTTTGAGGCCCCCTCCCATCTTAATCGCCAACAAGATAGGACGGAAAGAGGGAGTATAGCAAGCTAGATTCAAGGGGGGGGAGAAAGAGCACTGAGACGTTGCGTTTAATGTTGTTGCTCAATTTCCTGCCCTGGGTGTACTCGGGATCTTTGAAAAGGGAGTTTATTGGAATGATGTTTGATGAGTTACTGTCCACATAACCTCCTAAAAATACAGGTGACCCAGGGACGAGGAGGTCAGTTGGTGAGTCCATCTGTACCATGCTGGTTCTGTAATCTTTGCACTACTTCAGCCCCCTGGACTCCCATGACTTCTCTTGTGAAATGTTGGGGGCTGGGGCGCCACTAGATCATTGATAACAGCGTACTCCTCCCTCCTGCGGTGTAAAGCAGCCCAGTCTTTGTAGACAGCTTTGAATGGGAAGGCCGGCCGGGCTTTCACAGGACCTAAGTGCCAGGAGTAATGCCAGTCTTGGGGCAGATTCGCTGGAACCGGCCAGTGATGGACCTGGAACCAGGGTCTTTGGCGAGAGGGCGGGGGCACGAGAAGGAAGGATGAACACGGTATTCAGAGCAGATAATTGCCATTTGAAAGTACACCTCAATGGGCAGAAACCCCCCAGAGAAGCAGGGTAAACACTGGGAGGTTTGGTAAGCTGTTGAACACATTAAATGATCTGCTCGGTAAGCCCTCACTTAGCTCACAATGAAATTTCTCTTCTGAAGAAAAGGTAAAAACAAACCCAGACCACATCCTTGACTGACTCACTGGGCTCAGGAGCTCAGGACTGCCGTCTTGGAGATACTAATGTAGTCGTTCACCAAGACAAGGTTCTGCATCTGAATTTGGTGAGTAGTGACGGGGGTCATGGAAACAAGTGAGCCAGCCATCTAAGACGCATGTTTTTGATGCCTCCCGAAAGAAGAGTAATGACAGTTGAAAGACTGTCGTGGAAGCAGCTAGCCCAGTGGTCTGGTGGGCCATGCACACACCAGTCTCCATCGCCCCGGGACCAGAACAACTCGATGGTGGGTGCCTGCTCCTACTACCAATGGCTCTGAAGAGGGTTCCTTTAGAAGCTCCTGAACAGAGTGGGAGAAAAAGGTGGAACGGAAGTCCAAGTCATAGACCGGGCTTACTGATGGGGTAGAGGAGGTGGTACTCTGAGATTATGGCCCTTGGCCACCCTCCGGATCTGGAACTGAGCACACCCCCATGTTAGAATAAGCAACCATGTAGGATCCCAAGGGTAGCATTTATCCCAGGACATAGTTCAGTAGGTTAGGAAAGGAGGAGGAACAGAAACAGTAAGTACGCTGATGGGGTTGCAGTTAAAACAACGTGCATATGAATTGTTGCACATACACTGTTGATCTGCTCTGTGCACCTTCAACCAGTTCACAGTGAGAAGTAAAACAAAACCCTAACGAAAACGACATCACAGCCTGGGATGGTTTTCACCCAGAGTGCCCTGATGACTTCTTACTTGATGATCTGTGTCCTTGGTAAACATGTTTTCAAATCAGTGAAGGAATACCCACACCTGATTTCCTGAGTGCTGGCATGACACACCAAGGTGGAATCCTGGGAGAGTTCAGAGTCATTTCAAAGTCACCTAATTAGCTTTGGACTTGGAGGTGTCCTGCTGTTTGACAGGCTCCCGTCTCGTCTCCACACCGCCCGAGTACTGCTTGCTTTCCCCCATGCTTATTTTTAACGAAGCAGTGCTTCGTTCTCCTGAGCCTCAGGGCCCACCTTTCAAAGGTGGTTTCATAAATTCGGTCACACGTACACAGATCTGTTAACTTCTTACTACACAGTTGGAGCAGTCTCACTTCCTGCGCAGGCGATTAGCCTTGAATCCCATTGGCAGTTTAAAGGACTGGTGGCAAGTCACAAGTTGTAAGATAGGCTGCTGCCCTTCCCCCAGCCTTCGGTTGATGCTTCTGTGTGTCGCCTGCACACTTCCTCAGTCTGACTCCAGGGTGAGAGAGACCTGTGCGAGACCAGTGCTCTGTGTGACAGTGACTGCTCAAATGGGTTTTGGACAATTTGGTTTTTTTTAGCTTGTGTAAGCCCTTTTAGAGTTGTATTTATTACCTAACATCCACAGTGGCAGTTTTAGGAGCGATCACCATCTCGGGTACCTTGCCGCTTGCTATTGGCCTTGACCACCTGGTTTGACCACGGTATATCTGCCCCCACTCAGACTGCCCTCTGAAAAGAGGTCATGGCGTGCTGCCTACGCTTGGAGATGGAGGAGCTGCCCTCCACTTCCTGTGGGCAGAGGAGCTCCTGGTGTTTGCAGGCCTTGGTGTGTCCCGTCGTTGATGGCAGTACGGGCTCCTGGAGATGGTTTCTACGCCTGGGCTTAGAGTCCAGGGGCTCTGTAGCACCCTTGGGTCCTGCTCCTCGTGACCCTTCACCTATCAGAAGCATGAGGGGAGGTTTTGTTTTTAATATCACCATGTACACCTAGTAGGGGTCCTGGAGGTAAAACCCAGGAAAGGTGGGGGACCCTCAGAGAGGAGCCTTCAGAAGTTGTTTTCTCTGAAGCTAGCCCATCTCTGCCCCTCTAGCTTCAGTAGGGTGAAGGAGACGCCAGCACCACACTCGCCCAAGGCAGAGGTCAGACGTACTTCCATGCCCTGCTCTTCTCACAACTGCCTCCACTTTTTCCAACTGGCACACAGTTTTTTCCTGGGTTCAGTAATCCTTTACCATAGCCACAGAACTTACACTACTCACAGCTGCGGGGACTTCCTGGGCCAAGTTACACGTCAGGATCAGAAAGCATTCAGGTTAAAATTATTGCTCCACGGTAGCGCCTCCCCTCAGCCAGCAGCTGAGTCTGTGCCCTCAGCTTCAGCTTCTTGTCAAGCAGTCCCTTGGCCTTTGCCCTCTCTGTGGGCCAGGGCGGCTGCCTGCAGCTGTGCCTCCTGAGCGCTGTGCAGGGACATTGCACATGCTCCTCGGGTGGCTGGCCTTTCCTGATGGCCCCAGGATTCTCTCTCCCTGCTTCTGGACGGCCGTCCTATATCCAGAAGAATGGCACAACTGGCCAATCCCCTCTATTCGTGTTTCACCCACTTTTTTTTTTTTTGCATGACCCCCCCAGTCCTTTGGTGGGAGGTACAGAGACATGGATCGAGGAGCCTTGTTTCCTCAGTCTCCCATGTCAGGCTCCTCAGTGGGCTCACCACACATCTTCTGAGTCTCCCTAGAGTTTTTCCTCATCAGGGTAGTGTTTGAGGTCACCCACATTTTTATACATTTGAATCTGTTGCCATCTTACTTCCTTGCCCGTGAGTGAAACAATTCGAAGGCCTGGTCGTGTAGGCTCGAACAGTTACAGACCTGGCCTGGCCAGAATGGGACAGCTCTGAATTGTCACCCAGCCCTTCCTTCATGGGCTCCGTCTTTCTTTCACACACCATGTCCTCCCTAGCCTCTGTCGAGGACAGAAAAATACCATTTAATTGTTCTTTACTGCCCTATAAAAGACTTTTCTGAGATGGAAAAAGGAAATGGATTCCTCTTTTCCTTTTGCTGGGTTGAAGAGAACTTTTTGTAGCCTGAACAGATATTGACCAGGGAAGGTGATGGCAACAAAGGGAATTTTAGGGCCTCCTCACCCGGCGAAAATAGATGAATATTTGAGGGATTTTGTATGTAAAGAGTCACGCCAGCCCGTTGGTGTCTGTGTGTCCACCTTCTACAGGTTGAGAAGCCCCCAGACGGACCTGAGTGTGGCTACGGCTCCTTCCACCAGCAGTACTGGCTTGACGGGAAGATCATTGCCGTGGGGGTGATTGACATCCTCCCGTCCTGCGTGTCGTCCGTGTACCTGTACTACGACCCCGATTACTCCTTTCTGTCTCTGGGTGTCTACTCTGCACTGAGGTAAGGTGGCAGTTGGCGGTGGTGAGGGGTCACTTAGAATGCAGATCCGTTCTCGCTCTCGTGACGCAGTGGTGGGACTCCGCCCGCTGTGGTGGTGCAGTCGAGAGTCGTCCCTTCCTCCCACGGCGACATTTGGGAGTACCTGCCACCTTCCCATCTGGTGCCACCACTTCGTGAGGAGGCTCCATCTCTCGAAGGGGCCCCTCCGGTGAGGGCATGGGAAGCCCTGGATTTGCGGGGCACTTCTGCTATAAGAGTGCTTCTTGGACAAGCTTCTGTGTCAGAACTTCAGTTTCTCCACGTTGTTGACATTCGCTTTTGTGATTGTGACTCTCCAGTGTCTGGATTAAAACTGGAGTGAATCGAACATAAGTGGAAATCATAGGTTTCCAAACGGAGTTTCCCTCCCATCCCTTTTTCAGGGGGAACCCGGCGCACACACGCGCGCGCGCGCACACACACACACACACACACACACACACACACACATTTAGCAGTTTATTTTATGGCCCAAAAGACAGTGTGAGTATCTGTGTTTGCAGTCCTCAGATTGTGCCAACCCCGCCCCCGCAGACATGGCATGGCCCACTTTTGGGAACACTGGTGTCCATGAATCAGAGCCGTGTTCTGGAGTCTCTGAAGAAGTAGAGCGTGCTGGCAGTGTGGAGGGCAGGGCCGGAGGCCCCTGGCTGTCCGACAGCTTGTGATTCCCTTGGTCTCTGGCTACAGAGCCAGGCAGCATCACACAACTTTGTAGGCGTATGGCCCTAGTGGTGAGAAGGTTCACGTCTTCACCAAAATATCGGTCCCTCTTTATTTCTAAGGACGCCCTGCTGACACGTGGTTAAAGCATTCAGGTGCTTACCAGAGGATGGCAGTTTGAACCACCAGCCTCTTCATGGGAGGAAGAGAGGCTGTCTGCTTCCGGAAAGAGAGATGACGGCCTGTGGACCCTGTGGGGCAGTTCCCTGTCCTGTAGTACCACTAGACTGTTTGGAGAGGAGGGAAGGAGGCCGGGGGCGCGCACGTGTGTCTGTCCGTCCCTATTTCCCCCTCTGCATTTCTGGTCTTTGTGTCTGATGGCCACATTCGTCAAGTGAGGATAAACTACTTACAAATCATTTGTTTTGCTTACTGTGTGTGTGCCCTTTTTTAAATTAGGAAAGTAGAAGAGCTGGTCAATCAGCAATTTGGGGGGGGATTCTTTTCGGTTGATTAATTTTGGATGTGTGACTGGCCACTATATAAAGAAGGGTTGTTTTTTGGTCTTTCCCATCCGACCCTGGACACTGCATTGTAATGAATAAACCCACAATCCTGCAGTGTTTTTAACAGCGTTCTGTAATGTTTTTTCTTTTCCTGATGTGCTTTATTTCACTGTTTGTATAAAACAACTCAAAAGCATTCGGGCTGTTGGTGAGCTCACTGAAATTGGAGCGGAGAATTGAAAGACTCTCACATTTTGTAACCTTAGAAGTTTCTATTTGCTCAGATGATGTCATTTTAGAAGTTTATGCTTATTTCAGAAAAGGGCCATCCATCTTCTCTGTACCCAAATCCAACAGTCCTGTTTGCCTCTCCAAATCTTTCACTTTCCAAGGTGCAGCTATAGATTTTCCTAGACTTTTTTTTATTTCCTACGTAGGTGTGAAGTTTTATTTCCTGGCTCAGTAAGCTGTGAGGTGTTTGGAAATCCTGCTACTTCTGAGGCGGTACATATTCAGTCCCCGCAAAATGAAAAACGAGTGCTTATGTCGAGTGGCTTATCTAGGCGGATCTGATCGCCGAGAGCTGAGGATGGAGCTGGCAGCAGGGAAAGTGGTGGCAGCCCAGTCTGAAGGAGGGCCCTGCCTCGGAGTCTACCACTCCTCTCCGGGGAGCTGAGGGTAGAGGCGGCCGTGTGTGCAGTGTGCAGACAGAGGAGGCAGGCTGACACTTTGAAGCTGAGTCGGGGAGGGTAATTGTAGCTGTAAATTTCAGTTTTGATTCTAACATTTTGGGGTTTTTTTTTTGGGTGGGGGGACCTATTTAGGGAATTTTCCCTCAGTTTCTTAAATGGCCCTTTAATCAATATAGCGTTTTCTATTTTTAGAATTTTTATGTAACCTACCCTACAAAAACTTTTGAATTGGCGATCAGGAGCATGACTTGTAAATAGGTGTTTTAGCCAATGGATTTTTAGCAATGTAATTCATTTAACAAATACTTGTTGAGCACGAACTCTGTGCACTGATGCGGATAAGACAGTGTTTGTGGCTTTGTCAAAGCAGACAGTAAATCAGAAAGCCCACCACATAACTTTAGATGCACCACAGAGCTGTTAGGAAAAGTAAAGTGGCCACGGGGAAAGCACGGGCCTGGTTTAATGGAGCGCCAGGAAAGACCTCTGTGGAAAGATGACACCCGGGGAGAAGAAAGGTGTAAATACGAATGTGAGGGTAGAAGTCTAGGTGGAGGTGTGGCACATCCAAGAACCCCAAGGGGGTATACCTTGCTTGGCATGTGGGAATAGACAGGAGGCTGGTCTTAGGGGTCAGAGCACTGGAAGCAGAGCGTTACCAAGCTGGGCCAAGGAGCTGGTGTCAGTGGCTAGAAGGAAGGGGCAGCAGGAGCAGGACTTGGAAACTTGGGTTTTCTAGCCAACCCAATGAGGGGACTGTGGGGAGATTGCCAATCTGGTTAACATTGGAAGAGACCCCTTAGACACCTTCTCTGAGCACGGTGGAGGGGAAAGAGTGGCCAGAGGAAATGTAGTTGGGAACCTATGATAGCCAGTCCTCTCCGAGGTGGAGGTAGGTGGTAGGCAGCAGTCTTATTCATGGTGGATTTTGGAAGTGGAGCCAGTCAGACTTCCTGGTGGATTGGGTGTGAGGAGAGACGGATACCTCCCTTAAAATAAAGTACAGCAACTTACAGAAGTAGTTTTAGTAGAAATATCCTTCTAAAATAATGGCTTATAAAACAGATAGATACCTCACTTGAAAAAGGAAGAAGTAAGGTTAACGCACAGATTCGAGCATGTGTGGTCGGAGCATCCGAGACACGGTGAACTGCCATAGGGGCAGGAGCACTGTGTGGCCAGCTTTCTGTCGGAGGTAAGTGGTCCTCCCTGAGTTTGGATTTCGGAAGTGGGTCCCTTCTAGGAAGAGCAGCATTTAGTCTATGACAGCCTAATGTTGTTTTGTCTCCTTGTATTTAGAGAGACTTTTATTTTAAAGAAGCATTTTGGGGGTAGCATCCTTTCTAAGATTTAAACTTGAAATCACAAAATACACAGAATGTGCAATAGAAATAAATACCTTTCTCCTGGTTCTCAAGCATCCTTTGCTACCAAAAGTGAGGGAGAGGAGCAGGCCTCCCTCAAGAAAGGCATCAAGAGAGAAACACAATAGCAAAACAAGCAAAGAAAATCACTGCCAGATTTCCGCATGCTTTACAAGAGTGCTTCCGTTTTGCTTAAAACTGTTGAATACAGCCAATCGGTCACCTGGGCTAGTGGGATGAAGTCTGTGGCCGGATGGATCTGGATACAAAGTGAACCAAGCACTGGTGCTCAGGGGAGATGCGGCTCACTTTTGTTCAAATTACCTGCACCTGTGTCAAGGAAGAGGAGCCCTGGTGCTGTAGTGGTTATTCACTGGGCTGCTGCCCTTGACCGGGTCAGCAGTTAAAAATCACTAGTTGCTCCTTGGGAGAAAGATGAGGCTTTCTGCTGCTCTAAAGTGTTACAGGCTTAGAAACCCTCCGGGCAGTTAGGGCCGCTATGAATTGAAATCGGCTCAGTGGCCGTGTTTGGCTTGGTATAGGAAAAAGAAAGGAAATGAGATAACATGATTATTCTTGCTTTAGTTCTTTTTTGTTCATTTCCCTCTTTCGGAGTAAAAAATCATCAAAGTTTCAGTTTAGTATAGGAAGGAGTTACAAATATTACACAACTGAAAGTCTCTGCATTTTGCATGTATATGGTTGTGATAGTAATTATTCTGTAACACACATAGCTTATTTGTATGTGTGCGCTTGCACATTTGACCTAGGAAAGTCTAGATTCACTGAGAACTCGAGGGCAAAATAAATAATAATGAGAGCCTGTATTAAATTCAAGGGAGTTTCAAAAAGTTAATGCAAAAATTCCATTCTCTTTCCATTGCATTTTTCCACAAGCCTTTTTGAAGCCCCTTTGTTGATGCCTTTAATTTTATGCTATTTGAGTTTTTTTATCAGCTGTTTGGCCCAATAACGTGGTAAAACTTTGAGCTTAAAGTGTTTTAGAGGGATTTTATTTGTTAACTCTTTAGTAAAACTCATCGTAACAGTGCTTTGAAAATTATTTTTCTTATAAGACATGGATTGAGAGATCAGATTTCATGAAATATTTGTCATGAAATGAGAGTTGTTTGAATATTGAAAACAATTGAATGTGCCTTTTTTGTATTTTTTTCCTTTTGACAGAGAAATTGCATTTACTAAGCAACTTCACGAGGAAACGTCACAACTCAGTTATTATTACATGGGCTTCTACATTCATTCATGTTCCAAAATGAAATACAAGGTAAAGTAGATTTTGCACATGTGTCTTCTCTAAATTCAAGGGATGAAAATCCCTGCTTTGGTGTTTCATAGTTCTTTATCATAGCTATGTATGTGGCTTCTGCATTTCTAATACAGATCGATCATAATTATTATCAATTCCAGATGTGCCTTAAACTTTGCATAGGCCTTTGTGTGTTCATTGCCTAGAATAAAGCTTGACTTCTAGGCACTTGATTCATTCGTGTTTGATGATTTAATTGGCTAAGACTATAAATGAGTATAGGGGAACGCCAGGTCGTCTGGATTTTCAATAGGATTTGTTTGCTTCTGGCTCCTGGGTAGCTGTCTCAAGTCCACTAGGAGTATCCTGAACTCCCACCCCCCCTCCCTCTTTCCCTCCTTCACTTCCTCTATTTGGTTTTAACCCTCCTTCATTTGCACCCATCTGGGTGAGCGGCACTGGCATGGTTCCAGGAACATAGGATTCAAGAGTGTTTGTTAGGTTTTTGTCTTAGAATCTTAAGGTGTTTCTCTTGGGACACTAGCAGTGGAACTTGTAAGGAGGGACATATCGTCCATGTGCCTCTGGTAATGACTCTTGTGGCCTGCCCTGCCCTCTCAGCCATCTCGTTAGGGTCAGATTTTAGTGAGAGCCATGCTACACAGATGTTATGCCAGGGATCTCGTTTGTAACTCCCATCCCTCATGGCCATATCAGCACATATATTTCCCGGGGCGCCCTTTGCCTTCTAAGGTCAATTCTAAGGTACTCTCTATTTCAAGCCACTTCTCCTGTTTCCCTGCTGAGTGGAAATGTGGAACATTCATCATCCCTTTCCTCTTCAGGGGACTTTCAGTCACACCTTTGTTGACTCTGATCCAGCCTAAATACTTGATGTTCTTCAGTCTTCTCCCGACTGACGTGTAGAGCTCACCCTGGAAGGTGGACTTCTGGCCTGTAGCTCACTTGGGGCCAAGGTTTAGAAAATGTCTTCCATTGCTCTTTAATCTGGCATAACCGCATCTAGCCTAAACCTACCAAATGGGAGCTTCAGAGGAGTTTTCTCTGAATGCCAGTTGCCTGAGCTGCCCAGGCCTGCTGTCCTCTGCTGCACTTCGTCCCTCCCCTCGTGTGTCAGGTAGGTATTGAGCTCCCATGGGCATAGCAGCCAGAGCAGTGCGGCCTGGTGGAGGTCACTGCTAGTGGAGGCCCTGGTCAGCTAGTAGACAGGGCAGGTGTCCACATCTGTGAGGGATGCGTGCAGAGGAGACATTACGGGGTGTGGCTGTTTGGATGGTCAGGGAGGGCCTCTCTGAGGTGTCAAGGTCAGGCTAAGATTTGAATGACAAGGGGAAGTCAGCCAGTGGGAAGATGGAAGTGAGGGACATTTCCAGAAGAGCTTGAGAGAATGGCACTGTTTAGCTGAAGTTGCACTTCTGAAGGTCAGTGGTCATCAGCGTTAGCTGTTTGAAATACCAGTGCTTGGACACTGTACTCTTTAGAGAATCATTCTCATTATTGCTCCGGAGTCAGCCGTAGACATTTGGCATACATTTATATATGTGTGTATACGAATATAACACACACATGCATGCAGATAGATTTAACCCATAGGCGTTTCTAATGTGAAGTCAGGATACCACCTGCTGCTTGTAAACCTCTGAGGCGAAGGGAGGCCTGGAAAGGAACTTGAGCCTGGCACAAAATTTGACCACCACCCACCCCCGCCCCACCCCCTGCAGTTCTACAGAACTCCCCGAGTGCCGCATGTGCACAGGGCTCTGGTGACACTTGTCTTCTTCGCCCATGTCCCAGGTACCGAGCAGTGTGTGGAGTACTTAGACTCTTATTGAGTTAAGAAGGAGAGGACTAATGCCAAGGTTCTGGAAGTATGTAGCACTGTCAGGAGCACCTTGCTTTGCTTCACAGAAAGTTGCTGAGGACGTTTGTACCTTAGTAACAGATGCACATATTAAGAAGAGATATGGTGAGTGCTGTGCCGGGACATCACCGAGGACTCAGAAATGGTAGGATAGCCTTAGGAGGTGATGGCACAGGTAACAGTTTGGAAAAGTTGCTTACCCATAGCCAGGCTCAGTTCCTGCAGCCACTAAGTGTGTCTGATGTTGGAGCAAGAGAGGCTGCATTGCCAGCACCATTTGAGTCTTGACTCTGTGTAGTTGGGTAGTGGTACGAAGGTCCAGGCATTACCTGGGCTTCCGTGGGCATCCAGCAAGTTCCGTGCTGAGAATGGCAGTGTTTTCCCACATTGCTTGTGCTGTTTGCCAGATTCCTTGGTGTAGTTTAGATGCTGGAGAAAAAGAGAGGGTTGTGTTAGTGGGGGCCATCCTGCCTGTCTGAGAATCTCAAGTTGTGGGCACTTGTGTTTGGCTTAGAGAGAGATGAATTTGACGAGGGGTTGTTGTTACATGGTGAACCCCTAGTGATGAGGTTAAAAAGCAAACAAACAATCAAACCCCTCTTAGAGCTCTAGCTGTCTGCCAGTGGAATCAGCAGGCTATTTCCCTCAATTGACGGGAGGAGAATTTGGTTCTGGATGGCTGGGGCTCTAAGCTGCATCTCATAATTGATGCCAGTCCGATCACTATTTAGCTAAAGGTCATTTATATCAGAAAAATACATCTCTGTACACAGCACCAGTGTAACATTCCTTGTCCCCCAAATGGAGCCATTGAATCCAAGGCGAACTGGTCCCGGCTTGGCAGAACACCACCAGTGGTTTAGTGCCTGCTATGTGTCACGTCAGCAGCAGTGAGGCTGAGTTTGTTTCCTTGGGAACAAAGACAGGCGATCAGTCAGCTCCTGATCTGGAGCTGAATGCTGTCTCATGCGCATTTGCCGTGAGTGAGTTACTGCTTTTCTAGAAGTGTCTCATCGAGCACGTGCTTGGTCTGAGCTGATAGAAGCACCTGCGGAAGCAGGTCGGTCTTCCCGCGAATAGAGCAAAGCTGACGTGAGAACTAGGCTTTCCATGCAGGAATATCTTCCTAGTGTTTTTCAGGGCTTTTCTGAGTTGCAAATCTTGAGAAAAAAGGGTTGAAAAACCAGGACATTGTGGAGTCTTCTCCTACAACAACGAATTCTTCCCCTTCAACGTAGAAATGTTACCGGTTTGAGGGAACCCACTGACAGCAAATGGAACCCTGACCAGGAAGCCCCTGACGGTAGAGCTGACAGCTGAAGTTGATGCTTCCGGGCACCAGGCCTGGCACAGAGCAGTCACAGCCAGTCAGTCCCCTGTGGTGGCTGCTGCCATGTTCTTGAGTGTGTCTGTTACTAACAGTGTCAATAAATAAATATTAATATGCATATGCACAAAGTAGACAAGACACCAGTCACGAGTCCTAGCTATCCTATGCATGTTGTTCCAAGAAATAACAAGTTTTGGAAGCAAAATAACTCTCTAAATTGGCAACTTCAACCCATGATTCTGTGTAGTGCTGCTGATTTTTGAGGAGGGCTGGCTGTTACCTTCCTCAGCTCTACACAAAACCTGCCCCACTGCTGTTGAGCCCATGCAGCTCATAGCGACCCTGCAAGACAGCGTATAACCGCCTTGTGGGTGTCTGAAGCTCTAAATCTTTTTTTTAAAGCATTTTATTGGGGGCTCATACAACTCTTAACACAATCCATACATACACCAGTTGTATAAAGCACATATGTACATTCGTTACTCTCATCATTCTCAAAACATTTACTCTCCACTTAAGCCCCTGGCATCAGCTCCTCATTTTTCCCCCTCTAACCCCCTCCCCCACCTCATGATCCCTTGATAATTTATAAATTATGATTTTGTCATATCTTACACTGTCCAGCATCTTCCTGCACCCACTTTTCTGTTGTCTGTTCCTCAGGTTATATGTAGATCCCTGTAATCAGTTCCACCTTTCTACCCTACCCTCCCGGTATCGCCATTCTCACCACTGGTCCTGAAGGGAACATCCGTCTTGGATCCCCTGTGTTTCCAGTTCCTATCTGTGCCAGTGTACATCCTCTGGTCTAGCCAGACTTGTCAGGTAGAATTAGGATCATGATAGTAGTGTGGGAGGAAGCATTTAGGAACTAGAGGAAAGTTGTATGTTTCATCATTGCTACACTGCACCCTGACTGGCTTGTCTCCCTGCGACCCTTCTCTAAGGGGATGTCCAGTTGCCTACAGATGGGCGTTGGGTCCCCACTCTGAAGCTGTAAATCTTTATGGTGCGTTCAAACTGCTGACCCAGTGCCTGACCCACTGTGCTGTCAGGGTCCCTCTTTATTCAGTGAACCCCCTAATGTTCACTGCCACCCGCCAGGGTTTGAATATTTGCTGTTAAGGATACCTTGTTGGAGATACTAGTAAAGTAAATTTGTCTTATTTATTAAACAAATTTAAGAGATCTGCAATAATGATAAAAGAATATGAAGAATGTTGGAAGCATTTTCAGAAGGACTTACAATTTTGAGAACTGGGGTTTTTTATTCCTTCATCTTCCAAATCAATGACATCGTGGCAATTTGGAGACACTGTTGAATCCCATAAAAGTAGCATTGTGTTACTGGTTCAGCTCAGAAAGGAAAAAAGATCTGGGCCGAAGTCCTAACCATTCAAATACAACTTTACATTTCTCCTGTGTCCTGTACTCGCCTCCTGTGAGAGAGAATTCTGAGAGGCTCTAGAAGAGGTCCTTATCATGAGATAAGAATGAAAAGAATGTTGTAGATTAAAGTAAATTCACAAAACCAACGTTTTTCTGGCATGGTGGTTTGAACGCTTTTGTGGCCCTCAGGAGCAGGTTGGCTTTCCTAAGTATTATATTTCTAGTTGAAAAAAATCGTTACCATTGCATTATGAGTGAGGGTAAGTACTTTTTGGTAACTGAGGAGGAAAAGGTCTCTTTTTTTTTTGCAGATGTGGATGTTTTAAATTGAGAGAACGGAACACTCGGGAGCAGTGGCATGTCAGGTCATGAACATGGAACTCTTCTGTCAGAAATGCGTTCAGAATCAGGCCGGCTGGGTGTGCACCCAGGCACACCCACTGCTCTTGGCAGGGTTGGATGCCTCCACCTGCTACCCAGTAAAACATAATTCACTAAAATTGAATTCCGTGCTATTGTAAAGTCTCTCACTTTCAAGACGGAAGGGGCTACATTTAGCATGTAAATCCCATTACAGTTAAAATTCTTTCTTAGAATATAAGTAAGTGGTTAAAGCACTGTCACAGTATATTTTTCTACCTCATAAAGCTGTATAAAAAGCTTTTCGTTGAAGAAAATGTTTGTGTGTTGTTTTTCTTAAATGTGTACTTAGCAGCTGTCTGTTTCTGGGCATAGAGTCTTGAAAACTCTATAAGGTCACTGCATCAGAATCAACTCACTGGCTGGGCTTTTTAATATATATATGTATGTATGTGTCAGATAATTAAAGATAGGAGTATTATAATGAGGACACGGCTCCAGCCCCCTCCCCGCTCCCATGCAGGTGAGGCTCCTCCCCCAAGAGAAGGCGTGCAGATGGTTCCTGCGGGGGCAGAGCATGAAGGCGTGCCCAGGGTCCTAGATTTAGTGGTTTAGACAACTGTTCCCTCTGGGTTTCTCCAGTAGATTTGGATATGTTAAGTTACCAAAAAATAGCCAAACTCACTGCCACCCAGTTGCTTCCAACTCATAGTGACCCAATAGGACAAGGTAGAAGTAGCCCTGTGGGTTTCTGAGACTGTAACTCTTCACGGGAGTAGAAAGCCTTGTTCTCGTGTGGTTTAGAACTGCTGAGCTTGTGTCTAGCAGCCCAGGCCATAATCCACTACCAGGGCTCCTTATGCTACATTCACAGTCTTCAGCACATAATGCATTTGTTGTAGGAAGCAGAGCAAAGTAAAATATTTAACAGGTTTGAGATGCATGCCCACACTACACACACACACACACA
>NW_022103968.1:8449083-8459417 GCF_000313985.2 Echinops telfairi
GGGCAGTTCTACCCTGTCCTATGGGATCACCATGAGCTGGCATCAACTGGATGGCAGTGGGTTATTGGATAATGAGCTATCAGAAAGGCAAGCTGAGCTGAATTTATCTCTGTGACTAGGGATGAGGAAAGTGGGGCATGGTTTTAGTAAATAGTTTCCAGAAGTAGCCACCATCCATTCCTTTGAGCCTCTGTATGGTCCACGCATCAAGAGACTGAGTGTTTTCCTCACTTCCCGTTTGGGCTGGCCTGCCCTACAACTTACACTGAGGAGTGGTAGGAGACCAGGAAACCACTGTTGGAGACGGCCAAGCCTTTGGCCTTAAGGAGTCTGGCAGCCTTTGCTTCTTCCGGCTTCAACACCAGCCATGATGTTATGGCTCCAGCTCTGTTGGAGAGAGAGGCCACCGTGGCGAAGCCTGAGACAAGCCATCTAGGATAGTCCAGACCCATCCAGGCTCCTGGAGAGTCCCACATATGACTGAGCACAGGCGAGGTAGTCAGAGGAAGCACCGGTGGCCCAGCGGCACTCTAGCCTACTCCCAGAATCACAAGGAATCGTAAACGATGGGTGGTTGAAGCCGCCACGTTTTGGAGTGGTTTATCAGGCAGCAGTGGGTGATTGAAACACTCGATGTCAGCAGAGAAGTAACACTTCATTTTCTCTCGAGCCGTGCAGACGCCTGTCCTGAGCTGAGCCGTTTCTGAAGTCTCGGTGCGCAAGAGGTTTGGCAAAGTCATGCTATTTCCATATGCATGTATACCTGGAGATGCGCTGGTTCATACAGCTTGTAAGAATTGAGCTTCAGAAGGCCCTCATTTAATGCCTGACCTGGGTCTGCCTGGCATTTCTTAACATGGTGACCAATCTTGGCTCTGCTTGCCTGACTGGTGGTGAGCCCTTCAGGATGAGAGTCACCATGATCACCTGTATTACAGCTAGACAGATGGCATGTGCCGCACTGACTCTTCCTCTTGGCATGCAAATCAGATGACGAGAGATCATCATCTCGCCCAGAAGTAATGAAAACACACTGCCATCGAGTCCATTTTGACTCATGATGATCCTGTAGGACAGGGGAGCACTGCCCTGTGGGTTTCCAAGACTGTCATTCTGCGGGAGTAGAAAGCCCATCTGCCTGCTGCGGAGAGGCTGGTACTTAGCAGCCCGACTTGTAAGCAGCTTTGCCACCAGGGTGCCTCACCTGTCAAGGCTGATCCTGCAGTGACAGTACAGCAGATGCTGGCCAGGATGCAGCAAGACTGGAATCGTCATCCATTGTTGGTGGGGCTGGAAAGCTACAATCACTGGAAAATAGTCTGGAGCTTCCTGAAAAAGCTGGAAATAGCAATCCCGTAGACCCGGCAGCCCCCCTGCTTGTTGGATATCATAGACAAATAAGATCCCAGACGCAAACAGATCTATGTGTCCCCATACTCACCACGGCACTCTTCACAGTACCGAAGAGGTGCGGCTGCCTGAATGGGGGATGTGGATGGACAGGCACACAGGCAGTAGGGTGTGGGAGGTGTGTGGCTGGTAGACAAGTGGTCACTTTCTGACAGTTACTACTTAGAGGTGTATTTTCCTTTAAACTCTTGAATTTTGTTCAGTTCGTTTTCTGTTTTCCAAATGGAATTTCCTATGCTGTCAGTATGTTTCATATTTTTATATAAAAGCTTATTTCAGTATATTCCTTTTCCATCCCAGCTTAGTTGAGGCTCTTTTTGACCCCTTCTCAAACACTTCTGAAGGAACAGTTTTATTTGTAAGTGAACATGGGGAAAACTAGGGCTGGTGTCAGGCACAATTTGAGCATTTCTTAGCGTGTTCCCTCTCGGGTTGCTGCTCGATGACTATCCTGGGATCTGAAGGAGGAGTCTGGATGGAATTCTTCATCCAGACTTGAGTGTGGGCCAAAATAAACAGCGATTTCAGGCAGGCAGCTTTGGTACCATGACAGGGCCAGACACCAGATAGCGGAAACACCAGAGAGGGCTCTGTAACGTCAGCAAAGAAACAAAGAGCTGATTCATCTGAGCTTAGCCTTCCTAAACCGCATGCCTCAGTCGGTCACACAGGACCCCGGACGTCAGCAGGACTTTGTCTGCAGGGGGCATTTGGCACCACAGGTACAAAAGCCAGTCCCTTCCAGAGCCATGTCTGCAAAATCCAGCCCGATGCACTGGGGCCACGTGGCAGTGACTGCTACTGCTGGGCTGCCCAGGGCACTCATGATCTCAGCCACAGCATCAAGTGCTCAGTCCTTCTTGATCCAGCATTTATTTCTGCAGATGTCCAGTGAGTGAGTCCCAGTGGAAACAATGAGCACAGAAATCTTAGTAAGGGATTTTCGCTGCCCCCTGTAGGCCATGGCGGTAGGGGGATTCTCGTGCTCACCACAGATTCTCACTTCCACAGGAAGTCATCTGGGCCAAACTCCTGGGTACAGCCAAGAAACAGGAAGCCCTGGATGGCTCACCTGCCCGCACTTGGCTGGCAGTAGCACAGATTTTTACTGGATCTACCTTGGGGATGGTTTGAAGAACAGACTTAAGTAAATGGGATCCAGTATGGGGCTTGGGATAATGTGTGCATAATTTCCTGGCATGTTGAAGCAAGCCTGTGCTGCACCTGTAATTATGTGCCCCGTTTCTCCCATCCTGTGCCACGGCAGTAGAAAGCTTGGTGAACAATCCCAACTTTTGAAAGATACCTGACTCCTCCCTGACGCTTTGTAGAAAACACTTGACGTCACAGCTTCAGCCCTGACCTACCTCCTCGCAAGCCCCTGCGTTATGCAGCCGCTCTGCAGCCTGGCCCCCCCGAATGTGTCCCTGACCGACCCTGCTCCGGCCTCATGCTGCCCCTGTGACTGGTACCCAGGCATCCATTCTTCCCTGACAGCACCTCACCTCCTCCCTACTCCCACTCCCCACCTGCTGCAGCTGGAGGTGATCTTTCCAGCTGTGTTTCTCATTGTAACTGCCTTCTCCTGGTGCTTCTTGGGCGCCTGCTGATTGGAGGGATAAGGATCCCCGGTGGCGGCGCCGTGGTGACATGCTCAGCTGCTGACCGAAAGGTAGGCAGCCCTCTGTGGCAGAAACACGAGGCTATCCCCTTGCGTAAAGGTGACAGACAACCTGGGAAATCCCATAGAGCAGTTCTACTCTGTCCTACAGCATCCCTGTCCATCAAAATCCACTCACCTGCAGTGGTTTTCTTCAGAACAACCTGTAATTATTTTGCTTTTTTTTTAAAAGAATTATCACTTGTATTTATTAACTCTTGTGGTTTGGAGCAGTGGTTGGTTGTGTGGCTCAAGTGGAAAACAACTGTGTTTGCTTTTGTGCCCAGGATTTCCTATGGTAAACAGGTTTCTGCAGATTCTTCTAGCGTATCAAGGCTGTTGGAAACATCGCATCCACCAGCAGTGTCTTCTCCCCAAGATTCTCTTCTCATCCAGTGAACAGAGAGAGACCTTTGGATTAGAATCCATGTGTTCCTTTTAAAGCAGCGGTTCTCAACCTGTGGGTCACGACCCCTTTGGGGGTGCAGCGACCCTTTCACAGGGGTCGCCTGAATCATAACAGTAACAAAATGACTGATGAAGTAGCACCGAAAGTAATTTTATGGTTGGGGGTCACCACAACATGAACTGTATTAAAGGATTGCGGCATGAGGAAGGTTGAAAACCACTGTTTTAAAGGATAGGGTCCTCCCCCTAAATAGCCATTGACGTGCTCTGGAATGGATATAATTTCTGCAGTCTGCTCCCGATGCCCTGTGCTTGCCATGTTCCCATACCTGCTGCTGCCCTTCGAACTGTCTGCCCTAAATCTAAATTGCTTGCTGGAGATGTATTTTTTAAAATGATCTTAATAGTATAATCCAGGAAGCCTGGCCTTTAAATCCTTATGCTAATGTTTATGCCCAAACCTTATTTGTAGACCAGCCCAATTTTTCCAAAATGACATAGTAATAACAAAGACACCTGTTGACCACTACACTGGTGGCGAAGCGGTTACACATTGGGCTGCGATGGGCAATGTCAGCAGTTTGAAACCACCAGCCACTCCCCAGGAGAAAGATGCCGCATTCTACTCCTGGGAAGAGTTACAGTCTCAGAAACTCACGGGCAGTTCTTGCCCTCAAGGGTCACCATGAATTGGAATCAACTCAATGGACATGAACCTCAATGGCAGTGAGTGGAGTTCTTCGGTATTTTTCATGTTAGCAACGCAAGCATAGAATTATCTTTGGAAAGGACATGCTAATATTCTTTTTTTTTTTGCTAATATTCATTGTAAACTGTGCAACATCTTTCTTGCCCACTTGGGCCTGGAAGTGTGGTCTGCTGTGACATTCCTTTTTTACTTGATACCAGAAGGTCAGAGGCCACTGCCGGGACATTGGCTGTGTGACCTATCTCATCCAAGTTGGTGCTGGCTCCTTGACTCCTGGCTGGGTGCTCTCCTTGTCCTCCTTCCACTCCTCCCCACCTGCAGTAGTCAGCACAGAGCGGCTGCGGCTGTGGCGGCTGCAAACCTCGCCCACCTCCCTGGACTCAGATTTGCCTCCAGCGCAGCTTCCTTGCCAGGAGCTGCCGTTGAGTGCATCGTCTTGTAACTCCTGTCTCCCCATCTGTCTGTCTCATTAGACTCTGAGCAACCAGAGAGGGGGAATCGGATCTCATTTATTATTTGTTCCAGGAGCAGCCCTCTGTTGTGGTCAATGTGCAGTAAATCTTGGGAAGATAGAAATATGAGAATAACGAATCCTTGGTCACTGGTGAGGGGAAACGCCTGCGTACGCCAAACAAATTGGTGTCGTTTAGCTTTGCTTCAGGGTCTGCCTTTAAAAACATTGTTGACAATATTTATTGAAGATGTTTATGAAAGGAGTGCGTCCTTTTAAAGTAACGGGCAAACTGTGGTGGTTGTTACCCGGGAAAGGATAGTGAAGATAGACGTGCATATGCATTTTCAGAAATGGAAAATAATCAGAACACCTGCTATTCTGAAAAGAGCCAGTATACTACAACACATGATTTACATGTGACCTCCACCCCCCCAAAAAAAATCCCTGAAATAGCTAATAGAAGACAGTACGAGACAATGTTTTCTAGGGAGTACAATGATACCTTTTAGTTGAGTAATATAATGTAAGCCATCTCGATACCATTTGCACTCAGTAACATGAAATTTGTTTCATGATCTAATATATTAGTTCTCACTCACGGCCATCTAGTGGACGCCAACTCACAGTGACCCCACAGGACAGGGTAGAACTGCCCTGCGAGGTTCTGACACTGTAACTCTTTATGGGAGGAGAAAGCCCCATTTTTCTCTCTAAGCAGGCTGATGGTTTTGAACTGCTGACCCTGTCGATTGTAGCCCAATGGGTAACCACTCGGAGCTACCTGGGCTCCACCTGTTTGCTCTAATACATACATACATACCCATATAGATGTGTGTGTATATGAAAAAGAAGAAACATGCTTACTCACTTCCAATTGTTCATTTCTGAGAAGCAGGGCGGTAAAATGGCTTCCCTCCTCGTCCCCAGAGCCCTGAGTCCTGCTAAGGACTGCTCTTGTTTTAGCACCGTGGTTCTCAAACAGGGCGTTGTTGTTGTCTCTTCCCATCCTGTCACCTGCCTCCAGAGAACCATTGACAATGTCCTGAGACATTGTTGATTGTCACAGCTGGGGTTGGCGCCCCCTGTCAGGTGGGTAAAAACCAGGGATGCTGCTACCTGTGACCTGCGTTGGCCGGCTGCCCCCCTCCGCAGAGAACCTGTCCAAAGTGTGCTGGATGCCCGGCTTTCAAGGGTTTCCGCATGGCCACTGGGGGCTGTAGGGCTGCACGCTTGCAGAGTGACTGGTAATTTGACTACTGCTGTCAAAGGGGAACTGCCAGAAAGATTAATTTTGAGCTCCCCATAACAGGCTTGAAATAAACTATCCTGTGTATGGTACACTAGAGAAAAGTTTCCCCTGTTTAATTCATGGCCTCGTGCAGCTGTAAACTCACCCGTGACCCCAGGACTGTCTTAAATTTTCTTTGGAGGGGCTTATGGGTGACCCTCGTGTCAACGTAGAGGCAATTAATGTTTCTGAACAATATGGCTTGCACATCTTGAGGTCTCTTAGGAGCAGGACAGCAGCAGCAGTAAGCACCGTTGAAATGCTCCAGGTTAAGGGGCGGATTCTCTCCACTTCTGATGGTCACGGAGGGTTTGCCAGTGGCATTTATCCATCACCATGTTTTCCTCGCCCTGGTGGAAATGAAGAGAAACTTGGCAGCGTCCTAATAACCCCTGAGCTGAATTGTTCGTATCCTAGCAGCTAAATCCAGTTCATCTTTCTTAAGAGCACAGTGCCGTCCTGTGCGTTTTAGGGTGGGTGGCTTCCCTGAGGCACATGTGCTTCCACCTGCCCCGGTGGAAGTGGATGGTGTAGGTGCACACCAAGTGGATGGTGGTCAGCTCTTCTTTTCTGTTCTTGCCTGGGTGCTGCTGATGTTCAACATAAGCCTACCATGTTGCCCACTCCCCGAGAAACCCCATCCCAGCTCAGTAGTCATTCCCTCATCTCCCAGGCTGCGCATTTGGGGCCCACTTAGTACTTGACCAGCCTCGCTCTCTGGATTCTGGTGGTGGGGTGGGTTACCCTTCCTGGAAGACAGCTCAAGAGTATCATGGCTCCACTCAGCTATGTCCATACACCATGGCCGTGGACACCAAGGAGGGGGCGAGGATTGATTGATTCCCCCCTAGAATCTGCTCGTTTCTTCTGTAACTTGCAGCAGCTGAATATGAACAGAGCTTTGTGTTGGCCCTGTGGCATTTTCATGCGTGCTGGGCTGGGCATACTTTGGAGCTGACTTTCCAAACCACAGCACGATGAGGGAAAGACATTATCAAGGACATTTTGGCCCTAGTCGATGTGTGTTTTCTTTGTTCTCTAGTTCTCTGGGAAATGTTTAAGTGCGCTCTGGCCAGAACTTAGAATCAATTTTAGGGGGTCTTGGAAGAATAAGACGTTAAAAACGGAATTCTTCTTTTCCTTTTCATTTCTCGAGTTTCCTTTGCTTTGTACTTCCCTTGAGGTTGGGGATGGGCTGAGGAAAACTGACTACAGGCCACGCTGTGGGGATGCATGCAGGCTCTTGGTGTTACCGTGGCGTCCCCTACACTCTCGCCACGGAGTTCTCAGCAACTTGGAACATCTGCCCGCCCCCTGTATCCCAGGTGCCACATTTCAGCACCGCCCACTAGGGGCTCGGCTCCTGACTAACAAACAACTGCTCATGAGGAAAACATCGCAAGAGGGATAGAGCTTTTCCTTTGTCTCAATACAGACTCCTGGAAAGAAGAGTCTAGTGAGATGCTAAGTGTTTTTATACTTTAGTTCAGCTGTCATTTAACAAACTCATCCCCAGAGGCTTCATTGAATTCTTTGTGGGGTCAGTGTGGGAGGCTTGGTGAGCCTTGGGTGAGAGCTTGGCGGGCAGTCTGGCTTGTTTTCCGAGGGAGGGGTACCTTTGTACTGTAGTTAATCCAGCGCTGCCTGGGAAACTGCCATTTCCAGAGATGGCCCGCGTCCTCACTCACTTGTTGCAAGTGAAATTGTCGAGCAGAGGGCTGTGTTTCACGTGATTGCATTACAGTTCATGTTTACGTTGGCTGTTGTGAGGGCCCTCTGGGATGGCCCTGACTCAGAGGTACCCTGCGGACAACAGAACAAAACACTACCCATTTTGTACCCTCTTCACAACTTTCGCTAAGTGTGAGGTCATCGTTGCAGCCACTGTCGAGCCATCCGGTTGAATGTCTTCCTTTTTTTTACTGACCCCTCTACCAACTGTGATGTCCTTTTCTAAGCCCTGGTCCCTCTTGAAAGCATGTCCAAAGTACATGAGACAGAGTTGTCTCACAAGCCTTGCTTGTACAGATTATTCTGGCTGGGCTTTCTCTGAGACAGACAGGCAGGTTCTCTGGCAGCCCCACGGCACAGCCAGGGTTCTTCCCCAACACGGCAGTTCCACGGCAGCAGCTCTGCTCCAGTCTCCCGGACTCCTTGGCCAGCTCTCACGTCCACAGAGGGACTGAAAACATCCTGGCTTTGATCAAGCGCCCCTTAGTTTTCAGAGTGACCTCTGTGCTTTGTCAACACATCGCAGCACGTCATTTGGTTTGTTGACTACTGCCTCCATAGGCGTTGCTTGTGGATTCAAGCCAAATGAAATCATCGACAGGGTCAGTCGTTCCTTTCATCTGTTCTGATGCTGCTTATGGGTCGGTCTAGTTGGAAGGATTTTTGTTTTCTTTATGTTGAAGTATATGTAACCTACTCTGATCTTCATCACTAAGTGCTTCAAGTCCTCTTTGCTTTCAGCAAGCAAGGTTGTGTCATCTGCATACCCAAGGTTGTTAGTTCTTCATTCTTCACACAGCCCAGCTCTTTGGATTATTTGCTCAGCATCCAGATGGAACAAGTATGGATGCAAGTAAAGTATACAAACCCTGACACACACACCTCTCCTGATTTTAAACTGGGCAGTGTTTCCTCTTGGTCTGTGCACAGGTTCCTTGTGAGCACAATTAAATGCTCTGGAATTTCCATTCTTCTGAATGTCACCCATCATTGACAATGGTTCAGCGAGTTAAAGGCTTGTGCATGTTCCTGAAAGCACAAGTAAGCATCACTCTAGTAGTCTCTGCTTTCAGCCAGAAGGTCTCTGGCCCCAGCAATAATCCGGCTCTCTGAGTTTGTGCACGTCCTTGTCAGTGTAGTGCATCCGCTGCTTCTGCAGAGCTCTGTGTGTGCTGTGATGTTCCACATTGCCCTGTTCTGTTGGATCGCCTTCTTTGGGTGCGCACAGGGATGGATCACTTCCCGGCGATAGGCTAGATAACCGTTTCCTAAATATTTTGGCACAGACGAGTGAGTGCTCTGAACATTGCATTTGTCAAAACATCTCAGTTGGTACTTCATTAATTCATGGAGCCTCATTTGTCGCCAATGCCTTCAGGGCAGCTTGAACCACGACTTTCAGTGCCATTAGTTCATACCTGTGGACATGGTTAAATATTGACCATTCCTTTTTGGTCCAGTGATTGTGTATTCCTCTGTCTTCTTGTGATGGTTCCCACGTCATTCAATATTCTACCCAGAGAAGCAGCCCTTCCAAGAACTCGAGCTTGCAGTTTGTCTTTGGCTTTTAGCTGAGAAATGCTGAGCACGTTCCCTTTGGGTTTTCTCACTCCCGGTCTCCTGCCCACCCCACCCTTTCCCCCGATGCTGTTCTTTGACACCCTCTGTTCCGCTCTCCCACTTCATTGGTTTTTCCCTTCGCTTTTGTCAGTCGTTTACGTTCAGAATAACCTTCAGTCTTTTGTGACATCCAGTTTGGGTTTTTTCTATCTTTCCTGTCTTTTTAATGACTCTTTGCTTTCTTCATGTAAATTGTCCTCGATGTCATTCCAGTACTGTTGAGTGCATAGATTTATTCTTGAGTCTGAAGAAGGACTTATGGACTGGTATCCATAAGTTGGACTGGGCTGGGATGCCTTCTTCATATATAATTACTTCTTAAAATACAAAATAACAAACCAAGCTCACTGTAATTGAGTCAATGCTGACTCATAAGGACCCCCTGTGGGTTCCCAAGACGGGAGTACAAAGCCCAGTCTTTCTCCCGAGGAGCTGCTGGTGGTTTCCAACTGCTGACCATGCAGACGCAGCCCAATGCGTGACCACTCCACCACCAGCTCTCCTTCCTCTTTCTTATACATAGATGAGCGTCACTGGATGGTTTCTCTAGACGGCCCCGCCTAACCCACCAAGCACCCTGTAGTCACTTCCTTCTTCCATAGGCCGCCTGCCAGTTACAATCTGAAGCGCCCTGGTGATGCAGTAGGCTAACTGCACAAGAGCTGCTAACTGCTGTTTGAACCCACCAGCTGTTACATGGGAGATTGTCTGCTCCTGTAAAGAATTTAAGATCTTGGAGTCTCAGAGGGCCTGTTCAACTCGGAGCTATGAAGTTGCTGAGTCAGAATTAACTTGCGGGCAGTGAAATCCGCATTACATAGACGTGCATGCATGCATGCATTCCTGCTCAGTCTACGGACTTCATCCTTGATAGTGTGTCTGTCCAAGGAGAGCAGAGGAACGTGTGATAGGAAGCTTGTTAAAATCAGACCGGAGATGCACATAGGACTAGAGCAAAGGATGCTTCCTGTTTCACGTTTTTTCCCCATGACATTTTTGGCCCTAAATGTCACTTGATTTGCCTTCAGGTCTTTAAATATATATACATACATAC
>NW_022103968.1:8460368-8461642 GCF_000313985.2 Echinops telfairi
GGCGGCCCTTGTGAAAGGGTTGTTCAATTGATAATGGATTGTAAAAAAAACCGAAGGGGTGGCGACCGACAGGCTGAGAACCGCTGCTCTAAGTCTGTACGGGAACAGACAGCCTCATCTTTCTCCCACAGAGCAGTTGGTGGGGTTGGCTTTTATTTTCAACCTTACTGTTGGCAGACCAGTCCCGGGAAAAGGACAGGAAAAGGAGGAAACCCTTGGAGAGAATGGATTGGCACGGTGGCTGCAACAGTGGGCCCACACAGAGTGATTGCGCAGGGCCTGGTAGCTTCCTTTTGCCGTTCACAAGGTCGCTGTGAGCCGGAGCGGACTGGGCAACACCCAATAACAGCAGCATTAGCCGGGCGATGCTTAACTCACTGTGCCACCAGGGTTCCCTGGCTCACACAGTCCTGCTGCCAGTCTATCTTCTCAGCTCTGGCCCATGGCCCCTAGGGCATAAGAACCCTTGCCAAAATGTGTGGTGGGCCAGCACCGCATCCTGGCTGAAGAGCTGGAGCCAGAGCCCCCTGCTCGCTGCCCAGGTCCTTGCGAGGGCCCCTTTGGTGTGCCAGGCATCCTTCTGTGGACCGGACCGGTGACGTTTGCTGCTGGTTAGGCCCATAGCACTTGTTATTGTAATGATATAATTGAATGAAATGTTAAGTCAACTGATAATCGATTGTAAAACAATTGTTTCCATTAAAATTAATTTGAGTGCTTTGGACAGATTCAAATGCGAATCATTAGAAATCTTTCCAAATAATTGTGGAAGCCAAAACTGAAGGAAATTGGAGTTTAAAAAAATCTATGAAAATTCATAAAGATTCTGCATGTTCCCAGTGCTTGGAGGAACCAGTGAGTCACAGGGAGGCCTCTTCAGGGAAAGGTTGGCCCTGAGTCCAAGAATGGCAACTTGGTGCAAAAACCAACGTGAGTTGCTTATGGGGTCACTGTCTGCACGTGTCTCCATGCGACTCCCCCCACCCCACCCCACACACAGCATTGCAGTCACTTCCAGTGAGTGAACGCACTGCAGTGAGCCCTGTCCGTTTGCCAGGAGGTGGCTTTTGCTGGCATTTATTCTAGAGTAGGTATAGTTGAAGTCTGTACCTGTGGAATATTCCCCACTCTCAAAATGTTGACATCAGAATGTACAAGAAAGTGGAAAGAAAAGTACAGATTCTTCTCCCCAAAGTCTCAAGTTATCAGCATCCCAGTACTATTGCTTTATCTCTTTGCACATGTACAAGGAAAGGGTTTCACCAAGTTCGGGG
>NW_022103968.1:8462053-8467311 GCF_000313985.2 Echinops telfairi
GCCATGTTTTTAAAAGGTTGGTAGGCTTGTAGTGGAGTTTGCCCGTTCCTTCGAAATTGTATTCAGCCTAAGCTTTCTTCGAAATTGTATTCAGCCTAAGCTTTTTTGGGTGGGTCATTCTAGGGGCAGCCCAGCAGGCATCTGTTGATGATGATGGTAACTTAGCTCACTTCGTGCAGGTGGGATCTCCCCCTTTCTCCACCTTGAAGCTCAGTGTCTTACCTGGGCAGTTAGTAAGCATTGTGTGAGGTCAGGCTCTGGGACTGCATGACATCCTCTTCCCCACCAGCTCCAGGGAAAGATGGGGCTTTCTCCTCCCACAGAGGTGTACCGTTTCAGAAATCCACAGGGCAGTTCTGCTCTGTGCTCCGGGGTCATCGACCCGATGGCAGTGAATACTACAACCTTTTACCCAATGGCAGAACCCTGCTGCCTTGTTCTTAGCCGCTTCTGAGTATTAGGATTTTTAACATATATGATAGGATTCCCGTGATTTATGATCATTTAGGAATTATGTGTTTATGGGTTCTCTTAAGGAAAAGCTATAGAGAGGTGGAAGAAAGATTAGCTTTCCTAATAGAATTTAGATATTTTTAACTACTTTTTTTCCTTGAGGACAGCAGAGTTATGATCTCATTCTCAAACACAGAAGCGCTGAGTTCTTATTTCTGGCTTCCTGGCTTCTGTGAACAGTTTTCTCATCTTCAGTATCACCTGTACACTGGGGACGTCAGTCACCGCTCCTGGTAACTCTGAAGACTGATCAGGTAGTCGGTGTGACACTGCTGAACCTCGGTGAGTACTGTGGCTGTTAGGTGCTGTCGAGTCGGCCCGCGCGCCTAACCGCCCGTGCACATCACGATGAAACACGGCCCTGTCCTGTGACGTCCTCACAGCTGTTCAGCTTGAGCCCATTGTCGCTGATAACGGTCAGTCCTTCCCAGTGAGCGTCTTACACTTTTTTTTTTTGACCAAGTGTGATGTCCTTTCCCACGGGCTGGTCTCTCCTGCCAACATGTCCAGTCTATATGAAATGAAATTTGGCAGTTATGTAATGATTTAATCATCTTGCACTTTGTGATCTGAGGTAGCCATTTTCCATTTTCACGTGAAGCCAGTTTTCACGTAACGACATGGTTATTGGGAACCGGCCTTGCTGACACGTGAGGAAGAGGCGGGTCAGGAAATGAACTTTCTTTTCGTGTCCTCAGTGCATTTGACACTAGTTTGTGGGTTTGGTTTTGTTTTGTTTTCCCCTGTAACATCCCCTTCCACTAAAGCTGTTTCCTAAACATGCTCTGGAAGGTTGACCTTTAATTCTGCCTGTGTAGTTCTGTATGGTCATCTGAACATTGTTAATACAGAAACGAGGCCCCTGTTGCTCAGAGAGCCTACTGCTGAAATTAACATTAAATAACTGGGGGCCAGCTTCATTTATTCGGGGTTGAATTTTCCAGCCTTGGAGCTCAGAAACACACAGTGAAGTCTGAAGATAGTGAAGAAACATCTTCCATAAATAGTCTGTGGAGATAGAAAATATACTTACAAGATGGAAGTGATCATAAGCTACTAGGGTTGGGTCCAAAGGACTCAGGCGCCAGCTTCCAGTAGCTACCACTGACCAGAAAGTGAGCATTGATAAGGATGGCTGCGTGGATTGGAACATATTCAATAGCTTTAAATCTGTGAGTTCCTCCGGAGACTCGGGCTATGTCTGCAGACGTGAGCTGTGTGGCACCTCGCCGCCCTTAGATCCTGCAACTCCAGAAGCTGACAGCCTTTCCACAGACAGCGTGTTCTCGAGCCTCAGCTGGGAGCCAGCCTCGCCTCTGACGACAGCTGTGGCTCCAGGCGCTGCACAGAGTAACTTGTCAAGACCATACTTTCCCACATCTGGAAGTTATGTAGACTTCAGCTTCAATTTTACTTATGCTCCTTCCAGAGAGCTCTGACATGGTACACTGATAAGATAATTGTTCTATTTTGATTTCTCCACACAGTTATTGCATGGAAAGGTGATGACTGGCTTCTTACAATTGCAGAGTGCACTGTGCAGGCCGGCCTCGGAGATATTGCAGGCTTGGTTCTAGACCGCCGTGGTGAAGCTGGGGTCACAGCCCAGCGAGTCCACACGAAGGTTTTGGTGTCCCCTGTGCATGTGAAAGCCAGGTGCATGCTCTCCTGCAGCCTCCTAAGTGCCCTGGCATGAAGAGAATGTTGAAATAGTGTGAGACTGACACGAAGTGAACACTGGGGTGGCTGGGGGAATGGTGCCGGGATGCGGGCTGGGGGCTCAGGTTCTGCAAACCTGCAGTCTGTCAGAAAGTCAGCCTCAGTGGAGCACCATAAAGTGACGCCCATCAACCAGGGTGTGCCTTGGGGGTTTTGTGCGCTAGTCAAAGATAATGCCCTTCTAGAAGAACTTTAATTTATTGGCATTGCCGTCAAACGCTTACCCTTCGTAGCCGTATGTTTTTAAGGAAATCCTAAATAGCACTTAGAAATCCTGGCAGAAAATTCGAAAAATCTCTTGGTGTTTGGCCAAGTCCATGATTTTGTAGCAAAAGGAACGAGGCAATCAATCCGTTTTCGGCGGAAACATTACTGATGACTCAGCTGGTGGGTGGGGTTGTGGGAACTCTCACTGGGTGCTAGCAGTGTGGTGAATTGGGTCCAGATTAGCAGAAGCCTAGGCTGCGTGTCTCAGAGGGAGTGAAAATGACGGTTTCCTTGGTTGGCATTTTAAAGTTTCTTCCATGTTTGTAGCATGATAAATTCTTAGCAGTAATGAACCTAACATTCTGGGACAAGGCCTGATTGGGTCACTGTGTGAATAACTTCTGTTTAAGTGGCAACTGACAGAGCTCTTCACGGCTGCGTGACTGATGCTCATCTAGAGAAGGCGGCTCCAGGGGTGGGGTCTGGGAGCTTGTGCCCACGTGGGCACCCAACAAGCCAAGCTGTTGGCATCACCTCCACCCGAGTCCATCCAGCAGAAATGCCCACGGTCCTGACGACATCCGAGAAGGGGGGATATGGAGCCCCCAGGACTCCTGCTGCTCAGTTGAGGGGAAAGGTTATACTCAGACTTGAAGCCTTTCAATCACGTGTGATGACTTTTCCATCAGGCAGAAAGAGAGGCGTGATTACAAAGACCCCCCTGGGAAGGCTGTGGGGTTGTAGCTGCCCCTGGCTTCCTCTGGGCATCCTCAAACAGACCGTTATGATTGAGGCTCTCGGGCCTTGAAAAAATGTTTACTGTTTGCATACTCTCGAAAACCTGGTTAGAGATGTGATCTGTCAGGCAGCTTGCTGGGTTTATGGCAACTCGGAATGTGCTTGGAACTAGTTTAGCGTTTGTTTGATTCAGGGCATATTGATTAAAAAAGAAAAGAAGAATGCTGAAAAGTAGAAACGGTATGTTTTTTAAGGGAGCCAGACTCTTAACAGGCCGCCAGCAGTGGCTGGCACTGGCTAGGTGCTGGGGAATTTCAGCAGAGAAAGGGATTTTGGTTCTAATCCTGGCTTTACCAGTAATAGGCCTTGATCAGCTTATTTAACTTTTCTGGCAACCCCACGCGCACGCATTTTTCCTAATATTAAGAAACCGGAGCTCTCCTGTCCGTCCGTCCCCCCTCCCTCCACCCCATTGTAAGAATCTGTCTAAGGAATACATTTGGGCACAATTCGTTAAATTCAATAAATATCCAGTAGTGTTGTGTTGGGAACTCACTCCACTGGGCCGGTCAGCAGACAGAGACCCATACAGACAGGCGGCATTTAAGCTTGATTGGCTTTATTGTGTGGTTTGTTGTTTACTTTTGCTTTTTATGCAAATGGGAGGTTTGTAGCAGCCCTGTTTCAAGCATGTCTACTGATGTCATTTTTCCAACAGCACATGTTCACTCTGTGTCTCGGCCACACTTGGTCATTCTCGAATTATTTCAGCGTTTTACATAATGCTACTGCACGTCTAATGGTCTGCGGTCTGGTGTAAATGGTCCTTTGAGATGCACTGGAAGCCCGTGGCTGGGTGAGACCTGTCTTACTGCTGTGGTTTGAGACCTCCAGGGCTTGCCCATCTTCCCAGCTAGGAAAAAAACCCAAGGTGTATGTGTATGTGTTGGGCGGGGTGGTGGTGGTGCCGCTGCAGGAGCATTGGAGAAGGAAGGAGGGGTCATGCTGAAGTCAGAGAAGCACAGCAGCAGATGGGCAACCCCATTGGGTCGCTGAAAGCTTTGGGGAAGATTTCTGGAAACCCAGCTCGCTGACCAGCCCCGTGCCTCACAGTCTCAATGAGCAAGGCCTGGCGGGCGGTAGATTGGCTTTTTCAGTGACTAGCAGCTGAGAGAACAACCTGCAGAGCAGTTCTGCGCTGTGACACAAGGGGTCGCTGTGTGTCAGTCGGCTCATAGGTTGCAGCAATGTGTTTCTGTGCGGGCATTTCTTTAAAGGCTGTTGCCGCTCTTCTGGATGGAAAGGTTCCTGAGAATTGAGACACGGGGTGGGCAGGGGTGCAGACATCCACCCATGGTGAACCCTGGGCTCTAGGTGTGGGGACAGGCATGTAAGAAGCGCATACTGAAGTGCAGGTGTGAGGAAGGGGATGGGAGCAAGTGGTGGTGAGGGGTGAGGTGGGGCAGAGTCCCAGGAAGGCTCTGGGGAGACAAGTGTAGGCCAGTGGCTAGGCCTCCACAGGCTCCTGGATGACCTGTGGTTCCCGGCTGCCCCGGGCTGGGGTGTGGCAGGCCGAGCAGGTTTTGTCCTCGCACCTGGGGTTACGCTTTCTCAACCAGGGAACTTTAGCGAGTGGGTGGTCCCGCACACGCACTCACGAGCCCCCCGTGGGGTAGAATGAACACAGGCACTTGTGTGTACTGTATCCGAACGTTTGTGCTGCTGGTGTGATTAGTACGTTCTGCATCCGTTTCAGAGTGTGGTGGCTTTTATCTTTGTCATCTCTAATCGGTTGTAACGAAAACGGCTCTCATAGAGACCTGTGGCCTTTTCTGTCTGTAAAAAGGGATGCGTGTGCACCATGAAAGCTAGGCGCGATTTTAAAAGCTACTGATTGGTACACACGTTGATATTAATAGGTCCGTTGAGTGGTACAGAGCCCATGAAGGGTTTGTAAATGGGGAGTTTGCACACCAGTTCTCCCAGCGGCCACTGGATGAGGGTTTGCGAAGGGCAGTGGGGTGGGCTGGAACTGGAACCGGGCGCTCTCACCATTGGCCAGACAAGGTTGGTGCTAGTGG
>NW_022103968.1:8468340-8476932 GCF_000313985.2 Echinops telfairi
AACGATGTACAAATGCGCTTTACACAATTGATGTGTGTATGGATTGGGATAACAGTTGTATGAGCCCCAAATAAAATGATTTTTTTTTTAAAGAAAAAAAAAAAAATTGTTACCCCTTTCAACTTGTGACCTTTAGGTTGAAATTAAATTTGGGCTGGAAAAGACTCCCCAAATCTCTTCTTCACAGGCTTTCTTTGTGTTTCCTAGACGTGAAAAAGATTATCCCCGGGTCTCCAGAATAAAAGCAAAGATGGTGATTAAGACTGAATTAGAATCTTCATCCCTTATGATTTGCTAATAGTAAAGTAAATAGCCCAGTCTTAAAGAAGCTTTTCAAGTTAGCCCTGCAGCCTCTGAGAGCCCAGGGATTTTAATTAAAGAAGCACAGAACACCACTCGACTTTGTGTCTGTCAGTGGGGAAAATATGTATTTTAAAATTTTCAAAGCTTCCCCTCCCAGCACATGGAGCACACATGTCGGCCCTCCGAGTCGGGACACACGCGGATTCAGATGTTCCGGCCCTCTGTCGTCATGGTCTGGGCTCACCTCGCCAGCCGAGTGTGGCACCGTCCAAACACAGCTTTGAGACAGAGCAGCTAGAGTTACTGCTCAAGCACTCTCCCGGGGCCTGATAAAGTCCCCTCTGTTTGTGTAGCGAAGTCAGGGCGCAGGGGTCCGCCGGGCACTGGGCGGTGGATGCCTTTGGTGTTGTCTTTCAGGGCAAAGACTGGAATCAATAAGCCGGTATTTCTACTCAATTTCTCTGGAGGCACACCCCCACGCTCGTGATTGTGCTGAACTATTTTTGTTAATGTGGTATTAGCGCTTCCCTTTAAGCAATTAGCTTTAGTAAAATCAGCAGGTTCATTGCCGGCAAAATGGGCAAGGGCGCCGAGTTTCCTTGATAAAAGGCATGAAAATGTCCATTCAGTCCTTTTTGTTCGGAGCTCATGGTGTGTTCTCTCTCTCTCTCTCTCTCTTCCTCCCTCCTTCCCCCTCTCTGTAATATCGTCTTTTTGGTGTTCTTACAGTTTAATTTAAGCTGAACTTTCAAAACAAACTGTGCTGGCTTATCTTTTGCTCAAATACTCACGGAATCCTTCCTATTTTTCCACATATTTATAAAGCATTCTTGAAAGTGAAATCTCATACAGAGCTTCGCTTCAGGACCAGGGTTCAAAGGAAAGTTCGTTTGGTTTTGATTTGAAAACTGTAAAAACAAAATCTCAAAATGGCAGGGTGTGAATTGGTAACTTTAGTTTTATTGCCCTCGGCCAAGCCCATCCCCAGATGGTTCCAATTAAAAGCCAAGAAGGCTAACTTGGGTGAATATTTTGTGCAAGCATTTCTTTACTTTTCTCCGATTTTTACCCCCCTCCTGAAAAGGGGGCTCGGAGGGGTGGGGTGGGGGTATGGGGCAAAAAAATCTCAAATTCTTTCACTTTAATTAAACCAATGGCTTCTCATTTGCATTTTATTTAAGCCCACACAAAGAAGCATGTACTATTCAAAGGGAATTCCGTATTGTCAGATTTGCAACCACATGCAGTACTGAATGGTTAGGGGTTTTTCCATGTTTTCTTATAGACAAAAAATAAGAAAATTAAAAAAAATATGTTAAAACCCTTTAGAAGTGGGATGTTTAGGAACGTCAGTACCTTCTTCAGGATTGTTTTGGGAATTTTCCGTAATGAGATTTTTATTGTTTGATCAGTTGTGCATCCAGTTTTCAAAAGGACTTACTTCTATGGGAACTTAGGAAATAGGAGGCTGTCATGAGATGAAAGGAGCCAGAAGGGCGTCTAAAGACCGGGGTCAGTAGCATCCCCTGACAGCCAGTGGACAGTGGGTCCACTCACGGCCTTGAACGTGGCTTCACACACAGCACTCTGCGTCAGGAGGAAGGACCTGCTGGCGGGTTTGGGAATTGGCCTTTGGTCAGAGAGAGCATGGAGTTTCTTATTAAAAACTTACCTGGTCTGTTCAGTCTTAATGTGACCCTCTCTCAAGTCTCTTTGTCCCTAAGGAAACCAACCATTCAAAGCTATGTGTTTGTTACTCTTGGCCAGAAAGTGTGTACCAACAAAGCGCGGAAGAAAATATGTTCAGCCTTGAGTCAGTAACTGAAACCAGCGCGTGTCAGTAACCTCTAATCTACCTGAATGTAGAACCTCCTTTTGACCCGCTTGTGCCCTTGCCGGGCATTTATCATCCGGCGCTTTCAGCCTCAGGAAGTTCCTGTCCCAGTTACAGTACCTGTTGCCACCTGGTAGGGGCCTGGAGAACTGTGGGAATCTAAAGAAACGAGCTGCTTACCCCACCATTTCTGCCAACAGAATCCAGAGATACAATTGTATCAAAATCCATGCCTTGGAAAAAGGAAAAAGAAAGGTTTGTTTATTGCCGCATGTCTTCCGTTATTGAAAGCAGCAGTGTTGACAGAAACCTCAAAGCAGAAAATAATGTGGTCAGGAGGGGTTCATTTCATTCCCTCCCCCCCAATAGCTACCCTCGTGGGAAGGTTCTTCGGCCAGTGTTCTTGGATCAATGGTTGACTCCCCAAAAGCTGGGAGCTCTTTTTATGTAAAATAATGATGATAATGAAGTGGCGCTGCATCAGAAATACAAATTCAGCAATTGGGCCGGGACTTCCAATGTATTGTAGTTATGTTGTCCACGAACTTTGTGAACCCCCTCGTGTGGCTTGCATGACCAGTGTGTGTGCTGGGTGTCAGAGCGGCAGCCACAGTGTTCCGAGAAGGAGGTAGGAAAGCTATGGAGGGCCTTTACTGAATCCCTCGTTCATTTGTCCAAGAGTAGTTTACTGAACAGCTCTGGGCCCGTTAATAAACAAATCAGACTAAACTCCCTACATTCCAGCTTTCCCACAGATAAGAGTGAATCAGGTTATTAGTGAGTACATTGGAAGTGCAAACGGGTAAGGGTACTATGAGTATATTAACGAGTAAGTCCCTTGGGTGAAAAGTAGTAGGGGGACACTCAGCAAGCCTGGAACTGAGCCCTAAGGGAGCAAGGCAGCCCCTAAAGTGAAGAACGTCCCAAGGGACGCCGGCCCGACAGTCAGCTCTGTGGGATCCAAAGGGCTGGCCCCAAGCAAAGCTCACCGGGCAGGAAAGGACGATGGAAACGGAACCCAAGAAGGAAGAGGGAAGAAGGCCATTGCACCAAGCACATGCAAGCCACAGAAAACGAGTATTGATTGTTGAGGGGACACTAACTTGCTGTGTCAACTTTCACCTGAGTCATTTTAAAAGAACGGCAAGTGCCAGGTGGGTGGGGGCACAGATCGCCTTTGTTGGGAGGTGACGTTTGAGCGCACACATGAAGTGTCAAGCACAAAGCATGGTGGCCCAGAGACTGAGCAGCCTGTGGGGACCACCCCACCCCCCAGGTGGGAGCTAGGAGGTGGGCTGGGTGACCCAGTGAGAGCCATGGGAGACTGGGCCAGAAAGAGGCACAGCCACGTCAGCTCCCTCCAGGGTTGGACTTGGGCTCCAGTCGGAAGTGTGGCAACGTAAGCAAATACTCCGTTTGGGAAGTTATTGCCTGAAGATAAGCAGTTGCCAGGGGCCGCGGGGCGGAGGGAGGAGGAGTGACTGCTGATGAGTAAGGGGGTTTCTGGGGAGGGGGGCGGTGATGGTAATGTTCTGGAATTCCACACAAGCCTGTGCGTACTGAAACAGCCTGGACTGGACTTCAGAGCACGCAACTTCGGGCGTGTGAGTTCTCTCTCAATTGAAAAGGACGAAATTGCCAGTGTTGCCCGTCCTCCCTCTCACGTGGACAGCTGTGGCCCCAGAAGAGTCCAGCTTCAACGTACCAAGAAGTGTAAAGATGGTGCTGGAAGGGACAGCAGGGGTCCAGGCGACTCCACGGCAGGCCTGAGAGAAAAGACCGTCGTGGTTTTGTCAGAAGTAAGGTGTGCCCATCGACTTTGAAGCTGTCTTGCTCAAATGACCCATAACAGAAATCACATTTTCCCAACAACTCACCCCTGGAATTGTATGCCTAGGACACCCGCGTTCCTTGCCAACTAAGTTACTATAGTGCGATAGTCTCACCTTCCGTCGTAGTAACAGTTCTAATTTCTAGGCCTAATTCTGATGGTTCTATTTTGGTGAAGTGTAAGATGTTCTTCATGGAATATATTTTGTGATTTCTTTTGTAAACTGGAAAATTAGATCAGTATGATAATGCGCTTCAAATTATGGTGTAAAGCATGCAAGAGAGGAATGCCTTTATTCATCCCACCAACCAGACTCGGCATTATGTGCTCCCTTCTTCCGGAAGAGGCAGTCTGTTTTCCTAGAAAGAAGGGGGCATGCAGTGTGCTAGCTCCTCCTCTCCCCCCGCCCCACCAGTCCCCATGCTTTAGGTTTAACTTTGGCATTTCCGAGACTTTTATGTTGTGGCAACAATTGAAATTGATTTAAAAATCATGTGGCCATATTTTAATTTTTTTTCTTTCTTTGTGTGTGTGTGTGTGTGTGTGTAGTATATTTGGGGTTTTATGAATCATTTAAGTGGTTTTCACCGAAGAAAACAAAACCGCTGATGGTCTTAGCTGTCTGCTGGGCAAAAACATTTACTCTTCAACAGCCATTGAAGAGGTGCCCTGGTAGTACAGTGCTTAACCACCGGCTGCTCATCCAAAGGTGGGTGGTTTGAACCACAGTCTCTCTCTCTCTATGGGGGAAGGATGAGGGAGCCTACTTCCATAAAGAGTGTACCTCCGGAAACCCCAAGTGTGCGTGACTGCGTGACTGCCCTGGAGCACCCTTCTAAACCGAGACTGGGATAGGTGGGCTCGCCAGGGCTCGGTGTGTTCTGATGTGTGCCCCTTTGGTTTGGTCTGGATTTGGTGCCCAGTTTGAAGACATTTTGGTGGTTAGTAGATCACGGGGTTTGCTTAACTTTTTGTGAGTTCCCTCTGTGAACTTGAACTTGAGTGGTTATCTCTCACCACAGATGTTTAATAAACGTTGACAGTAATGCATGTCCCTTCACTTTGGGGCTTTTAAAAGGTAACTTTCAGTGTTTTCCCAGGAGTCCTTACCCACACTCTACTGTCGCCTCCCTTCTTGAAATGGTGTGCTAGCTGCAAGCCTCCATCTTTTCCTGGGATTGTCAGGGGCGCGGGGTGGAGGTGGGGGGCAGTGGTCGGGGGTCTTCTTGAGCTGCTCTTCAAAAATGGCAGCCCACATGGCAAGAGGAGCTAAAGACGGCGGCGCGATAAGCCTGTCAGACCAATTGCAGTCTCCAATTTTTGAGTGCTCTAGGAATTTGTGGTAACTCAGGTTTCACCCTAGTATTTACAGACCATCAGCACCCTAGGAGAGAGCTAATCTGCTTTGACTTCATTGTGCAGCCTGAATGAGTGTACTTAGAGGTTGATTAAATATTTTCCCTTCTGACCACGGGAAAGTAGGCCCAAATCCTTAAGTAATTACATTCTGAATGCAAACAGTTCTCTTTTGCTTCCTCTGGTTGGGGGGACAGGGCGCCTTTCAAGCCCTGCATCTGTGCTTGTGCGATGGTGGCTCGGCACGGAGCGGCAGGGCCCTCGGTCACATACCTCTCCACCAGCTGAGTTTCAAAAGCATGCCGTTTCAGAGAGGTTTATTTAATAAAACTCTGTATTCTTCAATGGCCTGAGAGGCCATTTGAAGCACTGGAGAAGAAGAAAGAAAGAACAAAAAGTCATGAAGAGCAAATACTGTTTTAACCCAACTGAAAGTTTCATTTCAGATAATGTGCAGAAGTGAGAAGGTGGGTGTCGATGGTCTCTTGGAGCTAAGTAGCTACAGGAGTTCAAAAGGAGACACTTGGCTCCACTTTCGTCATGTAGCTACGCAAGACAAGATTTTTGTGTCTGTGGAAAAATAAGAGCACTCGATTCATTGTTGTGAATAGCATCGTAAGGGAAGATTGTGAAAATGTCTGACAGTTGTCCCCTGTCACCACACACGACAGTGCATCTTCCTACAGGTCAGCCAATTCCACTAGAGTATGGAGGAGCTAATACAAGCCTGACTTGTCTTACTTACTTATTTACCACTGCTGCAGACAGTGCCTCGGTGCAGGGGCTGACTCCACCCCCTGCAAGGACTGTGGTAATAAGGAAAAGGCCCATGTTTTACCTCGAGGACAGAGGCCTTGGTCTCCTCTCCCCCAGTATCTGATGTGGGCAGTCAGTTTCCTTCTTAAATTGGAAAACGACATCATTCATTTGTTTTGGATTTTATTTTGTTTGCTTTTTTAACTTAAGGTGACATATTTCTCTTCATTACTAGACATTCTTGGGATTTTCTCCTTTCATGTCTCGCCGCCACAGCAGCAGAAGAGACGCCATTCTGTTTTTATAACCCATCTTGGTGGTATTTTTGTGCTAAAATACAGACTCCTGGAGTAATTTAAGGAGCTGAGCCATGATACTGCACAATGAACAGCAGCAAGGAATTAGATATGTCAGATGTTAACATATAAGGCCCCCCCCCCCTTTGTTACCAGTTAAAATAGTAAGGCACTGGCACATGAGTAGACAGGTCAGTATAACAGAATAGAATGTTAGAAAGAGATTAAAGCCTATATGGGTCTTTAGTAAGTTATTAAAGAGTTATTTTAAACCAGTGGGAAAATGAAGATTGTTCGAAGCATGATGCTGAGGCCACAGGGTGAACATGTGAAAGAAATTAGGTTGGCGTCTTCTCTTCGACCCTAACGCCCAAATAAATCCCAGGTAGAGCAGGGATGTAAGTCTAAAATGTGAAACCCTAAATATATTAGAAGAAAATGTGACATTGTTTTATAGTCTTCAAGTGAAGGGACTTCTCGGTTATGATGCAAGAGTAGAAGCCATTTAAAGAATGATACATTTGATTTCTGCACAGCACAAAACAGGGCACGCGCAGTCTGAAGATGGGTAAGCTCGGGAAACCGTCATCCAGCTACAAAGCACAGGCTTGCTGCCCCATAGGGAAAGGCCTGACCAGCAGTGCAGCAACAGGACAGGTCAAGTTTATGCAGGAGGAACTGCAAACGTCTTTTAAAACGACAAACCGTTTTTAAAATGTCATTATTTTGTTCCTGGGATATAGACACTGCAATTGATTTTTGTGCGTTGAATGCTTCAGTTCTAATTCATTTATCTGTAGAGTCCTTGACTCTCCATAATCTGCGACTACAGACCGTTTTTGTTGCTTGCTCTCACTTTGTTATGCTTTTTATTCCTTTACCCCTCTGACTGCTTGTGGAGGCCCTGGCGCATGGCAGATGGCGTGGGCAAAGATGGGGTCCTCCTCCTCCTCCTCTCATTTCCGCTTCCCACCTTGGTGCCCCTTCCTGCTGCCTCGTTCACTTGGCTTCCGGTCTCCTCTGGTGGAGTGTTCTGAGGCGCTGGTGCCTCTTGTGTGTCACCGCCCCCCTCGTGGGGCTGGCTCTTCTGCGCTGAGTGTGGTCTCTGCGCGTGGCTTCAGTGCTGAGTGAGAAGGGTGTCTGAGGACGGAGTTCCGGGGTTATGCTGTCTATCAGACCAGTCTGTCTGGACTTTTTTTTTCATGAATCTGAATTTGTTTGTACGCTTTTCACTCGTTCCATCCAGCACTTCTGTTGTGATGGGGTCGCTGTGGTAGCAGGGCACCATGGAGTGCTTCGGGACCAGCTAGTGGAGGCTGCGGATCCGGTGGGTTGTTTCCTTGAGGCTTTCTGGGCGGGGTCTTCACTCTGCTCCTGACAGAAAGAGACCAGTAGCTGTAACTTAAATGGCCTTCACAAGCTTTCAAGACCCCACTTGCCACTCACCCAAGTAGTATGGACAGCAGTGGCCTCCACCTTCCTCATGCCACCACCCTTCCAGACAGTTCTTCGTGTGGTGGTGTCATTACTGTCAGTTCACTACTGTTAAGAATTGGGCGACCCCTGTGAAAAGGTCGTACAACCTCCTAGGGTGTCGCGACCCACAGGTTGAGAACCGCTGGTTTAGAACATTGTCCTTAGATGGACTGTGTTTTGCCAGTTGACCCCCTAAAACTGGTTCCTTCTCTCAAGAGTTTTGATCATGAATGGATATTGGATTTTATAAAAGGCTTTCCTAAAATCAGCTGAAATGAATTGGATTTATTTCCTCTGGTATGTGAATTAGAAGAACAGCACTAAATGATGTACTTGTATTAAATCAGTTACATTACTTAGGGTGAGACCAGCTGCTCATGACCAAAGAGCCTCCATGACGGCCATCTCTCGCTCACTAACGGTGCTGTGCAGGTGAACGAGTAGGTCTGTCTAGGGGGTTCCTGAGAAACTCGGCTGGTGGAGGTTGCTGGCCTCACCCCTTGACTTCCAAAGACTCTACAGCAGCGGTTCTCCACCTTCCTGACGCTGCGACCCTTTCATCCAGTTCCTCATGTGTGGTGACCCCCAACCATAACATTATTTTCACTGCTGCTTCGTCACTGTCATTTTGCTACTGTGATGAATTGTAACGTACATATCTGATATGCAGGATGTATTTTCATTGTTACAAGTTGAACATATACTTGTGCATAAGCCGCATATTTAGCACATTTTTTTTT
>NW_022103968.1:8477551-8478744 GCF_000313985.2 Echinops telfairi
ACTCAGCCCATGGTGTCATTAGTCATCCCAGGCAAAAACATGCAAAGCTGGCCAATGGAAGAAGAGCTGGTGCCTCCGCATCGTGGTATATTGGTATTTCTAATGACAAATAAATGAAATGTTGTCTTGAAGCATGGGGTAGCATGGGTAACAGTCTTCAGGCCAGGTACTCGTAGGTGGGCGTATCTGCGTGTGGGCGGACCCGCCTGGAGATGGATAGAGGAGCGGTGTCTCGGTTACTAAGACCATCGGAAATCCGCGTTTTCCAGTGGTCTTAGGTGACCCCGTGAAAGGGTCGTTTAGGCCCCCAAAGGGGTCGTGACCTATAGGTTGAGACCTGCTGCTCAGCAGGACTCAGCCCACTGGAAGGGAGGCCGTCGTGAAGGGTCATGTGTGGGGATTGGTGGGAGCCAGTCCTGGGTGTAGAGCCTTTTGTTCTGAGCCAGTTACTCTGCTGCTTCCATCGGCTAGAACTCAGCCGTGTGAGAAAGGTGGTTGAGAGCCACAGCCCCACCGGTTGCCCCACGTTAGGGAAAGGAGGCGCTCCGGGGTCGTGGGCTCTGGGCTGCACTCCTGCTGTCCTCCGGTGTTCTTACTACTGCTCAGTTAGTGCTGTCTGCTCATTTGTTGCCCTCTTCTTTCCCCTGTGTCATTTGCTGTTGTTGTGGACCACTGAGTCAGCTCTGACCCACCGCGACCCTTAGGGCAGAGAGAATTGCTCCCCAGCTTCCCAAGGCTGGCACTGTCACAGAAGCCGATTGCCCCGTGGAGCAGCTGGTGGGTTAATAGCCACCACTTAACCATTGTGCCACCTGGACACATTGGGATTATTGGGATATGTACGTATGTGTGTTTAATGTTCAACAAATGCATTTTACCTGTTTTTTAATCTTGATTTTATATGAGCCATAATCTGTATGATACCAAGTTTGGGGAGTTTGCTGAGAATTGCTTTTTGACTAGATAAATGATCACTTGAGGAACTTTTTCTCACACACACACACACACACAACCTCAGTGCTTTTCACTGAGTTATTCCTTCAGGGGCTTTGCCCTTTTCTAGAGCCTTATCCAGAGTAAGAATTGCATTCTCATCCTTGTTAAATGAAAGACCAAACTCCTGACTGGAGTTCACAGCTTAGGGTTTTCTCTGTGCCCTTGCTGAATCGCTGAGGGTTCTTTGGCCCTCAGGG
>NW_022103968.1:8478891-8479998 GCF_000313985.2 Echinops telfairi
AAGTTATTTAGTACATTTATCAGTTCAGATTGGCATGGGAGTATATTGAGAAGCCTTTTAAAATACATTAGACTAGAATGGATAGGATGAGCTGCATCTATAAAATGAAAAGATCAATGGATGTATGGACGGATTGTGGTAAGAATTGTATGAGCCCCCAATAAAATGATTTAAAGAAAGAATAAGTGTGTACTTCTGGACGGTGCCATTCTGCTTGGGGAGTAGGCTCACTTTACAGTGCTCTGACATGAAAAGAAGCCTCATTGGGTGACTGGAAGATGACTTGCGATTTACAGACAGTTGCTTTGACCAGCGGCTTCGCAAGAAGCCCCTGTGTGGAGGGCGCAGCCCCTTGGGAGGGAGCACTCGGTCGGCCTTCCAGGTCACAGAGAGCCTTTCCTCAAACTTGCTTTTTCGGGATAGGAAAGCACTGCCAAGCAGGGAGGGTCACGTATACCATTTATACTCAAGTATAAGCTGACCCGAATATCAGCCAAGGCACCAAGTGTTACTGCAAAAACTGCATTAAAAATGTGCTGAAAAAACTCGGCTTATACACGACTGTATAAGGTGTTTACAGTGAAGCTACGTCTGACTGAACTTTGTTTAAAACATATGATGAACACCCTTCCTGGAACTCTGGAGCCTTTTCAGGAGTGGGGGAATGTGACTATTAGTAACACCTACCCTCTTAACTTCACGCCTCCGCAGGGTCAGTACAGACCTTCTGACTTGTTGTGTCCGGAGACGTATGCCTGGGTGCCCATTGGGCAGTGCCTGCCCTCGCTGGACAACTCCAAGTACTGCCGTCTCAACCCGGACCCCGCAGCGGGTAAGTGTGGGGGAGTGCAGCTGGAGGGGCGGCAGTTCTGTGCTTTGTCATGGGAACCCACGGGGCGTGACTGTGGTCTGTGTGAGGGCGCAGCTAGACGGCTCATCGACTGTGGCGTGCGTGCGTGGTGCTGTCAAGTCGGCTCTGGCTGTTGCGACATTCCGTGTGGGTAGAACTACTCCGGGATTGTCAGTGGTTGATTTTCTAGAAGGAGAAGTGGTCTCTCCGGATGGTCTCGAACCTCCAACACTAAGTGCGTGTGGTGTCTGCGCCAC
>NW_022103968.1:8480427-8481749 GCF_000313985.2 Echinops telfairi
CAGCCCATGGTGTCATTAGTCATCCCAGGCAAAAACATGCAAAGCTGGCCAATGGAAGAAGAGCTGGTGCCTCCGCATCGTGGTATATTGGTGAAGCATATTGACTGTTCATGGGTTTCCAGGAAAACCAACCCTCTGTCTTAGAAGAAATACGGCTAGAGTACTCCTTAGAAGCGATTACCAGACGTCATCTCACATACCTTGGACTTGTAATTAGGAAAGACTTGTAATCACGGTGGAGAAGGACATCATGCTCTGTAAAGGAGAATGCCACTGAAAAAGAGGAGGACCTTCAACGCGGTGGCTTGACTTGACACGGTGGCTGCAGCGGGGCTCACATGAGGATGGGCAGGACCGGGCTGTGTTCGTGCATGGCGTCTCTGAGGCGGAACCCACTCAGTGGCATTTAACAACGACACTGTACGAACGCTTGTGCTTGTGTGCGTGCAAAGATCGAGGGAAGTGTTGCCCCCACCCCCAACAGCTCCCACAAACCAGAACCAGGCTTGCAAAAAGCAAGGAGCTTCATGTGTTGGTTCTGCTTCCTGACCCAGATTTTCCCCTTAGATAAGAACTTTGACAAGCTCTGAGGACTGCCACACGTCAGTGCTCCTTTTACAAGTATCACAGTGCTTAGAAATTGTGCACCAGCTTGATTGATAATCTAGCCAAAGTGGAGAAGATACCTATTGGCCATTGGTCTGAAGAAAGTGCTGACAGGGCACGCAGAAGTCCAGCAGGCTTGCCCTGGGTTTTGTGGCAGCACACTTTCTTCTTAGCTTTCCTCCCCTCGTGTCCTGCCCCTCGTCTTCCTCGTGTCCAATACTGCCCAGCCTCTTTCCAGCTTTGCCTTCTGTCCCTCAGAGCAATCTGTGCATTCATAGGTGTAATAGGGTCTAGTTGGAACCCTGGATTCAGATCCTGGCTCCACCAGAAGTTGCGTGACTGTGTGCCCTGGGCAGTGTTGTAGCCCCTCTGGCCTTAGACGGCTTGTCTATGAAATGAAGCTGATCGTGGGCCTCCCTTAATGAGTGTCCACGAGAATTAGGACGAGACAAAGTGTGTGTTAGCCAAAATGGGATCCTGCCCCCCCCCACACACACACACACACAATCTGGGTCACAGACTTTTCCCCAAATTTGCCTTTATTTCCCCTCATGACTCACTCTATTAAAAGGCTCACCTCCACTCTCCTTCCTGTCAGCTCAGGACCCCCCACAACCTGAAGTTGCCCTCCTCCGCGCGTCCTCTGAGCCCTCAGTGGACCCGTGGCCTGGATTTGTGATCGTTGGGACCTGTGAGAGCCGGCACTCGGTGGGCCG
>NW_022103968.1:8482721-8486614 GCF_000313985.2 Echinops telfairi
AAATTCTCCTTTTAGTTTTTCTCAAGGGGAAGCAGAGCTGTCCCTTAAGGTGAGAGTCTTCCCCGAAGATTAGATACAAGAGTTTATCTAAAAGTTCCTTCCAGTTGAGCGCTCTGATGAGCTGAGAGATGTTTCTGACTCTCAAAGGCATGGGGCTCTTGCATCTTCTCCTTTTCGACCTTGATCTATTTTAAAGGCTGCATTTTTTCTTATAGCGCATGGCGATTAAAGAGACCCTCGCTCTCTGTTGTACACAGCTTGAAAAGGTGGCTGACTACCTTGTCTGCACTGAATGGGTAGTCAAGTAAATACGCATTGGATTTGGATCTTTAAGCTGCTTTTCTGAAACAAGCACTCCTGAGTGAAATGAGCAGATGATGACGAAGGTGCCCATTGAGGCAAACGTTCAAAGGTCTCTCCTCGGCTGTTTGCCGTGGGTCCCCTGCTGGGTGAGCGACGAGTCTGCCGTCTAGTGAGTTACGTCGTTAGCAGCTCACACGGTGCTAGGCCTTGCCTAGAACCCATTTTCACAAGTCCCATGAGGACGTGTCTTTGAGCATGGTGGGTGCTTCAAAGACAGTGGAGAGCCTTTTCTCTGTGCCAAATCTTGTGGACCATGCCAGTGAGTGGTGGTCACTTGATCCTTGTTAGGTGTCCCTGTCCAGACTATTTGAAATGAGCCCCGTTGATTATGGCTTTAGGACATTAAAATGGTGCCTGCACGCAGACCCGGAGTGAGGGTGAGAGGTGGTCATCTTGGCTTTCAGGGGCTGCCTCTCAGGGACTGCTCCCTTCTCTCTGCCCGCATTTGATCTTTCACCCAACCTGCCTCTGCCTCCCGGGAAGCACAGCGCCTCCAATGGGCTCTTCCAGTCGTCAGCAGTGCTCAAGGAAGCTCAGGGCACAGGGATTTGAGTCCCCGTGGTGCTTCTCACTGGCAGTGAGATTCCCCTTCATGCACCTGAGTTGGCTCACTATTCTCAGGAGAATGGTGATTACAATGAGCCCTGCTAACTGCTCTCAACCGAATCTCATCAGTGTCTTCCCTTCCCTTCCTTTACCCAGACCCCCGAGGCCCTTTGGTGGGAAAGCACGGGAGATAATTCACTGGGAATGACTAAGGATGGTCAATGACCACCCTTATTTTTCAAAGGGGTACTTTTCAAGATAGTCTTGCAGTTAAAATTTTTGAAAAAAATGTTTGCTAGCCATTGTGTGCTCAATATGCAGTCATTTCAGTACCATTTCATTATGCTCAAAAAATACCCCATAACATTTCAGAAATGTTTGTAAATGGTCTTGTATGTTGAGTTTTGCTGTTTTGTTTGTTTTGTTTGCGATACTGACTTTTTTATAAAGTGAAGAAATTATAAAAAGTTTAATTTAGAGAATAAAAATAAGAACCAAGCCTGCTGTTTAAATGATAGTTGGACTGTGATCATCTTTTGGCTCTAAGACATCGTCAGTTTTAAGTCTTTCATTTTATGTACCACTAGCGGAAGAAATACTGCCAGTTAGGCGATGCCCCCATTCATTGGTTGTAAGATGTCCCAAAGTTTCAGAGACCCGTTGTTTGCATGAGGGAGCTGTTATGGAGGGAGTCGGACTTTATGTATCAGAGTTTGAAGGTATATTTGTCAGGGAGATATGGGTCAGCACATAACCAATGGATTTCATCAGAAGCAAATATGAATTAATGAAAACTTAGTTGTGGAATATTCCACATGCCTGGAGCACAAGGAAGGATGTGGAAAGATCTAATCGAGAAAGATTAAAGCCAAAACACCCAAGCTCTGAAGTAGCTAAAAGAAGTTAAAGCATTTCTTCCTCTGAGCAAGAGGATCATGTGCCAGAAGTAACCTGGTGAAGCCTATACTAGTTAGTAGTACATTGTTTCTCACCTCAAAGTGGCTTGTATTTCCAGTCAAGACTCCAAAGGTAACATGACCCTTGTGTGATGATGTCTAATGCACTTCCGAGTGGTTGCCAAGAGGGGTTCTGAACAGTGATGAAGCAATCTGTAGCTCTCAGCAGTCTCCGTGGTTCTGCTGAAGCAGCTCAGCTGCTTTGGGCCTGGATTTACCGTTAGGTTTGGACCAACCCCTCTCTCGCTCTAGAAATCATCAGTGATCTTGGCCAGTGCCTGCAGGGTCTGGAGTGTGGGTATTGGTCCATGAGTGTGTTTCTGGAATTCTCAACCTCTCTGGAGAAGCAGACATGGACTTGTCCAACACATGAGGTGCCAGATAAGCCCTTTTCCTTCCGATAAGCCGAGGTCTCCGCAGGAACCGACTGCATGTCCACCCATCCCGTCGGTCTTACCGTGGTTGATGAACAGTTCTATGAAGACTCCAGACACAGGGCCAGCACGGAAAGCTATTGTGACCAGGCTCTTCTCAACATTTGAAACACATTCAGAAAGCAAGGGAAATAATCCAGGAATGATTTAATTTGGGAATTCAGACAGTGAGTAATAAGCAGGTGCTGCTGATTAACTAGAGAATTGATCAAAGCTGGGCAGTTGCTCTGATGATCTGCGGCTGGGACTTGTCTCTGAAGAGCACAGATTCAAGTCATCACCTTGAGTGCAGGCACTCCCTGACAGCCTGCTCGGTACTGTGGCCCGTGTGTCTTCGGCTCCCTGACACCTAGCGGATTCGGCGTCTGGGTGCTGGGCTTACACAGGTATTGCCCGTCCGGTTCCATCCTCAAGGGTTGCACTGCCAGGTTGAGAAGGCAGCTCCGGAAAATGATCAAAAGCAGTGCCCAGTGCCCCGCGTGTGTTTGTTTTGCATTGAAAAGCCCCGTTTCTCAGAGGCTATGGTCAGGAGGACGAATGGTAGGAAAGGGGACTGGTTTACGAGGTCACACTGCTGAGCTGCTCCGCGGTGTTTTTCCAAGTGAAGCTGACACGGTGAAGGAAGCACGAGGCACGGCCTGACAGCTTGGACCACACCACACCATTCGCCTTGCCCTGCTTTATCCGGGCCGGGTCATGAATAAAGACGAGCTCCTGAAGCGAGCATTCACCAACAGCCGGAAGCAGGAGAGCCAGGGAAGTGATGGGTCTGCACTTTGCAGCCCACCTGGGCCGGACGTGGCACACCGACAGCCCTCAAGTCCACGCAGACTCGGAGACCTTGTACAGGGCTCCCGAGGAGGGCCACTGGACCAGTCCCCCATCTGGCACTCAGCACCTAGTGCCTAATGCGCAGTGCCACCAGGGCTCCTTTTAAAAACACTTTTGGGGCCTTTTTTTTTAAAGACCTAATGTGGAGACTCCCACACCCTCCCGTGTGCAGGCACTGCTGAGCACCCCCCCCTACCCACACACACAAACACGACAGTAGTGGACACCGATGGGGCTTCGAGGTCCTTTTTTCTGGTCCTGGGTTTTGCAATTTGTATCTTACAGAATTGATTTAAAGATCCAAGTATGAGCTCCAGTGCTGTTACACATTAGGCTACTAACCGCTAGATCAGTGCAAACCCACCAGCCACCCCACAGTCAAGATGTAGGACCTTGGAAATCCTGTACAGGGTCCCTGTGAGTCAAACTAGTACAGTGTGCTCATAGACCCCTCCTACACACAGACCCTGCCTACCCCAGCACCTGTGGTGCTGTTAGCATCTCACCTCTGCCTACATTCTTTCCTAAGGTTGCACATGGTGATGGATAATTGGTAATGAGTGTCCTCCCCATTGGGCCTCCACTCAAGTACTCCCTCAATGCAAGAATACTTCTATAAATTGGCATTCTATGATGCTCACCTTCTTGACACAACCGCTGAAGACAAAGGGAGTGAATAAGCAAATGTGGTGAATATAGCTGATGGTGCCTGGCTATCAAAAGATATAGCATCTGGGATCTTAAAGGCTTGAAGGTAAACAAG
>NW_022103968.1:8487260-8488322 GCF_000313985.2 Echinops telfairi
CGGACAACAGAAAAGTGAGTGAAGGGAGACGTCGGACAGGGCAAGATATGACAAAACAATAATTTATAAATTATCAAGGGCTCTTGAGGGAGGGGAAAAAAATGAGGACCTGATGCCAGGGGCTTAAGTGGAGAGCAAATGTTTTGTTTAGTTTCCATTTTTCTTGTGTCAGTGCTCTGCCACAAACGTGTTACTGCAGTGACCCTGTGAGCACGGGCAGTCAAAAGCTTTTGACTTTTGACAGGGTCAGTCTCAGCACATTTCTATCCCTCCTTTTAGTGGAAAAGACTTGTGTTTCCCTCTCTGACAGGGTTCCCCTTCCACAGGCCCTGGCCGTCTCCGGGTTTACTGTATCTGTGTCTGTCAGACAAATGCCGCACAGTGTGGCCACTCTGTCCAGGGTCATGTAGCCGTGCCTTCCAAAAGGCGCGTGGTGCGATGACGAGTCCCAGCAGAGCCACACGTGGGACTTCCAAGACTTTGGAATCAAAACAAAACAACCGAGCTCTCTGCCATGGAGTCAACACCAACTCATCGCGACCCCGTAGGACAGGGAGAGCTGCCTCTGCGTCCCGGGAAGGGAACTCTACGGAGTTGACGACCCTGTAGGACAGGGAGAGCTGCCTCTGCGTCCCGTCCCGAGAAGGGAACTCTACGGAGTTGATGACCCTGTAGGACAGGGAGAGCTGCCTCTGCGTCCCCGGAAGGGAACTCTACGGAGCTGATGACCCCACAGGACAGGGAGAGCTGCCTCTGCGTCCCAAGAAGGGAACTCTACGGAGTTGATGACCCTGTAGGACAGGGAGAGCTGCCTCTGCGTCCCGGGAAGGGAACTCTACGGAGTTGAAGTACCTGTCTTTCTTCCAAGGAGGGAGCGCCTGGTGATTTCAAACAGCTGAACTTGCAGTTAGCAGCCCAGAGTTAATAACCGCTACGCCACTAAGTCTTCTGAAACAGGAAAAATAGTGTTGATTGATCAGTGTTTCCCAAAGTGAGCAATACCAATGTGGGTTGGGGGAGGCGCGGTCGGGCAGTAGAGTGATCCAGAGGTACTGCAAAAGC
>NW_022103968.1:8488938-8493512 GCF_000313985.2 Echinops telfairi
TTGAGAACTGCTGGTCTAGAACAAGGGGGCCATTTGACCTTGGTGACTGTGTACTGTGCAGTAGGTGGTGGAGTTGAGGCATGCCTGTTCAATCGTGAGTCTGTCAAGGATTGAGAGGGGCACTGAGTAAAGTAAGGGGAGGGTCAGGTCTGTAGGGGTCTCAAAGAGTCTTACCCATTTGTGCCAGATGGCAGAATCTTCAGCTTTTGTTAAGTGGATGAAAAGGAGCGGTTAGAAAAGGGAACTGCTGACAGAGATGCTGTAATGCACGGTTATTTTCAGGTTGAGGCCAAGACTGGGGAAGAGAACGGGAGTCTACATGAGGACCTTCCATCCCCACTTTCCCAGCCCGTCAGGCTGCACCATGTCACCCACTCCTTTCAGCCTCCAGAAGGAAACAAAGGAGGGAGGTGCCTAAAGGGACACACTCTGACTCCCGGTGTTATGGCCCGGGGAATTCTCTGAGTAGAGTTACTCAAAAGCACTTCAGGAAGAACACCTCTGGCTGAATTGCATTGGAAGGAATCAAAGATTAACACAATGCCAAACGTCCCAGCCTTCTGCCATCTCCTATGGGAATCTCTTCCTTTTTGTTCTTTCCCTTCTCCCCTCCCCCCCCCTCCCACGGAAGGGTAGAAACCTTGGTTAGTTATCACCCATCACTTTCAAATACTGAAAATCGTATTTGAACTTGCAGAGTTGAATTTCGATAGATTATTTCTCCTTTGCTTGTGTACCTCTTCCAAATTTGAAATTCTTTAGTTGTATCCATTTTGTCCAACTTCATGTCACTGCCTTAACATTGCAGTGCCTGTCATTTATTTAAACGACAGCTTTCACGAGCAACGGCAAAGAAACTAGCTTGTTTTCATGTCTCTATCATAATGCTGCAGCAGTAAATAATGAGGGCAAGAAAATAGCGTGTTTCATCCGTTTCTGGATCTCGTGGGCTTTAGAAAGTCTCTTTAAGAAGAACAAATGAGTTAAATCCCCGGAAGAAGGGCAAGGCGAGCTTCTGATGTCTGGATTCTCTTCCTTTGACTGCACCTGCGGTGCTGTGAGTCTCTTGGGAATTGAGGAAAACCGCGCAAGCAGTTGCTGCCCACCAGAGTTGTCCTTGCAGATTAAAATATCAGAGTTGGCAGCGTGTTTGCATCACGAGCCATCAGATGTTCGTCTTGGGAGACTGCCTTTGTTGTTTCTTCCGTCGAGGTGACGAAGAAGTGCAGGAAGCTCTGGAACGCGTTTCCAAGACTGCCCCACCACCCACACCCACTGCTGTCCAGCGGCTCGCATGCGTAGGACACATCTGCAGGGCAGTGAGCAACTCTGTGGCTCTTCTAGCCCAAGAGTCTTCACGACTTTTCTTGCACGTGTCTGGTAAAAAGGCGGTGGCTGAAGATCCTGATAGGCTCACCTGTGAGTAATTGTGAACGGGACTCCCTGGGATGTCATCCTGCTGTGCATAAAACAAACCCTCTGAGAAGCGGGGGGAGAAGAGGCTCATTACCAGCAAGATGCAGGAGTGGATCACATCCTCTGGACCCGAGATCCCTCACAGTAAACCTCCTGCACCCAGACGACACCTATGACGTCAGAGGAGCAGCAGCAGAAACAGGAGCCAGAGCACGGCGGAGTGGTGGGCTTTCCAACGCATGGAACAAGTAGAGCTGAGTGTTTGTGCAGGAGGCTGGCCTGCAGAGTGGGGTGCCTCCGAGCACTTAATTGGGGGAGCTGGGTTTGCTGACCCGCAGTACTGGAGCTGAGTACCTTCAGGCTGAGGCTAACGGGAGTGGGTGCTGACAGACACAGTTCAGAATGTTGGGTTTGCTTGACCCTGGAGCTTGAGCTGAGGCTCACAGTTCAGTGGTATTTCTTCTGGCATTTGTTAGCAGACCTGAAAGAACTTGGTAACATGCCCTGAGCATTTCTCACTGGCATGACAACTTCTTTACTTCCTTAATAAACCCTTTAATCATGAATTTTGTGTGAGGTCTTTGTAGCCATTGCAATGGGTATTAAAGCCTAGAGATCATGTAGAGAATACAGTGAAAATGCCCTGTAGGTCAGGGTTTCTGAAGCTGTAATTGTTACAGGTGCAAGTAGCCTCATCTTTCACCTGTGGAGCAGCTGGTAAGTTTGAACCTGTGACCTTGTGGTTAGCACCCCAACGCCAAACTCTCAGTGCTCCCAGGGCTCCTTAGACATCTCAGTGGGCTGAGATGACAAAGGATCTCTAATTCCAAAATGACTTAGTTTTCTCTCCTCCGGGCCCTCACAGGAAGAGGCCTGGTGTGTATCCACACAAGATGGGTGCTGGAGCATTAGATAACCGGAGATAGCTGTCAGTAGCCCAGGTGACTTTTGTGAGCCAGTCAATTCAAGATCATCATCAAAGGTGCTTTGAGAAAGAGGGCTGCTTTTTTTGACGACTACTTTCCGTAATTTAAGGGTGTGGTGGTGGTTGTGTCTGAAGCGATTCTGACTGGGGGACAACCTCGTGGGCTTCCTGGGCTGTCACCTTTTGTGGAAGCAGATTCCCAGACCCTTTCTCCTCTGGCAGCTGGAGGGTCCCAATCTCAAACCTTTGGGGCAGCAGCCAGGGGCTACCAGGTTCTTCACGTATCTGGTAGGATTTTTGTTGACTTTCCTAGGCTTTATTTATATAGAATTTTGTTTGTTGAGTTTGAGAATATATGAAGGGACTTCAAAAAGTGTATGAAAAATGGAATTAAACGGTACTGGGACTTTTCCATGAACTAAGCCCCTCTCGTACCTTTCACTGAAAGTGATCACACTCTTCAAGTTGTATAACCTCTTTTTTGAGTTGCCCCGCCCCCTATTTACATAGCATGTACCCCCTATGGTTTCTATCCAGTTAAGCTAAATTATTCTTTGATTTTTTTTTAATTTTTTTTTTAAGAAAACGAGGGAATAATTCTTATTTCAAGAATATCTCAGGAAAATAGTTTCAGGGCTTCAGCCGACATCCATGACACCAGCAAGTGTGAAAAAATCCGTGAGGATTTGAAATCATGCTCCACCTCTTTCACCTTGGGATCACGGCTCCTCTGTGCACTCTGCTCCAAGTGTCCTGTCGCCGTAGCTGGGCGCCATTCCGTTCTTCTGGGCTTGGGAAGGAGGAGGCAGTTCCTCGTGAGGTGATTGGTTTTACGTAGGTTTTACATCGTCCTCCTGTTCCTGTCTGAGTTCCTGGAGAATAGAGACCAGTTGTTGTACCTTGAATGGCCCCTCGCAAGCTTGTTAAGACCCTAGGCGCTACAAGCGGATTCCAGTGAAACCAGGACCTACACTCCCACCCCGAGAAGCCAGGTCCCATGGGATGTGTGTTGCACGTGCATCCTCAACAGTAACCCAGCTCCCCACCCCGACCCCCACCCCTGCTTTGCTGTGAATCTTCCACACAACGTGAACCAGGTCAACTCTTAGGGATCTGCCCCTGACTGACCGCGATTGCAATAAAAGGCGGGTCACTTCATCAGTGTGGGGCCTCCATCATTAACCCTTCTCACTGTCCGGCTTCTTTGTTCATAGGCCTTTTCCTCTCTATGTAAATGAGGTCATGCGATAGTTGACCTTTGTTAATTGACTTATTTAATCAGCATGTCTTCTAACTACGCCCACTCTAGCATGCACCAAGACGATGCCCCCTACGGGTTGGGCAGCCCTCCCTCGTGTGGACCGCATCTGCCTGTTGATGGGCACTTTTTCGTGTGGACCGCATCTGCCTGTTGATGGGCACAGAGCTGGTTTCTTCTTTGGGGCTACTGTGCACGGTGCTGCCCCGAACATCGGTGTGCAATTTTCTGACTGTCAGCCTGCAAGCCTTGTGGGTCTATACCTGGGAGTAGAATGGCTGGCATTACTTCGTATTTCTGTCCAGTTTCACAAAAAGCATTACTCTTGTGGTTAAAAGAAAATGTCAAATAAAAAGCTAAAGTGATTGTTACTGAATGTTTATGAAGCTCACTGGTGGGGTTTAAGAAGGTAGGAATTCACTTTAGGGTTCCTATTTTTGTTTAATTTTAAAAGGAAACCAATGTTATTGTTTATATGTCAGTATCTTCATAGGATGCATCCTAGATTGACACGTAAAATTATTCCTAAGAGAACGTGGACATTAGCTTTAATTGACATGACTGCAGAGTTATGGTACGATTTTTTCCCATTCAGGTATAATCTTACGTAGATACCAAGCATTTTGTGGCCAGTGAGAATCCAGTGTGCTGGGGTGGCGGTGGCGGGGATGGACCTCTTGGGGGGGTGGGGCAAAGTGGGGAGGAAGGTGCCAGCAGGAACTTAGCAAATGCAGACTCCCCTCTACCTATGTGATGCTGAAGTACCTTCTTGTGTGGACAGTCACCGTCATCTGGGGGATGCTTGGAATTGGGAGCGGTTAGGGAAAGGATGTGGTTTTCATGAAGTCATTTTAAAACTCTGATGTCTCGGCACAGTTTGGTGATGAAATCTGCGCTGTATCCATGATAGCTTAACCCTAACCACCCCAGTGTTTCTAGAAGTCTCTGTGCAAAGTGGACATCTCAGTGTGTGAT
>NW_022103968.1:8493612-8501200 GCF_000313985.2 Echinops telfairi
GTGTGTGTGTGTGTGTGTAAGTGGCCTTTTGGAGTGGGAACGGGTGGGGAGCCGGGCCCAGGTGGGATGGGTGAGGCTGACATCACTGTGTCCTTTGCCCCTGCAGTGGATGAAGACCGCAGCCAGGAGCCCGGGCGGGTGCAGGTGTTCCACAAGAAAGCCATCATGCCTTACAGCGTGTACAAGCAGCAGCAGAAGGACCCCAGCGAGGACGCGGTGGTCCTGCAGTACGCCAGCCTGGTGGGCCAGAGCTGCGCCGAGAGGATGCTGCTGTTCAGAAACTGACGCACTTCACTGCCTCCGCCGCCGCCACCCTCTCCACCCCGAAGTGGCACTTCCAGGGCCTCTTGTTTGGCATGTCCAGGGAGCTCCTGCCTGGTACTTCTGGCCAATGTCTTGGGCATGGCTGTGATCTCGGGGACACCCCCAAACCAGGACATTTCCTTCCCGCTGTTAGACGGCTTTCCTGAAGTTCTCGGTGGCAGCCATGTGTCTGAGAGACTCCCATGATGCAAGTAAAGGCTTGTACACTGTGGAGCCGAACCTCATACATGGGGTTTGGCATTTTTTTGGCCGGGGGATGTCTTGCTAAATTTCCTTTGTTGTTGTTATCTGGAACAAGGGAGATGATCTAAGTCATTTAACTCGCCACTGCGTTGGGGTTCCCCCACCCCCACCCCAGCCCAATCAGAAGTCCAGACAAACTCCTCAGACCCATTTGTGACGTTAGTTCCTATTGGAACACCCTGAAGAAGGTTGAAAAACTGTTTTATTGCATAGAAAACCTAAGACTGCAAACCTGTGTACTAAACATTGGTTAGTATACATTGTAGCCTAAGAGGGAACTTGCAAAGAACGTGTGGGGCTCCCGATACAAACCAAATCAAAAAGGACGCGTTCTTGTCTCCACATCAGGTATCTGTGTGCCCAGGGCAGCTCTCCTGTCTGTGTCTTAGCGTGGGTTTCCTCCCAGAAAATTGTGACTCGTGTTCCTTTTCCAGTCTCAGAAGGGTCCTGTGTGGACAATAAAATGTTAAGTGTTGTACAACTTGCTGTATTTCAAAGAATCTTAAAAAAAATTAGGTGTTTTTTTAAGGTGGCCTCTCCCTTGATCTGTGCCTATAAAATGTAAATACAGGGGGATTTGAAAAGTATATGGGGAAAATGGAATGAGAATGAAAATATCTCCAGATACTTTGAAGCCCCCTTGTATGCACAAATGTTCTATTCTTTGACTCTGGATACTTGTCTTTGGTTATTGACGAAGACGAGTTATTACCCGACTGCGACTCCTTCTGCAGCAATGCCAAGCATCACTTCATTAAGGGTCAGGGTCCTTTTGACCTCTGTGTTCCCATGGCGCGGTGGTCCATGTGCTCAGCGGCTAGCAGAGAGACTCCACCGTGACACCCAATCCCCAGTGCCTCCACGGGAGGAAGATGTGGGAGTCCACTTCTGGGAAGATGACAGGCCGGGAAACCTGCCCTGGAGGGTTGCTGTGCTTGGTTTTGAGCGGAAAAAATGAAAGTCTGCTCCTGGTGGGCCAACGAGGAGACACTGCTCTGAGTGCCAGGAGCAGAGAGGGCCTTTATTTTGGTCAGGCCTCCGCCCATCCCCCATGGTCACAGTGGCAGGCACTGTGCTAGGTGCCAAGATGAGCCGGAGCTGGGCCTGTAGGAGTGCCCAGCCCAGGAGGAGGCCCAGCTCACCACCTGCTGAACACGAGGGACTTTGTTTCTCGGGTTCCCTTTTTCAGCAGCTCCCCAACTTGTGCTGCATGGCCATCGAGTCCCTAGCAAACCCCGTTTGGGGCCCCTTTTTTCTATCAACTGGTCTTTTAAAAAGCTGGGCTTTTTAAAAGGCTTAGTGTTAGCAGTTTGAATCCCACTATTGTAGCCAGTTGAATAAACGATTCAACTTTGCCCACAACTCATTGACTTTAGGTCAGCACTAAAGAATCACCTTCAGCTTGTCAGCTTCTAAGAACAAAAACAGCAAAAGAAATGCCCAGTATTTGACATCCACATACCAGAGACTTAGGGCTCCGAGTGTGTGGTTGTCCCATCTGCCACGTGTCCTGTGGTGGCTAGCAGCAGATAATCCGCTAGCAAAAGCCTTTCCTTGGATTTCCCATTCTTCTGAAACGTCCTTCGGAATCATCTGGAGACCACGCAGAAGACTCGTGTTTGGAAGTTCCTCGAGGGCTTATGGGGCATTCTTCTTTGCCTCATAGAGTGGAATTTATCCGAAACCCTGTGCCATCCAGAGAAAGGATCGATGCCCACAAGTGATTTTAATACAGGAATGATGCTCCGCACGGATTTGGGCTTCGTCAGCATAAAGTTACGGACCTACCTGAGAGATGTAAGAATGTATTTTGAGGGTGCTCAGCCTTGTTCATAGAAGTAGGGCGTGGCCAGTCACGGGCATGTTTCACACAAGGCTGTCCGGTTTGGTGATGCCATCAGCCTCCTTGCATCCAGCTAAGGGTCTCACCTCCCGAGGGTCAGAGGGAGAGGGAAAGCTGGTGTCCTGCCACAGCTCCATGGGGGCTCCCTCTGGAGGAAGGGGCTCCCGCCCCGTCCGGGAACCTGCGTGCTGCCCAGGGAGGTGGCCTGTTGGTCCAGGACTCTCCAGGATGAGTTGGGCATGACACTTGGTTGCTACTGTGCTTTTGGCTTGTTGAGAATAGTTAGCGTCGGTCCGATGATCAGATGATGTTTTGTCCCTTGGAGCCCTGACCACGTGAATGTTGATAATGGGCTGTAAGAGGCCTGTCCAGAGAAGGGACCGCACTTTGTCAGTTGACAAGTACTCTCCAGCAGAGAACCGAGCTGAGGTTCATGGCTCTCGTCTAATGAAGTGGTGGTCCGGTCTGTCAAGAAAAGTCACGCTGCCATTTCAAGGCAGGTAACTGCCTGCCACCTCTGCAGCATGCCCCCTTTGATTGGAAATAAATTTCCCAGCCCCCTCCCCGCCTCAGGCACATGGATATAACAGACATGCAGCCCCTGCTGCCATCTTCATTTAAAGATCTTTATTTCAGGTCGCTGACTGCAAGTTTTCTCAGATGGTCACATCTTACTTTTCAAATGTAACCTGAGCACTTTTTGTTTGTTTGCTTGCGTACCTTCTAAGAGATAGAGGCTGTTCTCAGATTGTTGTTTAACTGACTGGTTTAAGATTATTTAGATAAGAAGTTATTACTGTATGTGTGTTTTCAAAATTGACTATTTTTTTAATCCATCTTGCAAATATCGGCTGTGTGTGGCGGTTTCTTAACATGTCAGATTATCACGTAAATAAACTTTCAGAGTTCCGAACCACTGTGTGCGTTTTTATAGGCATTCGTATTCCTTCAAGACTGAATAAAAAGGAGAAAGTATATCGTTGCTAACTGAATGGAAGGAAATGTGGAAACCAGTGGGAGATGCCTGAATCAGAAATTACTCACTTGCACATTCTCTCCCTCACAGAGCCAGTGGCAGACAGGACAGTAAAACTTGATTGAAAGTGGTAGTGTTTGCTCTTGCATATGTTTTCTGAACAGTCCATTTGATAAAGTCCCAAGGCAGGGGTGGGGGGGTGGGGGTGAGGAGGCTGTTGCTATCTGCAGTGAACACATAGGTTCGTTTCAGCTTGAAAAATTTAAATCTGTTTTACTGGCAGTGACTGCGAGCCAGCAGAGCGAAAACATTGGGCTGTCTGGACCGAAGCATTTCATGTCCGGGTTCTGGAATTCCAGATCATTTGGTATCACTTACGCCAAAGCACAGTGATTTCCTCTCTTGGGAATAAACTCAGGTAAAATCCCATGGGAAGCCAAGTCGGGATTTTTCACTGGGCAAATTAAGGGATACTCATTTATCCAACCGGAATTGACTGCAAATGTCGGCTTTCAGCGTTGAGCTTGCAGAGACCATCCACAAAGTAAGTGTTCACTGTGCACAGTCTAGTGTGTCGATGGAGCACGTTTAAAATGTGCGTGTGCTTCCCGTGCTGTGAGAACCTGGTCGATGGGGGATAAAATACAGCCTACTCTTGCAAGCAATTTACATTTACACGATTGTCTCCTGGCTCCCAGAATGGAAATCGCTTTCTAGTTTTTTTCGGTTTATTAAATTCACAGTGTTCTCCAGACAATATTAGGCTGCTCTGTTTCTCACCTAGAATGCACACGCAGAGAGCACGCACAGCGCGAGTGGGGCCCTGCCTCGCCGGGAGGTTTCTCAGGTGGACAAGAAAACGTAATGTGTGCTTGTTTGCCTTAAAATACAGTGTCCAGAAGAGAATACCAGGGAAATGAGAAATCACTTGTAATCCCATCACTGCTACTCAATATTGTTTACATCTTGGTGCACACCCTTCCAGACGTCTGCCTGTGCCCAGGAAACCCGCGGGCACCCAAACCCAGGTAAAAAACGTGTCGGAGAAGGAAAACACAAATGTTTCCCACCGGACAGTGAAAGGCACATGGTAAGAGTGCACACACCCGTCAACGGATACCGGAGACCCAGTCGGACGAGCCCCTCAAGTGTGGTTTCTGACATTTCATTGAGCACAGAGGCTTGTGTTTTACTTTAAGATAGAATGGAAATCATGTAGTGTGTATTTTGATTGTGAAAATAAATGATCATTTCGTGGCTGCCTATGATACTGTGGCTTTCTTTAGAGAAAGGTTGGAGATTGGCCCCTCCAAATTCGTGTTCACCTGGCTGCACCAAGATGCTCAATGGCTGGGCTGTTACATACTGATGTAATCGCCCCTCATGGCCCAATCTGACATGTAGTTAGCCTCCCTTTGTAATGTGACAGAAACCTTGAGCGCGAAGTGTCCATGAGCCAGGACAAGGTGGTGGTGATGAGAACAGAGTCAAACAGCTCCTTGGGGGCGGTGGAGAGAACCTTGTCTTTCTCCCACCAATCAGTTGGTGAGTTTGAACTGCGAGCTGTGGTTAGCAGGTCCAGCCTCCCTCTCAAGGTGCTCAAATTATTTAAACCGTCCAGGAGCGGGCTGATCTAGTGGGTTACATGTTGGGCCAGCAATGCCAAACTGCTAGCCGCTTCTCGGGACAGAGATGAGGTTTCTGCCCCTGTAAAGAGTTACAGCCTCAGAAACCCCATCTTTGGTTTCTTTCTTCGTTAAAGATTGACAAAATCCAGAATCCAAAAGTGGCCTCTTCGATGAGTGGTTCCATGCTAACGCTGCCGCCTGGAGCCTGCCTGGGAGCCGCAGCGGCAGCTCGGCTTCAGTGCTGCGTCCGAACCTGCACAGTCAACGACGTGCTTGAGCTTCTCCCGGGAACCTCTGTCCAGGTTTTCGTCAGTCTGTGCCAGAGTCTTAAAATCATTTAACGCAGGTCTTTCTTCTTTTCATTTAATTAGCATTAAATGAGAACTCATGAATACTTCATGAAGTCCAATTCCTCACACGTTAATTCAGTATTCAGCGAGTCTGAATAGCCTCCCTCAACTAATGGAGCTTTTTGATCATGAAAGACGGAAAAAGCGTGTTTCGGGTTTGTGAATTCAGAGTTTAAGGCTCTCGGCTCGATTGTGTGTGGGTAGACCTGGATGCACTCCCAACGTATTGTACAATACTGAGGGGTGGCCGAGACTGCAGTGTGGAGGCTGACGGTTTCCAATGTGATGTGTTCGTGACCGTTAGCGCCATGCTTATGGGCGCAACTCTGCGTATGGTGAAAGAGAAAGGACAACACACTTCCTACAAACCAGTGACCACGGCGATTTAATCCCCACTTTTGAGAATCAACTTGATAAAGGGTTTGGGTTCCTAAGATTGGACTAGGGCAAGACAGCACAGCGACCATTAGAGCTGTCTCTCCAGTGTGTGAGAACGAGTAAAAATGGCGCTGATGATAGACTGCAATGGGTTCTTTCATTTTCCAAAAAATTCACAGAGGTGCTAACACTGAGGCGTGCTGGTGGCAGAACAATGAAGCAGTTGGCTGTCTGTTAACTCAGAGGTTGGCTGTTCAAACTACCCCAGAGACTGCAGGAGAAAGGCCATGCAACCCCAAGATGACAACGTGTCAATTTGAGAGAATTATGAGGGAGGGGGTGCAGTCTGGCCTAGCGATCAAGAAATAACCAATGAGGCCTCTGTGTGGGCATGGCCTTCTGAGAATTCTGGCAACTCTAGAAGATTTCCTCTTTGGAGGCAGGAAATACTTTCTCTGCTGACTCCCTGGGAGATACTGCAGCTGGCAAGACACATGGAATTACACTAGTGCCCTGAGCTGGAGAAGCCACATGAACCCACCCTGATGCAACCCACCCTCTGAAGCTGGAGAAGCCACATGAGACTCCTGCCAGCGCTGAAATGCTTATGACGCTACTGGATCCAAAGACTTTCTACCCACTGGCCTGTGATGATCTACATTTGGCGTCATTGCATGTGTTCATGAGTCTGAAGAGGACTTTATAGATTGGTATTGGACATCTGGGCTAATATTGGACTTAAGGACTTGATCTGGACTGGACTGGGATGTTTTCTCAATGTTCCATTGCTCTTATATATAAATATCTTATGAGTGTCTCCAAAAATTTGTTCCTTTAGTCTACCCAGACTAACACTGAAGAACAGCTACCTCCCAGCCCTGCCCACAGTCAGGTCTCTCTCTTGCCCTGGGCCTCAGCCATGCAGCCCCTTGGCCTCCACTCTGCGTGGGCGTTGTTACAGGGCTCCTCTAACACTGCCAATAATTGCCTGAAGGACAGGCCACTCCACTATAATAAGTCTCAGTCCGGAGATTCTCAGATCCAGCTCCGCGGATCAGCAAACCAAGCTTCCCTAATTCATAGCTACGCACAGTTCCCACACTGTTTAGTCTATCTTTTTACTTGGGTTTGGATTTTCTCCCAGGTTTCTAGTGTTTGTTCTCGGTCTCTGTGTACTCTGATCAAGAGGGGAAGAAAAATGACTCGATCAATAACAGTCGAGTCCACAGTCGTTCAAGCACTTCAGCGCTTCTCCACAAAGAAATCAGCCCCAACTGACCCCACTTTGCTAAAGAAGAACGGGAGTGAGTGAATTGTGAACGAGACTGTACGGTATACGGGTCAGCCAACAGCCCACAGAACGCTCCCACGGGCCAATCAGTCCCGATGGCGAATTAGTTGGATTCACAGCCAGCCCTGCCTTTTGAAGACCTCTTTATTCCTTTATGGCATGTGATTGAGTGGCAGTGACTGTTAAGAAGTGCTGTGTGTCAGGTGTCGGACTGCTGATGGCAAGACCGGCGGTTCAAAGCCACCAGCAGCTCCTCAGGAGCACGTTGAGCCTGTCGGCTCGAATGAGGAGTCAGTTTCTGTCTCAGAAGCCCCAGGTCAGGCTGCTAAGGGTCGGAGGCCTCTTGACAGTGGTTTGTTTGGGCCTGTGGCTTTGTCCCTGGGACACCATGCTTCTTACCAAAAATTCATGTGCTCCAAACATCTTTCAGGCCTCATGTACATACAGAGAAGCCCACCTGAACCGTACTCGCAAACTTACTTGCCCTACAGCCCCCTTTCCAGAAAAACAAAATTAGTGCCCTCCCCGCGCCCCACAATGAAAAATGTTTGTACT